>NC_134353.1:660064221-660368261 GCF_048569485.1 Anomaloglossus baeobatrachus | reverse complement strand
GCTGTCACTTGCTTCCGACCGCTGCTCATTATGCTCATTGCATATTCACTTCACTGGGAGCCGGAAGCAGCAGCAGCGGGGAGTCGGCAGGACCAGAGACCGAAGATCAGCACCACGGACAGCGACGCCAGGGGCAGGTGAGTAGAAAGTTCCCCTTCTCCGTGTGTTATCACGGATAACACACAGAGAACACATGTGTGCCGTAAAAACAGCACACGGAGGGCAATACGCACCTTTGACACGTCCGTGAAAAACATGCGTGATTTTCACGGATGTGTGAAAGAGGCCTTAGATGCAGTACCAAAAACTTGTGACAGAGTCCCTTTAAATGCTAAAACTCTGCCATCAGCTGCCAATAGAGGGCACACTTTCTGTATGGGGATAAATAGAAACCTAGATTAGTGGCAGAAAAAGGCTAAATGGGTCATCTATTTTCAAATTATTCTCCTTTTTTAAGAATTTACAATAGATAAACATTGATAGGAAAATAATTATAATGTATCCTCCGTGCCTGAATAAAATAGATCAGTCATGAGGGATAAGGAAACCTCTATATTATTATATAACTTATAAGGTTTGCTCATATACATCATTACATTTCTTTACTTACATCATTACGATCTTGTCGTTTGTATCAGCATACTTCTTTTCTAAGAGTGTTTCATACACTCTAGTTGTGTCCAGCCTACAGTAGATGGAATACATATCAATGTATGTGTTAAGCAAGGGTTATACTAGAACTTTTTGTAACTCTAGTAATCAGTGGTGTAACTAGAGTTCAATGGGCCCTGAAGCAAAGATTGGACCTGTCCAACCTCGGGGTACAGGATAATTACACTGACACTTGGCTCTTTCCCTCAGCACCCATCTTCCCATACTCTGATATCCCGACGATATTATATCCAATATTATAATGCATCTCATAGTCCTCCATATATTATAATACACTACCCATAGTCCTCCACATATTATAATACACTGCTCATAGTCCTCCATACATTATAATACACTGCTCATAGTCCTCCATACATTATAATTTACTGCTCATAGTCCTCCACATATTATAATACACTGCTCATAGTCCTCCATACATTATAATTTACTGCTCATAGTCCTCCACATATTATAATACACTGCTCATAGCTCTCCATACATTATAATACACTGCTCATAGTCCTCCACATATTATAATACACTGCTCATAGTCCTCCATACATTATAATTTACTGCTCATAGTCCTCCACATATTATAATACACTGCTCATAGTCCTCCATACATTATAATACACTGCTCATAGTCCTCCATACATTATAATTTACTGCTCACAGTTCTCCATACATTGAAATACACTGCTCACAGTTGTCCATATATTATAATAAACTGTTCATAGTTCTCCATACATTAAAATATACTCCCCATAGTTCTCCATTCATTATAATATAGTGCTTCTAGTCCTCCGTTCATTATAATGCACTCCCCATAGTTTTCCATACATTATAATACACAGCTCATAGTTCTCCATATATTATAATACACTTCCCATACAGTGCTGGCCAAAAGTATTGGCACCCCTGCAATTCTGTCAGATAATACTCAGTTTCTTCCTGAAAATTATTGCAATCACAAATTCTTTGGTATTATTAACTTCATTTATTTTGCTTGCAATGAAAAAACACAAAAAAGAATGAACCAAAAATCAAATCATTGATCATTTCACATAAAACTCCAAAAATGGCCCGGACAAAAGTATTGGCACCCTCAGCCTAATACTTGGTTGCACAACCTTTAGCTAAAATAACTGCGAACAACCGCTTCCGGTAACCATCAATGAGTTTCTTACAATGCTCTGCTGGAATTTTAGACCATTCTTCTTTGGAAAACTGCTCTAGATCCCTGAGATTTGAAGGGCGCCTTCTCCAAACTGCCATTTTGAGATCTCTCCACAGGTGTTCTATGGGATTCAGGTCTAGACTCATTGCTGGCCACTTTAGTAGTCTCCAGTGCTTTCTCTCAAACCATTTTCTAGTGCTTTGAAGTGTGTTTTGGGTCATTGTCCTGCTGGAAGACCCATGACCTCTGAGGGAGACCCAGCTTTCTCACACTGGGCCCTACATTATGCGGCACAATTTGTTGGTAGTCTTCAGACTTCATAATGCCATGCACACGGTCAAGCAGTCCAGTGCCAGAGGCAGCAAAGGAACCCCAAAACATCAGGGAAGCTCTGCCATGTTTGACTGTAGGGACCGTGTTCTTTTCTTTGAATGCCTCTTTTTTTTCCTGTAAACTCTATGTTGATGCCTTTTCCCAAAAAGCTCTACTTTTGTCTCATCTGACCAGAGAACATTCTTCCAAAATGTTTTAGGCTTTCTGAGGTAAGTTTTGGCAAACTCCAGCCTGGCTTTTTTGGGAAAAGGCATCGACATAGAGTTTAAGGAAAAAAAAAGAGGCATTCAAAGAAAAGAACACGGTCCCTACAGTCAAACATGGCGGAGCTTCCCTGATGGGGTTGATTTGCTGCCTCTGGCACTGGACTGCTTGACCGTGTGCATGGCATTATGAAGTCTGAAGACTACCAACAAATTTTGCAGCATAATGTAGGGCCCAGTGTGAGAAAGCTGGGTCTCCCTCAGAGCTCTTCAAAAAGCAATAGAAAATGGTTTGAGAGAAAGCACTGGAGACTTCTAAAGTGGCCAGCAATGAGTCTAGACCTCAATCCCATAGAACACCCGTGGAGAGATCTCAAAATGGCAGTTTGGAGAAGGCACCCTTCAAATCTCAGGGACCTGGAGCAGTTTGCCAAAGAAGAATGGTCTACAATTCCAGCAGAGCATTGTAAGAAACTCATTGATGGTTACCGGAAGCGGTTGTTCGCAGTTATTTTGGCTAAAGGTTGTGCAACCAAGTATTAGGGCGGCATTGCACGTGCGATGTCGATGGGGTCAAATCGAAAGTGACGCACATCCGGCGTCGCAGTCGATATCGCAACGTGTAAAACCTTTTTGATACGATGAATGAGCGCAAAAGCGTCGTTATCGTATCATCGCTGCAGCCTCCGACATTTCCATAATGCTGATGGTGCGACTAGTACGATGTTGTTCCTCGCTCCAGCGGCAGCACACATCGCTGTGTGTGAAGCCGCAGGAGCGAGGAACATCACCTTACCTGCCGCCGGCTGCAATGAGAAGGACGGAGGTGGGCGGGATGTTTACATCCTGCTCATCTCCGCCCCTCCGCTTCAATTGGCCGCCTGCCGTGTGACGTCGCTGTGACGCCGCACGACCCGCCCCCCTAAGGAAGGAGGCGGGTCGCCGGCCAGAGGGACGTCGCACGGCAGGTATGTGCGTGTGAAGCTGCCGTAGCGATAATAATCGCTACGGCAGCTTTCACTAGATATCGCACGTGCGACGGGGGCGGGACTATCGCTGCAGCATCGGTAACACATTGTTACCGATGTCGCAACGTGCAAATCCCGCCTTAGGCTGAGGGTGCCAATACTTTTGTCCGGGCCATTTTTGGAGTTTTATGTGAAATGATCATTGATTTGATTTTTGGTTCATTCTTTTTTGTTTTTTTTCATTGCAAGCAAAATAAATGAAGATAATAATACCAAAAAATGTGTGATTGCAATCATTTTCAGGAAGATACTGAGTATTATCTGACAGAATTGCAGGGGTGCCAATACTTTTGGCCAGCACTGTAGTTCTCAATACATTATAATGTACTGCTCTATTCCTCCATACATTATAATTCACTCCCCATAGTTGTCCATACATTATAATATACTACTCATAGTTCTCCTTACATTATAATACACTACCCATATTCCTCCATAAATTTTAATACACTGCTTATAGTCCTTCATACATTATAATATACTGCTCATATTTCTTCATACATTGTAATTCACTGCTCATAGTTCTCTATACATTATAATACACTGCTCATAGTCAGGGCTGTATTTTGCCTTCATGCTGCCCTAGGCACTTTAAGTGGTCGCGCCCCTTAGTGACAACGTAAAACTGAGTTTTCACACACGACATCTGTTTAAGGCAGATCTACTCTGTAGCACACTTTAAAAAGTATCAATAAGAAACTAACCCCCCCAATGGGAATCACCACAGGCACATCAAAACATAGCATGAGTATAAAATATTCCCACCACACCGTCCCCACTTATATACTGTGACTGTGACACTGCCCCTAATAAACTAAAACACCACACTGCCCTCCCTTATAAACTACTGTATACCCACCACACCTTCCTCGATTATGAAATGTGATCTGTACATTGTGAGGAGGGAGCAGCATGATGTGAGGACAATATCCCATGCATGCTGCCCCCTCCTCACAGTGTCCCATGCATGCTGCCCCCTCCTCACAGTGTCCCATGCATGCTGCCCCCTCCTCACAGTGTCCCATGCATGCTGCCCCCTCCTCACAGTGTCCCATGCATGCTGCCCCCTCCTCACAGTGTCCCATGCATGCTGCCCCCTCCTCACAGTGTCCCATGCATGCTGCCCCCTCCTCACAGTGTCCCATGCATGCTGCCCCCTCCTCACAGTGTCCCATGCATGCTGCCCCCTCCTCAGTGTCCCATGCATGCTGCCCCCTTCTCACAATGTCCCATGCATGCTGCTCCCTCCTCACAATGTCCCATGCATGCTGCTCCCTCCTCACAATGTCCCATGCATGCTGCCCCCTCCTCACAGTGTCCCATGCATGCTGCCCCCTCCTCACAGTGTCCCATGCATGCTGCCCCCTCCTCACAGTGTCCCATGCATGCTGCCCCCTCCTCACAGTGTCCCATGCATGCTGTCCCTCTCCATGAGCTCCTAATGCTGCCTTCCTCTTTTCCATAATGAGACCTTCATGTTGCCCCACTCATGCTAAGACCACCACACTAACGCTTATGCTGAGACCCCCCCCACACACACTACCCCACTCTTGATATTGACTCCCCTACATTGCTCCACTCCATACTGATCCCACACATGCTGCCCCTTCTTGACAATGAGCTCCCAATGCTGCCCCCTCTTATTCTGAGTCCTTACACTCCCCCCACCCAATCGATTTTGTCATTGCACTATCCCTCATCCCTTGTCCTCTGTCTCTAGCATTAGCCCCTCTCTCCCACTCCCCCAGCATCAGCCTCTCTCCCCCAGCATCAGCCTCTATCTTCCCTCAGCATCAGCCTCTCTCCCCCAGTCTCAGCCTTTGCCTCCCCCCAGCCTCAGCCTGCCCTAGTCTCCGCCTCAGCCTTCCTCCAGTCTCAGCCTCAGCCTCCCTCAAGTCTCAGCCTCAGCCTCCCTCCAGTCTCAGCCTCAGCCTCCCTCCAGCCTCCCCCCAGTCTCAGCCTCAGTCTCCCTCCAGCCTCCCCCAGTCTCAGCCTCCCTCCAGTCTCAGCTTGTGCCTCCCTCCAGCCTCCCCCCAGTCTCAGCCTCCCTCCAGCCTCCCCCCAGTCTCAGCCTCCCTCCAGCCTCCCTCCAGTCTCAGCCTCCCTCCAGCCTCACCCCAGTCTCAGCCTCCCTCCAGCCTCACCCCAGTCTCAGCCTCCCTCCAGCCTCACCCCAGTCCCAGCCTCTGCCTCCCTCCAGCCTCCCCCAAGTCTCTGCCTCTGCCTCCCTCCAGCCTCCCCCCAGTCTCTGCCTCTGCCTCCCTCCAGCCTCCCCCCAGTCTCTGCCTCCCTCCAGCCTCCCCCCAGTCTCAGCCTCTGCCTCCCTCCAGACTCCCCCCAGTCTCTGCCTCTGCCTCCCTCCAGCCTCCCCCAGTCTCTGCCTCTGCCTCCCTCCAGCCTCCCCACAGTCTCTGCCTCTGCCTCCCTCCAGCCTCCCCCCAGTCTCTGCCTCTGCCTCCCTCCAGCCTCCCCCCAGTCTCTGCCTCTGCCTCCCTCCAGCCTCCCCCCAGTCTCAGCCTCTGCCTCTCTCCAGCCTTCCCCCAGTCTCAGCCTCTGCCTCCCCCCAGCCTCCCCCCAGTCTCTTCCTCTGCCTCCCTCCAGCCTCCCCCCAGTCTCTGCCTCTGCCTCCCTCCAGCCTCCCCCCAGTCTCTGCCTCTGCCTCCCTCCAGCCTCCCCCCAGTCTCTGCCTCTGCCTCCCTCCAGCCTCCCCCAGTCTCTGCCTCTGCCTCCCTCCAGCCTCCCCCCAGTCTCTGCCTCTGCCTCCCTCCAGCCTCCCCCCGTCTCTGCCTCTGCCTCCCTCCAGCCTCCCCCGAGTCTCAGCCTCTGCCTCCCTCCAGCCTCCCCCCAGTCTCAGCCTCTGCCTCCCTCCAGACTCCCCCCAGTCTCTGCCTCTGCCTCCCTCCAGCCTCCCCCCAGTCTCTGCCTCTGCCTCCCTCCAGCCTCCCCCCAGTCTCTGCCTCTGCCTCCCTCCAGCCTCCCCCCAGTCTCTGCCTCTGCCTCCCTCCAGCCTCCCCCCAGTCTCAGCCTCTGCCTCTCTCCAGCCTCCCCCCAGTCTCAGCCTCTGCCTCCCTCCAGCCTCCCCCCAGTCTCTGCCTCTGCCTCCCTCCAGCCGCCCCCCAGTCTCTGCCTCTGCCTCCCTCCAGCCTCCCCCAGTCTCAGCCTCTGCCTCCCTCCAGCCTCCCCACAGTCTCAGCCTCTGCCTCCCTCCAGTCTCAGCCTCCAGCCTCCCTCCAGCCTCCCCCCAGTCTCAGCCTCTGCCTCTCTCCAGTCTCAGCCTCTGCCTCCCTCCAGCCTCCCACCAGTCTCAGCCTCTGCCTCCCTCCAGTCTCAGCCTCTGCCTCCCTCCAGCCTCCCCCCAGTCTCAGCCTCTGCCTCCCTCCAGCCTCCCCCCAGTCTCAGCCTCTGCCTCCCCCCAGTCTCAGCCTCTGCCTCCCTCCAGTATCAGCCTCTGCCGCTTCCCCCCCCCCCCGCATGCGCAGATCTCCGGTCTGCATTAGAGACACTCCCACGCTCCTTATGAATCCACTTACCTGCTCCAGTGCCCGCCGCCATCTTCCTGGCTCACGTGAGTATCCTCTTCTGACACCAGCTTCCATCACGGCGTCCTCCGCGGCGTCCTGCTGTGAGCTCTGCATGTGACGTCCACACAGCAGTGGACGCAGCACAGAGGAAGGAGCTGATTGGCGCGCGCCTGTGACCCCGGAAGTGCAGGCGCCGGCAGTTCCGGGGTCAATCAGCTCCCTGTGCTCGGCGGCCACAAAAAAAAAAATGTAAAAAAAAAAAAAAAAAATTTTTTTTTTTTTTTTTTTTTGCTGCCAGAAGGTGCCGCCCCTCACAATCTGCCGCCCTAGGCACCGGACCACGGGTGCCTAATGGTAAATACGGCCCTGCTCATAGCTCTCCATACAGTTAGGTCCAGAAATATTTGGACAGTGACACAAGTTTTGTTATTTTAGCTGTTTACAAAAACATGTTCAGAAATACAATTATATATATAATATGGACTGAAAGTGCACACTCCCAGCTGCAATATGAGAGTTTTCACATCCAAATCGGAGAAAGGGTTTAGGAATCATAGCTCTGTAATGCACAGCCTCCTCTTTTTCAAGGGACCAAAAGTAATTGGACAAGGGACTCTAAGGGCTGCAATTAACTCTGAAGGCGTCTCCCTCGTTAACCTGTAATCAATGAAGTAGTTAAAAGGTCTGGGGTTGATTACAGGTGTGTGGTTTTGCATTTGGAAGCTGTTGCTGTGACCAGACAACATGCGGTCTAAGGAACTCTCAATTGAGGTGAAGCAGAACATCCTGAGGCTGAAAAAAAAGAAAAAATCCATCAGAGAGATAGCAGACATGCTTGGAGTAGCAAAATCAACAGTCGGGTACATTCTGAGAAAAAAGGAATTGACTGGTGAGCTTGGGAACTCAAAAAGGCCTGGGCGTCCACGGATGACAACAGTGGTGGATGATCGCCGCATACTTTCTTTGGTGAAGAAGAACCCGTTCACAACATCAACTGAAGTCCAGAACACTCTCAGTGAAGTAGGTGTATCTGTCTCTAAGTCAACAGTAAAGAGAAGACTCCATGAAAGTAAATACAAAGGGTTCACATCTAGATGCAAACCATTCATCAATTCCAAAAATAGACAGGCCAGAGTTAAATTTGCTGAAAAACACCTCATGAAGCCAGCTCAGTTCTGGAAAAGTATTCTATGGACAGATGAGACAAAGATCAACCTGTACCAGAATGATGGGAAGAAAAAAGTTTGGAGAAGAAAGGGAACGGCACATGATCCAAGGCACACCACATCCTCTGTAAAACATGGTGGAGGCAACGTGATGGCATGGGCATGCATGGCTTTCAATGGCACTGGGTCACGTGTGTTTATTGATGACATAACAGCAGACAAGAGTAGCCGGATGAATTCTGAAGTGTACCGGGATATACTTTCAGCCCAGATTCAGCCAAATGCCGCAAAGTTGATCGGACGGCGCTTCATAGTACAGATGGACAATGACCCAAAGCATACAGCCAAAGCTACCCAGGAGTTCATGAGTGCAAAAAAGTGGAACATTCTACAATGGCCAAGTCAATCACCAGATCTTAACCCAATTGAGCATGCATTTCACTTGCTCAAATCCAGACTTAAGACGGAAAGACCCACAAATAAGCAAGACCTGAAGGCTGCGGCTGTAAAGGCCTGGCAAAGCATTAAGAAGGAGGAAACCCAGCGTTTGGTGATGTCCATGGGTTCCAGACTTAAGGCAGTGATTGCCTCCAAAGGATTCGCAACAAAATATTGAAAATAAAAATATTTTGTTTGGGTTTGGTTTATTTGTCCAATTACTTTTGACCTCCTAAAATGTGGAGTGTTTGTAAAGAAATGTGTACAATTCCTACAATTTCTATCAGATATTTTTGTTCAAACCTTCAAATTAAACGTTACAATCTGCACTTGAATTCTGTTGTAGAGGTTTCATTTCAAATCCAATGTGGTGGCATGCAGAGCCCAACTCGCGAAAATTGTGTCACTGTCCAAATATTTCTGGACCTAACTGTATATTATAATACACTGCTCATAGTTCTCCATATATTATAATACACTGCTCATATTTGTCCATACATTATAATTCACTGCTCATACTCCTCCATACATTATAATACACTGCCTATATTCCTTCATACATTGTAATACACTGCTTACACTGCTCATAGCTCTCCATACATTATAATACACTGCTCATAGTTCTCCATATATTATAATACACTGCTCATAGTTCTCCATATATTATAATACACTGCTCATAGTTCTCCATACATTATAATATACTGTTCATAGCTCTCAATTCATTATAATACACCGCTCATACTTCTCCATACATTATAATACACTTCCCATAGTCTTCCATACATTATAATTGTAATGGTGTGATATTGTGGGTTATGTACCATTTAATGTGCGTTCATGTTTTGGGCATGGTGGTCTGTCTATTCGATATATTCTTTGTCCTGTTAAGTCAGGTTATATCTGCTTGCAGTGCTTCTGTCCTTAGGTTTTAGGGAGGGGGCCTGGGATCCACCTAAACTCTGTTTACCTGGGAGATTGGATTGGATCTCCATTAGGCTGTGCTTTGTTGATGCCACCGCTGCCACCAGTTGTCACGGGGTCCTTTTCCAATATCACACAATCAACAGAGTGAGAGCTGATTGAACCATCCAAAGGGTTTCTCACAGTCTCTCTGGGGTGTTAGCTTCTCTCTCAGAGGATCAATCTTACTCCTCTCTTCTCCTGCTCAGCCAGACTGGCCAACATAATCTTTCTTTCAATATTCTTTTTATTATAGTGAAAAATAGCATATGAAACACAATGCACATGTCGCGGGGAGGAGGGTGTCAGCACACTACGCTCACCCCCTTCTGCTCGGGTCCGGCGGCTGCTGCTCAGTGGTGGCTCGAGCGGTGAGCCGGATCCCGGGGGCTGTCTCGAGCGGCACTCCTCGCCCGTGAGTGAAAGGGGATTTGGTGTTTTGGGAATTAAAGTCTATTGTCCGTGACGCCACCCACGGTTGTGGTGATTTCACCACCGCTGCTCGTTGCGGGGATCCCGGGAGTGATGGTGGGGGAGCAGCTAGTTGTTGGGTTGCCCCTCCGTGGGTAGGGGTTGGTGATCCCGGGGCCCGGTGATGAGATGGGGGATGCAGGGCCTGGTGGGCGCAGGGACGCGGGGGCAGCGCGGTGCCTTGCGGCACTGTGGTACTCACTCAGCCTGAGACACGGAAACAGTTTGTACGGTAAACCAAACGGCTGGTAGGACGGTCCCACAGACGGCTGCACCTGCACTCCCGGTAGGTGACGGTGAGGTCCCTCTTCCTTGCACCCTGTGTTAATGGTGGTAGCGGTGGATTCCCTCCGGTTACCCGCTCCCCGGCTACAATCTGGGCTGGAGGAGCCCTACACTTTGCCCGCAGGCGCTGGCCCTGAGGAAACTGGTGCCTTGGCGGTGGCGGTGTCTCCTCGGTAATGGTTGAGCTGTTGCCTTCAATCGGGACTTGGTTGTTGGGGGATCTACGTCCCCTTCACTGACGGATTCGGCAAATTTGGCGACTCCTAGCCTTGCCGGGGTCCGAGAGGCCCCTGCCCTGGTGCTGACTGTCCTTCGGAACACTGCTCCAGACCACCGGGCACACAGCCAACGGGGTCCTTCCAGGAACTCCCGAACGGTCCCACTCCAGACGGTCACCGCCGTCGCTGACCTTGTTGATCTGGCCCTACACAAAGCTGGACCCTTCAGGCTTTCCTTCCTTCTTGTCACCTCACTTGCTTTCCTCCTTTACCACTTTTCTGCTTTCACTACTTGTTTACTCCTTCACTTAGCTCCTCGCACTTGCCCTGCCTGGGCTAATCTGCCTGGTTTCTCCCGCCTCCAGAGCTGTGACCTCCTCGGTGGGCGGAGCCAACCGCGTGGCCCACCCCCTGGTGTGCATCATCAGTCTCTGGAGGAAGGCAACAAGGATTTGTAGTTTAGCTTCGATGTGCCTACCTGGGATGTGGGGTGTGGGTGTTGTTGTGACCTGTGACCCCTGGCTTGCCCAGGGCGTCACACACACCTTCCAAGTATTGTTCAGAGCAAAAAATTAATATAACGTAACATAAAACAATGAATAAATGTGAGAAAATATAAGGCACTCGAATCCTGGAGGGAAGGATATAGATCCAAAGTTCGGTCCACAGTTCTGGATAATTTTTCTTCCCTTGTCGGAAGTACCTCAGTTAAGTGTGTTTACCATTGCAGTCCATGTGAAATCAACAATAAACTTTTGTGAATAATTAACATTAGTGAAATGAACATATGTAAAACATGTCAATTGTAAGATGGGGGGTGTAAAGAAAGGTAAGGATGGTTTCTGGCCAACATAATCAGTACAGAAACTGGACCGTATCCAATCTACAGGAGAGAGTCAGAGATCTGGGCCTGAGCTATGAGGGACTGACAAAAGAGGCCTTAACCCCTTCACTACAGGCCGATTTTTCGCTTTCCGTTTTTTTTTTCGCCATTCTTTTTCTGAAAGACGTAACTTTTTTATTTTTCAGTCAATATGGTTATGTGAGGGCTCATGTTTTGCGGAACGAGCTGTACTTTTAAATGAAACCATATTTTACCATATAGTGTACTGGAAAATGGCAAAAAAATTCCAAATGCAGAAAAATTGCAAAAAAAGTGTGATAGCACTATTGTTTTTGAGATATTTTATTCACTGTGTTCACTATATGGTAAAACTGATGTGTGGGTGTGATGCCTCAGGTCAGTGCGAGTTCGTAGACAGCAAACATCTATAGGTTTACTTTTATATAAGGGGTTAAAAAAATCGGAAGTTTGTCCGAAAAAAGTGGCGCACGTTTTACGCCATATTCCGTGACCCGTAGCGTTCTTATTTTTCGGGATCTATGGCTCAGTGATGGCTTATTTTTTGCGTCTCGAGCTGACGTTTTTAACTGTACCATTTTTGCGCAGATGCTGTGTTTTGATCGCCTCTTATTGCATTTTGCACAAAAGTTGTGGCGACAAAAAAAGGTCGTTTTGGCGTTTGGATTTTTTTTGCCGCTACGCCGTATACTGATCAGATTAATTGATTTTTTATTTTGATAGATCGGGCGTTTCTGAACGCGGCGATACCAAATGTGTGTATATTTTTTATTTTTTTAACCCTTTAATTTTCAATGGGGCAAATGGGGGGTGATTTGAACTTTTAGGTTTTTTTGTTTTTTTTTTATTTTTTAAAACTTTTTTTTTAACTTTTTTTTTTATTTTACTAGTCCCCCTAGGGGGCTATAGCGATCAGCAATCCGATCGCTCTGCACTATCTGCTGATCACAGCTACACAGCTGTAAACAGCAGATACGCTCACTTTCTTTTTCACTGGGCTGCGGGCACAGTGAAAGTGAAAGCAATTCATGTGTAGTACAGGAGTCATCACATGACCCTGTGCTACCATGACAACTACCGGAAGTCACGTGATCGCGTCACGTGACTTCTGGTATCGGGCGGTAAGTAAAAGTTTACCACGATCGCGCTTATAATTGCGCTGTCACATATTGACAGCGCCATTTAAGGGGTTAAACGGCACAAGCAGATAATGATTCTGCTCATGCCTAGCAGGCACACATCTCAGCTGTGAAAATCAGCTGAGATGTGTGCCGATCGCAGCATGCTGCCTCCGGCAGACCGCGGGCAGTAACGTTATGACCGCTAGGACGTAATTTTACTGCCCGCGGTCGTTAAGGGGTTAATTGATCTACTGGCGAGCCAGACCACCTCCTCCCAGATGTCTGACAGACAAGCACTGGGGATGGGGATCCCTGCCCCAAAAAGCCAGTGGTTAGTGTGGTTCGAAGAAAAGATGGCAGTTCTGGGCCCAGGTGTATCTCAGGAGTATAAGGAGGAGGCTGCTCGCCGAGCACAGAGGAGACAAGAAGCAACGGCATCCGGTAGAGGGAGTAATATGAGTTGGAGTGTGAACCCAGCGATCGATAAGCCTGTACGGATTACTTGGGTGGACTTTAAGCCTTTTGATGAGACTTCCGGAGATGTGGGAGGATTGTTTAAGGAATTTGAGAAGCAGTGTGCCGTGATGGAGGTGCACCACTCTGACTGAATGCGTTTGTTAGTGGGACTCCTGAATGGAAGCCTGGCACAGACTTATCGCACCATTGACTCACCGCAGAACTGGGATTTAAAGCGGACTATCCTGGTTTAGCATGCTATCACCCCAGACTCACATAGGGCACAGTTCCAAGACCTCCCATGCACTACAGGGGGATCGTTTAGGATGTATGCCCATAAGATGTCCCAGGCATGTCGGAGATGGCTGGAAGCGGAATTTGCCTTCACTGTGGAAGACGTTAAACAGTATTTCTTAGGCTAGTTTCACACTTGCGTTGTTTTCCTTCAGTTGCAATCCGCCGTTTTGGAAAACAGCGGAATCCGTTAATGGATTCCGCTGCTTCCCATAGACTTATATGGACGACGGATTGCGAGTGATGGACCTGCGTTGCTTCCGCTGGGCGACGCTGCGTTGCTTCCGCCGGGCGGAAGGAACGCAGCATGTAACGTTAATTGCTTGCGTTAAATGACGTTGAGCGGCGGATTCCGTTACATCCGTCAATAGTTATAATGGATCCCTATGGTGGCGGATTCCGTTGCAAAGTGCTTTACAACGAAATCCGCCGCTGGATTCCGCTAATTTCTACTGAGCATGCCCAGAATGTAAAAAAGGGGAAAAAAAAACGAACAAGAAACGGAGGTGACACATTCCGTTAGACAGACGCCTAACGGACACCAAACGGATGCAACGGGTCCGTTATTTCACAGGAATCAGCGGATTCCTGTGAAATAACGGACCCGTTGCATCCGCTGACAGCACAAAATTAACGGATGCGTCAAAACGACGCAGCAATGGACCCAGCGGATTCAACCCAACGCAAGTGTGAAACTAGCCTTATAGAACAATTGCTTTACAAGTGTCTCTCAGAAATACGGGAATGGGTCAGAGAGCGCACGCCACACACGTTGGATAGAGCTGCATCCCTGGCTGACGAGGCCCTTTACTATCTGACTGCAATGGAGGAGGCTTCTAGACAATAAGTCACAGTCTGATCCTCCTGGACCTCTGCCCTCTCCAGTTATATCATCCCCTCCACCCAGCTGCAGGCCGATGACGTCCACGTCTCACAATTCTGGGCCACAACATTTCCGACCACGCCCTGGGGGAATCACAGAGAGGTATTATAGATGCAGGCAACCTAGGCACCTGCAATCCACTTGTCCCACAAGTACTCGGAGGGACCCCCACGCACCTCCACCTCGTTCGGTACATTTTGTGCATTCCATTTCGCCTGAGGAAGAGTTACAACCACCTGAGTGTATTGCCTCCAGCCTTTGTCACCAGGTTCTCCTACTGCCTTCTCCAGAATGCACATTGGAAGGAGTATGACGCAAAAGAGATGTTATCGATGTGGGCAATCTGGGCATTTGCAAAACACTTACCCTGCTGGTCGATTGAGGAATGACTTTGCACCAAATCGACCTGTTCATTCTCTACAGTCAAACACAATGGGGGACGAGTTCTCACCCCTTCAAGTTGACTTGCCTAATGACTCAGACACTCATGGTTGACCACTAGGGGTTTATGGGGTGCGAGCCACAGCCCTGAGTTCCTCTCACCATCAAAGTAAGCACTTACAGGAGGTTGTGGATGGACAGAGTGATTGGATTTTGCGGCTCCGGTGCATTTCTCACAATAGCTGATCCCCGAGTGGTTCGGCCAGAGGCGATACATCATGGTCCAGGGATTATTATTGAATAAACTGGAAAACAAAGGAGGAATATCCCAAAGGCGACTGTAGATCTGGACTTTGGCTTTGGGGTCCTGCAGTGTGTGGTTGGCTTGATGAGTGGGCCTGCCTGCCGATATCCTCCTGGGAAACGACATTGGGGAGTTACAGTGCCAATTTGTAGGTGCAGAAAGCAAAGTTTGAGTGAAGGAGGACACAAAGGGAAGCTTGCCCTTCCAACCCTACCACTGTACAAGGGACTATCCACAGGTGTGCAACATGAACTTAAGTGAGGTGGCCAGAAGTCTGTGTAGACCTCATGGCGTACTCACTTATTAAAAAGGAGGGAGAGGTTGTGATGGTGTGATATTGTGGGTTATATACCATTTTGTGTGCGTTCATATTTTGGGCGTGGTGGTCTGTCTATTCGATATATTGTTTGTCCTGTTAAGTCAGGTTATATCCTCTTGCAGTGCTTCTGTCCCTAGGTTTGGGGGAGGGGACCTAGGATCAACCTAAACTCTGTTTACTTGGGAGATTGGTCAGTCTGGCTGAGCAGGAGAAGAGAGAAGGAGTAAGATTGATCCTCTGAGGGAGAAGCTAACACCCCAGAGAGACTGTGAGAAACCCCGATTTCCCTGGAAAAGGACTGCTGGAGGATTATGACTAACCTCCTGGGACATTTATACCATTATTGGACGATTTTACCCTCTGTGTGGTGGATTATTTGATAGACATTCTGGATTGTATGGAATAAATATTCTTTGGATGGTTCAATTATCTCTCGCTCTGTTGATTGTGTGATATCGGAAAAGGACCCTGTGACTATAATACACTGCTCATATTACTCCATACATTATAATATACTGCTCATAGTTCTCCATACATTACAATACACAACTCATAGTTCTACATACATTATAATACACTGCACATATTCCTCCATACATTATAATACACTGCTCATAGTTCTCCAAACATTATAATACACTCACCATAGTTCTCCATACATTATAATACACTGCTCATAGTTCTCCATACATTATAATACACTGCTCATAGTTCTCCATACATTATACTACACTGCACATATTCCTCCATACATTATAATGCACTCCCCATAGTCTTCCATACGTTATAATACACTGCTCATAGTTCTCCATACATTACAATACACAACTCATAGTTCTACATACATTATAATACACTGCACATATTCCTCCATACATTATAATACACTGCTCATAGTTCTCCAAACATTATAATACACTCCCCATAGTTCTCCATACATTATAATACACTGCTCATAGTTCTCCATACCTTATAATACACTGCTCATAGTCCTCCATACATTATACTACACTGCACATATTCCTCCATACATTATAATGCACTCCCCATAGTCTTCCATACGTTATAATACACTGCTCATAGTTCTCCATACATTATAATATAGTGCACATAGTCCTCTATACATTATAATACATATCTTATAGTTCTCCATATATTATATTCTGCTCATAGTCCTCTATACATTCTAATATACTGCTCATAGTTCTCCATACATTATAATACGCTCCCATAAAGTATTACGCACCCTCATATAGTAGCATACAGCCCCCATATTGTTTAATGCACACCCATGGTTGCCTGGCCACCCTGATTAAATACTTTCTTAATTTTTCTCATTCCCCCTCTGCTCCGGTCTCCTCAGCATGTCCACCATTTTGCCGCTCAGTACATCTGAGCACAGAAGGAACAATGGGGACGTCATCACACTTTGCTGTGCTGAGACGTCAGAGCGCAGACAGACACAGCAGGATAATGATGATAGAGGGAGCGCTCTGTTCCGTCTGTCATCATTGTTTTCAGTTGTATCGGCATCAGTTGAAAGTGCAATCCTCGGCGGGTGGCCCGGTGGGGGGTCGCAATGTCAGCACTGGCACAGGACCCCCTGAGTCACGGTCCCCACAGCGGTCGCATGGCCTGCAGCCATTGCCGATGCGCCACTGGCTGAGATCTCCGGGCCCCCTGAACCTCCCGGCCCGGTCACAATTCCTGCGACCGCGATTGTTCTTCCCCTGGTAGTAATTGATTTGAACTATAAAAAAGACGTCTCATAGTAGTTATTCCCTCTCCACAGTATAGGGAGTGCTCTACTGATTGCTGGCAATCTTTCCGCTGGAACCTCCAGCTCTGAGATGCCTCTATAGGATGGAGCGAAGTACACATATGCGCTCCACCACTCTGGCCATTATCTATACCACCCAACTTTTGAAGAATAGAATGAGGGATAAGGTATGCTGCACAAATTTTGACCTCTGTCTTAGTCATACCCCAAGCCACACCCATTTGGCAGTGAGGTACGTTCAACGATGCCCTGGATTGTTCATTCAGTCATATCAACCAAAATTCTCTCATTTATATAAGCTTCACTATATTAGGCCTCTGTCACACAATCGTGCCTCCGGTACGTGTTTGACACGTACCGGAGACACAGGCACACGTGGACCTATGTATTCCTAATGGTTTGGACACACGTAAGTATTTTGGAACGGAACGTGTGTCCGTTCCGTACGTACGTGTGTCCGTGTGTTTCTCACGCTGACATGTCCGTTTTTCTCCAGCAGCACGGGTGTCACACGGCCTGCACCCGTACCACACAGATGTAGTGTGGATGCGGTCCCGTGTGACATGCGCCGGAGAAAACTCACGTGTCAGAGAAAAAAATAAATCTTTACTCACCTTCTCCAGCCCTCCTGTCTCTGCCACTGCTGTCACTTGCTGCCGACCGCCGCTCACTATGCTCATTTAATATTCACTTCACTGCGGCCGGAAGCAGCAGCGGGGAGTCGGCAGGGCTGGAGACCGAAGATCAGTACCCTAGACAGCAGGAAGGAACACGTGAGTATGCAAATTACCGGTTCTCCATGTGTTATCGCGGATAGTACACGTAGAACACACGTGGCCCGCACGTACCGGAGACACGTACTTACCAAACGCAACACGCAGGGAAAATACGTGTCTCGCGGCACGTGCATGATTTTCACGTATGTGTGGCAGAGGCCTTACATGTTGCTTTTTTGTGTCTGTAAGGCCGTGTTGACATGTAGAAATCCTGTGTTTTTTGTTTTCTGACGCTGTCCGCACCAAATTAATAATAACAATCTTCTCTGATTATTGCATGTTTTCTGTATTCTTTTGCCTTTTCCCCATCATTTATTGTTTTCGGTGCAGATGTGAATAGAATTGAGTGAACCTCAGGCTCGAGGCTCGGGGTTCGGGCTCGGAAAATAATGTGAAAATCTCCCTGGTGAGTATTGTGCTGTTCTGGTATCTGAGTGATTCGCAGCATTGTGCGAGCTGTGTGAAGTGCGTGATCGGCTCAAATTTGACTTGAATTCTGGGTCTAAAGCCTTCTTTACACATTGCAATTTCGCATACGATAGCGTATGCGATTTGCAACGCCCCCATCGTATGTGCAGCACGTTCAATTTGTTGAATGTGCCGCACAAACGATTAAACCCCGTCAGACGTACTTACCTGTCCATACGACCTCGATGTGAGCGGCGAACGTCCACTTCCTGGAGTGGAAGGGACGTTCGGCGTCAAAGCGACGTCACACGGCAGCGGCCAATAGAAGTGGAGGGGCGGAGCTGAGCGGGACGTAAACATCCCGCCCACCTCCTTCCTTCCGCATTATCGGCGGCAGCCGCGGGGGGCAGGTAAGGTCTGTTCAATGTTCCCGGGGTGTCACACACTGCGATGTGTGCTGCCTCGGGAACATTGAACAACCACACAATCAATTCTAGAGACAGATACGATGTGTATGCGATGAACGTTTTAACGTTCAATCGCAATCGCACGTACCTGTCACACACTGCAATGTACCTTACAATGCCGGATGTGTGTCACTTACGACGTGACCCCGCCGACACATTGTAAGATACATTGCAGCGTGTAAAGCGGGCTTAAGATGTAATGTTCATGGACAAATTTAAAAAAAAAATAAATCTCCGCCAACAAACCTCCGAAAGTGTTTTGCTGTGTGCTGAAATCCAAACATTTCCAGAGGTGGGTACATCTTAGAACGCAGAATGTAAATTAAATTTGAGCTGCTCACACAATTGCCGCAGCTCGCATAATGCTGCGCATCACGAACACAGCGCGATACTCACAAGGAGATTTTCATGTCATTTTCCGAGCCCAAACACCGAGCCTCGAGCCTGAGATTCACTCAACTCTAGATGTGAATCTGGGTTTTTAAGTGTTTTTGTAATACTGAAAAACTTTGCTTCTGAACCTAAAAAAGTAACTGCAGTTCTTTTCATGCGTTTTTTTTAAGCTCCACATAGAAGCCTCTAAAAAGAAAAAAAACACTAAAACCACAGAGTTCAGCGGCGTCTTTAGACCCACAGCGGGTGAAGTTTTCATTAAATCACATCCACTTTGCTTGGACAGTTAAACACAGCAGTATTTATGTGTAAAAAGCAGCAGAAAACCCCGGTATTTAAATTTTTTAACCCTTTCATTTTCAATAGGGTGATTTGAACTTTTAGGTTCAATGTTTTTAAAAATGTTAAAACTTTTCCCCGTGGTCCCCACATAGCTTTCTCATGAGCCAGATCAGACACCCCATACTTTGCACTCACGAGGGGCAAGCATTCCGAAACACCATGTCTGCAAATTTGGATTCTGATCTGGCATATATCCTTAGTCATATTGCAAAGGATTGTTAAAAATCCACTTGTGACTTTTAGGATCGCTACTTCCAATAGGTGGTGCTGCGCTAGAGTTTGTTTCCTTTACTGGAGAGACAGTTTGAATATTTCCCAGAGGGACGTGGCAGCTATAAGTCCCCTTACTGGCAGCCAGACTGGCTTGCAAAGTCTCCTTAAGGAGAATAGTGTTCCCCCGTGGTCCCCACATAGCTTTCTCATGAGCCAGATCAGACACCCCATACTTTGCACTGACGAGGGGCAAGCACCCCGAAACACTGTGTCTGCAAATTGGGATTCTGATCTGGCATATATCCTTAGTCATATTGCAAAGGATTGTTAAAAATACACTTGTGACTTTTAGGATCGCTACTTCCAATAGGTGGCGCTGCGCTAGAGTTTGTCTCCTTTACTGGAGAGACAATTTGAAAACTTTTTTTGTTAGATCAGAGCTGCACAACTGAGATCTGCAGAAATGCTTATCTTCTATTACAGCTGCTGGTCTGACGGCTGTAACAGGAAGTGAGTCATGATAGAGACAGGAGTCATCACATGTGATAGTATGTGCTATCATGGCAACCATCGGTTCCCCGTGATCATATCACAGGGCTTTCGTTGGCGGTGGGTAAGTGCTCGTTACCCGCTGCGATGCTTTAAATCACACTGTCACATTTTGACAGCGTGATTTACGGGGTGCTTAGGCGCAGTTGGATCGTGGATCCACCTGTGCCTGCAAGGCAACAGTTAACGGACCCTTTAATCAATGGATAGAGACAATTCCAGGAATTTACATTGAAGAGCTACTTGCATTTATGAGGATGAATAACGAGCATTCCACTTCTCTGAGTTGTTAATGATATCTCCATTGTTACCTGCTGCGTCCTCCCCAGTGGATCTGCCTTCATTGTGGCAGCAGCGCATGCGCGGGATCTGGGTGACACATCCCCGTTCCTGCGCATGCGCTGTAGGGCCTGATGGCTGGCCTGCCCGCTGCTTCTTGGTTAGTGGCAGGAGCGAGCATGCGTCCTCTAAGGGGGTGACGTATATGGAAGTCACTAATGGTAGGCAGTTAAAAACCGGCACTCAGGGAGAGGGGGTACAAATCTCCCTCCCTGAAGAAGCTACATGTGAAATTTATGGTTTCCCTGGTGAAACGCACGTTGGGGGGAGTAGGGGAAATTTTTCTTCTTTAGGACACTGATATTTATCTTTGTCACGTCCTCACCGGAGTCCGCTCCTGCAAATTCTTCTGCTTCGCTCACCAAGCGCTGCCGTATTCCCGCTGTGGACTGTGCTTATGATAGGAGAGGAGTCAGTGCCAGTGGCTCTGGTAGGTGCAGGCTCCGCTCATCTACTAAGCTGGGTTTCCCTGGGATCTGCAGTACCACTGGCTGACGGTAGGTGGCGTGTGTCTTCCAGCTGAAGATACCACTGTTCAGCTAAATCCAATGAGAAGACACCACACCCTTCTAGTTCCCCCTCCTGTCCGCTGGTCACTGCCAAATATAGTTTTGTAGTACTGCTAGTCTCTGGTTCTCGCCCTGCTCTGTATATTGATCACTGACCACGCTCCTGCCTGCCGTTTTTGTACCTCGCTGCCATCTTCAGTTTTTACATCAGCTTGATTTCCTGACTACGCTCTTGTCTGACTATTTTGTCCCTTTTCTGTATGTCCTGGTTTGACCCTGCCTGTTGACTACTCTTCTTTGAATAGCAGCCTTCCACAGGTAGCGATCTTCGGGGTCCTGTAGTAATTCCAAATCCCTGTATATTGGTTAAATGGTTTGGGGTTTCTCGGAATCCTGCTTAGTGGGCGGCTTCCCTCTAGCCGGTCCGTGTCAACCATTCTGAGACTGTGGTTCCAGGCAGATATTACAATCTTTATATTATTGCAGTTGGCACCTTATATTGGTATGTATAGAAATATTCTTGTGTATTAACCTCTGATATAACCATTTTCTTGTATACATCCATTATTTCTTTGAGACATATGTATCTTTGTCAGGGTTACTGACATGATGAGTTTTCTATTGAATCATTCCCACTGTGTGTGGAATATGAATTGAATATATCCATAAGGCCCCTTTCACACGTTTGTGCTTTTTTTTAAACGTACCAGAATCACTGACATACGCAGACCCATTATAATGAATGGGTCTGCTCACACATCAGTGATTTTTCACTGCACGTGTCTCCGTACGGCGTACCCGCGTGTCCGTGATTGCCGCACGGAGACATGTCCATTTTTTTCTGGCATCACTGATGTCCCACGGACCACGCAGTGGTGTGATCCGTGAAACACGTGCCAGAAAAAAACGTGCTTCTAAAATGAAAATCATTTTTACTCACCCGGCTTCAGCGGCGCTCTCTGCAGCCTTTTCTCCCTGCTGCTTCTGAGCCGGCTCATTACTGTCGCGCATATTCATGATGCACAACACAGCCAACCCGGAAGCAGCTGCTGCGGGGGTCAGCGCCAGCCGGATGCTGCACCGCGGGAGCGATCAGCACCATGGAGAGCGGGAGCGGGCACAGGTGAGTTGATTTCTAAATGCAATCACGGGCCATGGAGAACGGTGCCCGGATAGCACTTAGACAACCCACGTCTGCCGTGAATCATGGCACATGGAGGGACATGGGCGTGTTTTACACGTCAGTGAAGAACGTCAGTGTTTTTCACTGACGTGTGAAACGGGCCTAAGATCATTCAATGGCGTTTTCCTTATTTCATTTCTCATAACACTAACTGGATTTGATGGTTTATTTATTCAATACTTGGTGTCATATGAGTGCACTTAACAACTTTCATAGACATGAGTGTCCCTTTACACATGTTTTTATACCACATTTGTTTTATTTTTTTATAATATTCTTTTTATTAAATTTAATAGCAATAACAAATAATCAAATAATCTCTCAATACAATATAGCAGTGTTATACTATTGAATTACAGATATTAAATCCCCTCAACTCCCAACCCACCTCCCGGCCTTCCCCTACATTTGTTTTTTAATGTATGCCACTACTTTTTGTATATGAATAAAAAATGATAAACACATTTACAGTGGGGACGGAAAGTATTAAGACCCCTTAAAATTTTTCACTCTTTTTTTCATTGCAGCCATTTGGTAAATTCAAAAAAGTTCATTTTTTTTCTCATTAATGTAAACCGTGTGCAGAATTATTAGGCAATTTGTATTTTAGAGGATTTTTTTTATTATTGATTAAAAACTATGCTCTAAATCAACCCAAAAGACTCATAAATATCAAAGCTTAATATTTTTGGAAGCTGGAGTGGGTTTTTTTTTAGATTTGGCTATCTTAGGAGGATAGCTGTTTTTACAGGTAACTATTACTGTGCAGAATTATTAGGCAACTTAATAAAAACCAAATATATTCCCATCTCACTTGTTTATTTTCACCAGGTAAGCCAATATAACTGCACAAAATTTAGAAATAAATATTTCTGACATGCAAAAACAAAACCCCAAAAAATTAATGACCAATATAGCCACCTTTCTTTATGATGACACTCAACAGCCTACCATCCATAGATTCTGTCAGTTGCTTGATCTTCTTATGATCAACATTGCGTGCAGCAGCCACCACAGCCTCCCAGACACTGTTCCGAGAGGTGTACTGTTTTCTGTCCCTGAAGATCTTACATTTTATGAGGACCCACAGGTTCTCTATGGGGTTCAGATCAGGTGAACAAGGGGGCCATGTCATTATTTTTTCATCTTTTAGACCTTTACTGGCCAGCCATGCTGTGGAGTAGTTGGATGCATGTGATGGAGCATTTTCCTGCATGAAAATCATGTTTTTCTTGAATGATACCGACTTCTTCCTGTACCACTGCTTGAAGAAGTTGTCTTGCAGAAACTGGCAGTAGGTCTGGGAGTTCAGCTTCACTCCATCCTCAACCCGAAAAGGTCCCACAAGTTCATCTTTGATGATACCAGCCCATACCAGTACCCCACCTCCACCTTGCTGGCATCTGAGTCTGAGTGGAGCTCTCTGCCCTTTTCTGATCCAGCCTCTGGCCTATCCATCTGGCCCGTCAAGAGTCATTCTCATTTCATCAGTCCATAAAACCTTTGAAAAATCAGTCTTAAGATATTTCTTGGCCCAGTCTTGATGTTTTATCTTATGTTTCTTGTGCAAAGGTAGTCGTTTTTCAGCCTTCCTTACCTTGGCCATGTCCCTGAGTATGGCACACCTTGTGCTTTTTGATACTCCAGTAACATTGCAGTTCTGAAAAATGGCCAAACTGGTGGCAAATGGCATCTTGGCAGCTTCACGCTTGATTTTCCTCAATTCATGGCCAGTTATTTTACGCCTTTTTTGCCCAACACGCTTCTTGCGACCCTGTTGGCTATTTGCCATGAAACGCTTGATTGTTCAGTGATCACGCTTCAAAAGTTTGGCAATTTCAAGACTGCTGCATCCCTCTGCAAGACATCTTACAATTTTGGACTTTTCAGAGCCCGTCAAATCTCTCTTCTGACCCATTTTGCCAAAGGAAAGGAAGTTGCCTAATAATTAAGCACACCTTATATAGGGTGTTGAGGTCATTACACCACACCCCTCCTCATTACAGAGATGCACATCACGTGATTTATTTAATTGGTAGTTGGCTCTCAAGCCTATACAGCTTGGAGTAGGACAACTTGTATAAAAAGTATCATGTGATCAAAATACTCATTTGCCTAATAATTCTGCACACAGTGTATACTCTGCATTTCATCTTGACACAAAAACCCCCAGAAATGTTGAAATTTGTGCAACTTTTTTAACAAGTAAAAAGTAAATATCACATGGTCATAAGTATTCAGACCCTTTGCTCAGCATTGAGTAGAAGCACCCTTTTTGAGCTAGGACAGCCATAAGTCTTCTTGGGAATGATGCAACAAGTTTTCAACACCTGGATTTGGGGATCCTCTGCCATTCTTCCTTGCAGATCCTCTCCAGTTCTGTCAGGTTGGATGGTGAACGTTTTTGGATGGTGAACGTTGGTGGACAGACATTTTCAGGTCTCTCCAGAGCTGTTCAATTAGGTTTAGGTCAGGGCTCTGGCTGGGCCAGTCAAGAATGGTCACAGAGTTGTTCTGAAGCTACTCCTTTGTTATTTTAGCTGTGTGCTTAGGGTCATTGTCTTGTTGGAAGGTGAACCTTTGGCCAAGTCTGAGGTCCAGAGCACTCTGGAAGATGTTTTCTTCCAGGATATCTCTGTACTTGGCTGAATTCATCTTTCCTTCAATTGCAACCAGTTGTCCTGTTCCTGCAGCTGAAAAACACCGCCATAGCATGATTCTTACACCACCATGTATCACTGTTGTGATTGTATTGGGCAGGTGATGAGCAGTGCCTGGTTTTCTCCACACATACTACTTAGAATTATCACCAAAAAGTTCTATCTTCTCTCATCAGACTAGAGAATCTTATTTCTCATAGTCTGGGGTCCTTCATGTGTTTTTTTGCAAACTCTGCGTGCTTTCATATGTCTTGCACTGAGCAGAGGCTTCCGTCATGCAACTCTGCCATAAAAACCCGACTGGTGGAGGGCTGCAGTGATAGTTGAGTTTGTGCAACCTTCTCCCATCTCCCTACTGCATCTCTGAAGCTCAGCCACAGTGATGTGGTCTTGGGGTTCTTTTCTCTCACACCAAGGCTCTTCTCCCACGATTGCTCAGTTTGGCTGGACAGCCAGGTCTAGGAAGAGTTCTGGTGGTTCCAAATTTCTTCCATTTAAGGATTATGGAGGCCACTGTGCTCTTGGGAAACTTGAGTAATGCAGAAATTTTATTGTAACCTTGGCCAGAACTGTGCCTTGACAATATTCTTTCTCTGAGCTCCTTTGGAAGTTCTTTTGACCTCATGATTCTCATTTGGTGTGACATGCACTGTGAGCTGTGAGGTCTTATATAGACAGGTGTTTGCCTTTCCAAATCAAGTCCTATCAGTTTAATTAAACACAGCTGGATTCCAATGAAGGGGTAGACCCATCTCAAGGAGGATCACAAGGAAATGGATAGCATGTGACTTAAATATGAGTGTCTGAGCAAAGGGTCTGAATACTTATGACCATGTGATATTTACGTTTTTCTTGTTTAAAAAATGTGCAAAAATGCCTACATTTGTTTGTTTCCTGTCAAGATGGGGTGCAGAGTGTACATTAATGAGAAGAAAATGAACTTTTTTAAATTTACCAAATGGCTGCAATGAAACAAAGAATGAAAAATGTAAAGGGGTCTGAATACTTTCCGACCCACTGTAAACTCCTATTCTCCTGTTTGAAGACTAAAGACCCTGTCACACACAGAGCTAAATCTGCGGCAGATCTGTGGTTGCAGTGAAATTGTGGACAATCAGTGCCAGGTTTGTGGCTATGTACAAATGGAACAATAGGGTCATGATTTCACTGCAACCACAGATCTGCCAAAGATTTATCTCTGTGTGTGACAGGGCCTTTAGATTGCATGGAGTTTGTGTATGCATTGGAGTGACCATAGTCTGGCACCCATTTTGCAAATATGATGGGTGTAAGGAGTTCTGTTTATTTCAGGTTACATACTGAAAATAAAGACTGTTACCTGCGCTTGACACTTGCAGCTGAAAAACAAACAGCAGTTTAGATTTAAATATTTTGAAGCAATTAATAAACGTCGCTCAGTTTCGTTATATGACTTATTATTAGGCAATATTCACACATTTTCTTTCTCATCTGCACAAAACCATCTAATTTTTATTAGTATTCTGTATCCGATTTCATCTTTTTTTGGTCCATCAGTCTATTTTTACCATCAGCATTGTCATGTTAAAATTCTAAGGTCCCTTAAGGTGGTGTCACACACAGCGACGGCCACAACGACGTCGCTGCTACGTCACCATTTTCTGTGACATAGCAGCGGCGTCCCGTCGCTGTCACTGTGTGTGACATCCAGCAACGACCTGGCCCCTGCTGTGAAGTCGCCGGTCGTTGCTGAATGTCCTGCTTCATTTTTTGCTCGTCGCTCTCCCGCTGTGAAGCACACATCGCTGAGTTTTCTGGTAGCTTGCGGTAAGCTGTAACTACGGTAAACATCGCGTAACCAAGAAGCCCTTTCCTTGGTTACCTGATATTTACATTAGTTACTAGCATCGCCGCTCTCACGCTGCCAGTGCCGGCTCCCTGCACTCCTAGCCAGAGTACACATCGGGTTAATTACCCAATGTGTACTCCAGCTACGTGAGCAGGGAGCCGGCACTGGCAGCGTGAGAGCACACCGCTTAGCGCTGGCTCCCTGCACATGTAGCCAGAGTACACATCGGGTAATTAACCCAATGTGTACCCTGGCTAGGAGAGCAGGGAGCCAGCGCTAAGCGGTGTGCGCTGGTAACCAAGGTAAATATCAGGTAATGGTTACCCGATATTTACCTTAGTTACCAAGTGCAGCATGGCTTCCACAGCGACGCATGTCGTTATGATCGCTGCTGCGTCTGCTGTGTTTGACAGCTAAGCAGCGATCATAACAGCGACTTACTAGGTCGTTGTTGCGTCACAGAAAATGGTGACGTAACAGCGACGTCGTTGTCGCTGACGCTATGTGTGAACCCAGCTTTATACCTACCTCCCCACCATCAGCTAGCACACAGATGAAGGTCGCTATGATGACCTTATCTGATCAGCCTGAGAGTGTGGTATTTACGACCAGGGGGATGGTAACATCTGGAGGGAAAATGTACAAAGACATCTCTTTTGTTCTTTTGGGGAGAAAGCTATTAACATAGTTTTTAAGTGCTACGTGAATGCTAGAAAAATGAAAAGCATATTGTTGGAATCCCAGTGAAGCACTGAACGCAGAGCACCATTTTGCTTTGCTAGGCTGGTATCCCATCAAATGGGTATTGGACAACAAAAGCATGCTAGATGCCTTGTGTTTGGTATCTATGCGAATGAAAAATTGAATATAAAATATGACGCTAGTATCTCACATGTGTGGCCCAGGGGCAGCAAAGATATGTGAAAAACTAGAATTACCTAATTCTTCTGAAGCCCTCCACACAGCCCACAATATATTGTAAAATGAGGTCACAGGTGGGAGGGTGAACTTAGGTCATAAATGTCAGAAGCCCATTTTTGGATTTTCAGTACTGAAGGGCATACCTAAGCGGTGGTGCTGCCCATTTGTTTGCCATCTTATACTGGAGTCCCTCCATAATTTTGGATGTCACATCTATGGCAGGAGTTTAGTAAGTTTCATGTTTATCCCTTTTATTTTCATGTTATTGTCTATACTTTATTTGTATTGTTCCCCTTTTGTAACATCTTATATATTTTTTTTTTTATAAACACTGCCTATTTTCAGATTAAATATATAAAATTTAATAGCTTCGTTCCTCATGCTCTATATACAAACCCGAAGAGCCTTTTTCTATCTGAAACGAGTGTCCAGACTACCTGTATAAAGTTCGGTGGTGGCAGCGAAACTATTGTTGTGTAGAATTATTAGAGTGCTACCGGTAAGGGGTACTGAGATAGATATATATTCCATTAGCATGAATTGGTGATATATACATTACTCATGCTGGGAGACCTTCAATATTTGGCATTAGTAGCTCAGCAGCCTAATCTAATTATTGTCCGAATTATTGATCTGCCAACATTGAGGGTGCTAGAGAGCAGTCTGATCATGACAAAATTGGTGAACATTTTGAGACCCCACCCGGCTGTTCATGACAAAACTGGTGGTAGCGGTGGATATAGAGCATTAGTGATCTGGTTTGAGCAATCATCCCTTTCACTACAGGATCCCTACAAGGATTATGTGCTAAAGTTTTGAGGATCGAACTCAGTGTTTAATATACCTGGAACAATACTGTACTTGTAGCAGTTACCTCCTTCACTTTTCTCATGTTTTTCTATCCTATCTTTTATTTGGCAATTATGACTGCATTGACCGAAGCCTGCTATGGCCAGCTGACAAAGGAGAATCTTACTGCCATCTGCAAGACCAGGGAGATTGATGCCAATGGCAAAAACAAAAAAATAAGCCCTCGCACAAAAATAAGCCCTAGCAGGAATTTTTGGCCTTTTCAGAGCAAGACTTAAATATAAGCCCTACCCCGAAAATAAGTGTACAGAAAATATATAAATACGCTCACCGTGAGAATATAATTCTAGTCCACTGATTAGTTTGGATGCAGCCACTCGTCGGCTGAGTAACATAGGACTCAAAGAAAAAAAACTGTACGGCTAAAATCCTATTTGATAAAAATTCCTTTCTTCTTTATTTATCCATTTTAAAATGACATATTAGGGAGCAGGATAGCACATTGATGCCTTTTGACGTAAAGCCTTAATCGTACCATATCCAAACTCTACTGCACCCCTGTGACGACGACAACTACAGCCCCCTTTAACCGTCTCAACACAAACACTTAAAAACATTTACATCTAACCTCCACAGGGTCATATCCCACAATTAAACAAAAAGGAACATGTGAAGAAAGACATAGGCTAAACAACAAGTGTAGCAGAACTAATATATATACATAAACAACGGTATCCATAGACAAATTATACATATACAAATGGAGTCAAGATTTACATAATTCTCCCTATATAACAAATTCACACAAAATTCATTTTGGAAAAAAAAAACAAAAACAAACCCTTTTGCAATGATAATTTAAACCATGGGAGATGTAATGTTTGGTCACAGTATCTATAAAACATCATTTTTGAAAAGGACCTTCCTCCAATTCCCTCCTCTTTTGACACTATATTTTTATTTTATTAAACTGGTTACTAAGTGATGTTACAAAATGTATTTTATTGTCACAATTTATACCAAAAGAACCACATATATTTTTCCATTTATTGTAGTTTTTGTTTGCAACAATTGACTCCTAGAAATTTGGATAATTTTTGTTTCTGCCCTAGTTAGTAATCTCTTGCCATAACCTCTTTCTTTTAATCTGGATTGTATGGCACTGCATTGCTCGCCACATAATTTGTCATTAGTGCAGATTCTTTTTGCACGCGCTAATTCTTCAAATGGTAGTGAAGCAATGGTGTGCTTTGGGTGACAACTGTCAGCCCCTAGGATGGTGTTTCCTGCAGATGGCTTTCTATATATAGTTATATCAGTTATATCAATTTTACTTTTAAATGGATCACCTATCAAGAAAAGATACAAAAAAGGAATCGAACAAGATGGTTGGGAATGAGTAAATTATATATTGAAAGTATTGCTATTAATATTGCCAATGAACTCTGGTACGGTTGCCTCATGTGCACACCAGACAATCAAAATGTCGTCTATGAAGCGACCGTACCAGGGTATACAATCAATAAATGGATTATTGATAGAATAGATGCTCTTCTCCTCCCACCATGCAACAAATAAAATCACCAGCGACGGTGACAATTTATAGCCCATTGGGGCTCCAGGAATCTGCCTATAAAATCTTCCATTGTACATAAAAAAATTATGCGATAAAAGATATTCCACGGCCAGGACCAAAAACTCACAAATTGCTGATGTCAAACTGGAATATTTGTGACAAAATGAAGAATTGCCTCTAGGGCTAGTGTATGAGGAATGTTAGTATATAAATCAACTATGTCACAAGACAAAAATTTACCGTATTTTTCGCTTTATAAGACGCACTTTTGTTATTTTGGGGGAAAGTAGGGGGTGCGTCTTATAAATTGAATATACAGATTATATACTGCAGGGTCCAGGGGAGGTGGAGGCCGCTCTGGAGCGGTGCTGGGGGGGGCTGGGGGGGGGTTGGTAGAGGCTTGTGAAGCTGTGGGCGGCAGCCTTTGATCTCCTGCACCCGCTCATATAATATGCACAGCCGCTGTCCACCACCATGGTGCTGAAACTGCACCGCGGCGATGGGCTGGGGGAGCTGCGCATATTATCTGCCTGTGCTTACCTTTGATCGCACATGCCCCCTCCCCCTGTGTTAGCTATGGCCCCCATGCTGCTGCCCATAGTTAAATAAACTCTTTACTCCCCTCCTCCAGGGTGTCTGCCCGGTCTCCCTCCTGCTGCTGTGATCTTGCACGCAGAGATATCTCTCTCTGCTGTCCCGATCACATGACCGGCACTAGAACCAGGAAGTAGGAAGTGCAGGAGACACTGGAGGAGCTCAACCCCGAGGAGGGTGACACCAGACAGGACACTTCTGCAGAAGGTAAGGAGTTTATTTTACTAAAAGCAGCAACATGGGGGCGATATCTAACAGTGGGCCTGTGTGCCTGCAAACAGTGGGCCTGTGTGCCTGCAAACAGTGGGCCTGTGTGCCTGCAAACAGTGGGCCTGTGTGCCTGCAAACAGTGGGCCTGTGTGCCTGCAAACAGTGGGCCTGTGTGCCTGCAAACAGTGGGCCTGTGTGCCTGCAAACAGTGGGCCTGTGTGCCTGCAAACAGTGGGCCTGTGTGCCTGCAAACCATGGGCCTGTGTGCGTGCAAACAGTGGGCCTGGCCACAGTGGGCCTGTGGGCCTGCCACAGTGGGCCTGTGGGCCTGCCACAGTGGGCCTGTGGGCCTGGCCACAGTGGGCCTGCCACAGTGGGCCTGTGGGCCTGCTACAGTGGGCCTGTGGGCCTGCCACTGTGGGCCTTACTGGGGGACGTGTTCAATATAAGGTGGCCATATCCAGATTAAGGTGGCTAATTTTAGGATCAGGGGGCTATGAGGGACATATACCCTATATTATTTGTTAGACGGACACTGGCATTATAAGACGGACCCCATTTATTAAAAAATTCTCTATTCCTTCACCAAATTTGGGGGTGCGTCTTATAATCAGGTGCGTCTTATAAAGCGAAAAATACGGTATATTCGCTGTGCCAGTACAAAGTGCTAAAATTCTCAAGTACATTAGTGCTGTCCCTCAAATACCAAGGTATGTTTTTAATAATAGGCTGCAACAAGGAATCAACCCAGGCACCGAGTCTCTCATTGAGAGATCCAATGCTTGAGATGATCGGTCGCAGCGGGGGAGGGAAGATCTCTTTATGAAGCTTAGGCAGCCCATGGAAAACTCACATGACTGGGAGCTCCACCAAAATATAATCAAATTCTCTTTTATTAGTTACTCCAGTAGACATTCCTACTGTAAGCAGTTCACAAAGTATTTCTCTAAATTCTGCTGTAGGATCTCGAGGTAATGAACAATAAATCTCTTCATTGTTTAGAATATTCAAAACAAGATTATTGTATAATATTGCATCTAGCACCACCACTGAGCCTCCTTAGTCTAAATTTTGGATAATTATGTCTTCATTTTTGTGCAGTTCAGAAATGGCTATAGATTTCTTTTTTTAGAAAGAACGCTATGCTACACGAAAATAAGCCCTAGTTCGCGGTTTATTAATGAAGTGTCCATGCGGCTAAAAAAGCTAAAGAATACTGCAGGACACTTCATTATAGAAAGCGGACACCCCGCAATTATATTCACCAGACACCGTGTGGGAGGACCTGCAGTGATCGCACCCCCACACACTTCAGATCACTCACCCACTCACATCAGATCGGACCCCCACACATATCAGATCGGACACCCACACACATCAGATCGGACTCACACACACATCAGATCGCATACCCACTCACATCAGATCGCACACTCACTCACATCAGATCGCACACCCATTCACATCAGATCGCACACCCACTCACATCAGATCGGACCCCCACACATATCAGATCGGACACCCACACACATCAGATCGCACTCCCACACACATCAGATCGGACTCACACACACATCAGATCGCATACCCACTCACATCAGATCGCACACTCACTCACATCAGATCGCATACCCACTCACATCAAATCGCATACCCACTCAGATCAGATCGCACACCCACTCACATCAGATCTCACCCCCACTCACATCAGATCGCACCCCCACTCACATCAAATCGCACACTCACTCACATCAGATCGCACACCCACTCACATCAGATCGCACCCCCACTCACATCAGATCGCACCCCCACTCACATCAAATCGCACACTCACTCACATCAGATCGCAAACTCACTCACATCAGATCGCACACCCACTCACATCAGATCGCACCCTCACTCACATCAGATTGCACACTCACTCATATCAGATCGCACACTCACATCAGATCGCACACCCACTCACATCAGATCGCACACTTTGCTTTTTTGGGGGGAAAAAATATATAAGACAGTGTCTTATTTTTGGAAAAACATGGTATATCTTTTTCACTATTGTGTTCTATGAATCAATATGTAACTAGGTGTGAGAATGTGTATACTTACATTGCATGTTGATTTCTGCTGGCTGTAATAGGAAAACAAAGAAGAGTATTAAGTCTATGGTACATTTCATCCTGTTACATTGTACATCACACACTCATAGGCTCTGATTACACAGGGCAATGAGATAGACTTATTATACTAGGGCACAGTATGGGCAGAAAACCAGTCTGTGTCCCATGGCACATTCATATACTTCATAATCAGTGCCTGGCGTCTGCGGACAACTCAGGGCAGCATCTGACTTTGTTTTCTACTTCTAGAAAATTTGGGACAGATCTCTATCTCAAGAACGGTCGGTCTTAGAGAACTGAAACACAGTCTAAAAGCTTCTGAAGTGCCAAATTTATGTGCCAAATTTGGTGTAAATTGGTCCAGTCGCTTAGCTGTAACTTAATATTTGCATTTGTGTTCCAGATTTTTTTTTGGGGGGGGGTCTTTAATCTTTAACCCCTTAAGGACCGAGCCTCTGTGTATATTCTTGACCGATCTTCATTTTCCAATTCTGACCACTGTTTCAAAGGATCCCAGTTATTTATTGACACATTGTCCTTCACGTTAGCAGTAAGGTTTGGTCAATATAATTTGTGTTTATTTATGAAAATATTGAAAATTTGTCAAAGCATATGAAAATTTTACAATTTTCAAACTTTTTAATTGTTATGCCTTTAAACTAGATAGTTATAGCGTATGGAGTCCCTGATGGCAGATGATGGGGACAAATGGGATAAACATGCTGGCACGTGGTCTTCCTGGCTCCTTTTCCGGGAGACTCCGAGATTTACGTCTTGGCTCAGATAAGGGGCTTTACACGGGTCTTCCCTTCCTTGGGTTCCTTTAGTTGATATTTGCAATCTCTAAGAGGATTCGTTTACCTGACGCCGGAATTCTTTGGACACCCAACCTTCTCCTACCTATCTATCCATATCTCCTCCCCCCTCCTCCTCTCATACCCTCCTCTCTTTCCTATACCAATCTTTTTCCTCCTTCGTCTCTCTTTCTAACCTTCACTCAGTCTTTATAGTTAAAATAGTTTCCGTAATACTGCTTTGAGTTGACATACCATGATACGGTATAACCTGAATTGTCTTGTTTTAACTGCATTATCTGTTATGGTCTCTTATGTGACCATTCTTATCCTGATAAAAGTTCACTTACAATACAGTGCTATATGCTTGATCCACATGTTTGGATCAACCTTGACTTTTGTTTGATTACATCTTATTCGTGTTAGGCTAGGTTCACACACTGCGTTTTTTTGACGCTGCGTTTTTGTGCGTTTTTTGCGGCAAAAAACGCACAAAAACGCACCGCGTCAAAAAACGTGGCAAAAAACGCGCGCGTTTTGCCACGATTTGGTGCGTTTTTTGCTGCGTTTTTGCTCACTGTGTCTTTATGCGTTTTTTATCAGTGAACAAAAAAAAAAAAGGTCTGATGTCATTTCCTTCTTCAATATGTTCTTCATTCTCCACTAATGTATGCAGGAGAGCAGACAGCTGCAGAACTACAAGTCTCAGCATACTCCATCCAATAGTGCATGCAGGAGAGCAGACAGCAGCTGTCGAACTACAAGGCTCAGCATCCTCCTTCCAGGACTGTATGCAGGATTTCTTTGCCCCCCCCCAAAAAAAAAATGACGTGGGCTTCGCCATATTTTTGTATGCTAGCCGGGTACAGCAGGCAGGTACGGGCTGCCCCCAACCCCCAGCTGCCTATTTGTACCCGGCTGGGAACCAAAAATATAGAGAAGCCCTTTTTTTTTAATTATTTCATGAATTTCATGAAATAATTAAAAAAAAAAATGACGTGAGCTTTGCCTAATTTTTGTGTTCAGCCGGGTACAACTAGGCAGCTGGGGATTGGAATCCACAGTGCAGGGTGCCCATGCTTTCTGGCCACCCTCGCTGTGAATTGCAGTCCCGCAGCCACCCCAGAAAATGGCGCTTTCATAGAAGCGCCATCTTCTGGCGCTGTATCCAACTCTTCCAGCTGCCCTGATGCCGGGTGGCTCGCTAGGTAATAATGGGGTTAGGGCTAGCTGTATAGCTGGCCCTAAGCCCGAAATTCATGGTGTCACGCCAATATTAGACATGGCCACCATGAATTTCTAGTAAAGATAAAAAAAAAACACAACACACAGAAAAATATTTTTATTAGAAATAAAACACAACACAATTAGTGACTCCATCTTTATTGAAATAAAGCACCCCCCTCCGCAGTAATCCTGGGTCAAGGGTCCCGCGCCGTCCAATCCGGATCCAATATCATCTGATCGGTTTGCTGGAAGGCAAAGCGATCAGATGATGTGTCAGGTTCTAGGGGCTGAAGCACATCACACTTCAGCTGATTGTATAAAAGCCGATTATACAATCAGCTGAAGCATCGGTGCAAAAAAAAAAAAAAATACTCACTTATGTGCTGATTACCGGCAGCTCCTGCAGCGATGGGGCGGGAGTCTGATCCCGTCCGATCGCTGCAGCAGCTGCCGGTAATCAGGGATGAAGTCTCCTGACGGCAGGATCAGCTGATAGCCGGCCGGGCGCCCGCGTCACCGCGATACTTACGATCACCTGATGCGTCAGGTGACTGCATCAGGTGATCCATCGCCAGGTCCTGCATCCTGCAGGCATACGTACCCGGGGAGACTGCACACTGCCGGAGCGGCGATACCGTGACAGAATCTGGGAGCGGACATGGCACCGGGAGTCTGCAGACAGGTGAGTATAACTTTTTTTCTTTTCTACTGTTCACTTTTGATTGCCGCTTCCATCTCCCGCCCAGACATGGCGCCGCACGGCAGCAGACATGCACAGGACTGGAGGTGGAAGCGGCGGTGACGGTACCGGGAGGATTCACGCTTCTGTGTTTACTGACAGAAGGAATCCTCTTCCTGTACACGTCACTTTACTACCCACCTCCTGCGTTTATAGCTGCGTTTTTGGTCTTAGAAACGCACCAAAACGCACCAAAACGCAGCTATATTTGCAATTTGCGTTTCTCATTGCGTCTTTCAACATTCCATTGCACTAAATGGATGAAAAGCGCAGTGAAAAACGCGGGAATAATTGACATGCTGCGTTTTTGTGGCACCACAAAAACGCATCTGAAAAAAAACATATGTGTGCGGACAGCAAAAATGAAAACTCATAGACTTTGCTGGGGAAGCAAAGTCCTGCAGTTTTGAGGCCAAAAACGCACCCGAAAAACGCGCAAAAACGCCGCGAAAAACGCACTGTGCGCACATAGCCTTATAAGCAATGCTTTGTTCACTTTTTCTTAAACCCAATAAAATTATTTACAGAAAAAAAAAACTAGATAGTTATATCACACTAATAGTTAATAAATAACATTTCCCATATATCTTCTTTATCTGCATCATTTTTCAAAATTCCAAAAAGGAATTGTTTAGTGGGTACAGTTTAAAAAATGGGGTCAATTGTGAGGGGGTTTCTGCTTTTTTGGTCAATTTTTGGTCATTTTTTCTGTTTTGGTCAATAACTCTGCAAAGGAGATACGGTGCCTGCAATCTATTTCAGCCAAGGTTGTGTTCCAAAATTGAAATGTCGCTCCTTCCCTTCTGCGCCCAGCTGTTTGTAAAAATTCAACTCTTTGACTACATGTGGGGTATCGAAGCAGTCAGAATAAAGTGGGTAATAAAGTGAGTGGGCAATTTTTTCGTGTTACCTCTTGCAAAAGTAAAAAAATTGGGGCTAAAACAATATTTTTGTGAAAAAATTAATATTTCTATATGATGACCCAATAAAGTTATCAAATTTTATGTAGTACCTGTGGGTTAAAGCTCCTCCAATCTTTGAGGGGTGTAGTTTCTGCGCTCCACGAGACCCGGCTATACTGATTAGCGGTGATGTCAGTAATGTAACCTTTCATTATACTGTCTGGGTGAAGCTGTGATCTGTGTGACCTGGCGATTCTGATGAACATTTCTGTTACTGGGGTCACCGAATGTGATAATCTCCAGGTCTCACTGAAGGAAGCAGGAGGCGTAAGGACTGCTGCTCAAAGTCTATAGATCCTTGTTCTGAGCCTCCATAGTATTTGATCTACTTAATCAAGGAACGTCGTGGGAACCGCTGGACTACATCGGACCTGGGAATTTTGCTTTCTAATAAAATGGTGAACAAACGACAGTCACATGTTTTTATTTTGCTTTTTTTTATGTTTTACAAGTTTCCATTTGTGGGCTACGTCAGATTCCTTGGACTACTTTGGACCTCAATGTTGGTTTTTCTTTTAATAAATTGGTGAACCAGGGAAAACTAGGGGAGTATTGTTTAAAATAAAATATTTTGGTGTTTTTTTTTCTTTTTAACTACTGGGTTAGTAATGGAGGTGTCTAATAGACACCTATCCTTTACTAACCTCTGGGTTTGATGCCATCTGACACTACACAGCAGACATCAACCCCAAAAAACCATTACCTCAGTTGCAAATGCACCAGGGTAATCAGGAAGAGCCCGGTGCAGTGCCAGAATTGGCTCATATAATGTCATGCACCACTTCTGGGGCTACTGCAAACTGCTATTTTTAAACTGGGAAGGGCCAGATAACCATTGGGCCTTCCCAGCCTGATAATATCAGCTCCTGGCTGTCTGCTTTACCATTGCTGGTTATCAAAAATGGGGGTACCCCGTATTTTTTTTTCTTCTTTTTATTATTTATTTGGTTAATAGTTGTAAAATCTATCTAGATACAATATCTAACTGTTAGCTATTATCTATCTCTCTATGTATCTCTCTTTTATCTATTTATCATCCATCCATCTACAGTGGCATGCCAAGGTTTGGACACCCCTAGTCAAAATTACTGTTATTGGGAACACTTAAGCAAGTTAAAGATGAATTGATCTCTAAAAGGCATAAAGTTAAAGATGACACATTTCCTTTGTACTTTAGGCGAAAAAAATGTGTTTTCAACTTTTAAATTTTTAAATTAACAAAAAAGGAAAATGGGCCCATGCAAAAGTTTGGGCACCCTGCATGGTTAGTAAGTAGCACCACCTTTGGCAAGTGTCACAGCTTGTAAACACTTTTTGTTTTGTTAGCAGCTAACAGTCTTTCAGCTCTTTTTTGAGGGATTGTCATCCATTCTTCCTTAGAAAAGTTGTGTGAGATTCTGGGGTCCTCTTGCATGCACAGCTCTTCTGAGGTCTAGCAACAAATTTTCAATAATGTTCAGATCAAGGGACAGAGGGCCATTGTAAAACCTTCAGTTTGCGCCTTTTGAGGTAGTCTATTGTGGATTTTGACGTGTCTTTAGGATCATCCATTTGTAAAAGCCATCTTTTCAAATTCGGCTTTTTTGCAAATGGTGTTTGCATCAAGAATTTTTTGAAATTTCATTGAATTCATTCTTCCCTCTACCCATAAAATGTTCCCCATGTCATTGACTATAACACAACCCCAAAGCATGATTGATCCCCCCCCATGGTTAATAGCTGACCGAAATGTTTTTTTCTTTAAATTCTGTACCCTTTTTTTCTCCACACATACCTTTGATCATTGTGATCAAAGAGTTCTATTTTCACCTCTGATGATTCTTCCATGAAGGCCATATTTGTGCAGGTTTCTCTGAACAGTAGAACAATGTACCACAACTCCAGAGTCTGCTAAATCTTCCTGAAGGTCTTTTTGCAGTCACATGGGGGTTCTGATTTGCCTCTCTAGCAATCCTACGAGCAGCTCACTGAAATTTAGTTTGGTTTTCCAGACCTTATTTTGACCTCCACTGTTTCTGCTAACTGAAATTTCTTAATTACATTTCGAACTGAGAAAAGGACAATTTGCAAACACTTTGCTATCTTTTTATAGCCTTCTCCTGCTGTGTGGGCCTCCACCATTTTCATTTTCAGAGTGCTAGGCAGCTGCTTAGAAGAACCCATGGCTGATGTTTTTTGGCACAAAGTTAGAGGAGGTTGGGTTTTTATAAAGCTGTAAAATTTGCATTACCTGGTCTTTCCTAATGATGACAGAAAACAAGCCACAACCAAAACAGGCTAATTAAGGTCTGAAACTTAGGTTCAAAGTTATCTGAGCACACAAATTTCCAAGGGTGCCCAAACTTTTGCATGGGCCCATTTTCCTTTTTGTAATGTTAAAAATGTAAAAGATGAAGATATATTTTTTTTTTATTGCCTAAAATACAAAGGAAATTTATTAAGAGTAGAGTTGAGCGCGGTTCGAGGTTCTCCAGTTCGCGGCTCGAGTGATTTTGGGGGCTGTTCTAGATCGAACTAGAACTCGAGCTTTTTGCTAAAGCTCGATAGCTCTAGATACGTTCGAGAACGGTTCTAGCAGCAAAAAGACAAGCTAATTACTAGCTGGCTTTCCGCTGTAATAGTGTAAGTCACTCTGTGACTCACACTATTATGAAATTTCAGCGTATAGTGTGCGGGAACAGCACATTCAGATCACTGGTGTTTGGATAATGGCGATCGCCATTTTTTTTTTTCCTTGTCTTCCTTCCCTAAGCGCGCGCGTGTAGTGGGGCGGGCCAGCATGTCAACCAATCCCAGACACACACACAGCTAAGTGGACTATTAGCCAGAGAAGCAACGGCATGTGTGATAGGATGTCCATGTCACATGTCCCTGCATTATAAAAACGGACATTTTCCTCCAGCATGCCATTATCTGCCTTCTCCGTCTTGGTGTCAGTCACCGCTGGCGTAGCTCCTTTCTCCGATACTGCTGTGTACGCTCTATACACAGCGCTATACAGAATAGGGATAGAAGTGTCTTTCAGCCCTTGTAAGGGCTAATACCGGCAGGGTCAGAGCCATAGGTGACAGTCAGGGCCGTGAAAACAGATTTTAACAGCTACACAAGATGACAGCATCTGTGTAGCTAAGGTCAGGGATTTCCTCGCTGCATTTCCCTATTAGGAGGGATAGAAAGGGAGGCTTCCTTTCCTCTACCCAGACCCACAACCCTGCCACTGTACCCTCCTGCCCTTTGCACACTCAAACTCATTGTTACTAAGGGTACCTTCACACTTAGCGATGCAGCAGCGATCCGACCAGCGATCTGACCTGGTCAGGATCGCTGCTGCATCGCTACATGGTCGCTGGTGAGCTGTCAAACAGGCAGATCTCACCAGCGACCAGTGAACAGCCCCCAGCCAGCAGCGACGTGCAAGCGACGCTGCGCTTGCACGGAGCCGCCGTCTGGAAGCTGCGGAGACTGGTAACTAAGGTAAACATCGGGTATGGTTACCCGATGTTTACATTAGTTACCAGCGCACACCACAGCTGTGTGCAGGGAGCAGGGAGCCGCGCACACTGAGCGCTGGCTCCTTGCTCTCCTAGCTACAGTACACATCGGGTTAATTAACCTGATGTGTAATGCAGCTACATGTGCGGAGAGCAGGGAGCCGCGCACACTGCTTAGCGCTGGCTCCTTGCTCTCCTAGCTGCTGTACACATCGGGTTAATTAACCCGATGTGTACAGCAGCTACATGTGCAGAGAGCCGGAGCCGGCAGCACAGGCAGCGTGAGAGCTGCGGAGGCTGGTAACTAAGGTAAATATCGGGTAACCACCTTGGTTACCCGATGTTTATCTTGGTTACAAGCTTACCTCAGCTGTCAGACGCCGGCTCCTGCTCCCTGCTCGCTTCATTTGTCGCTCTCTCGCTGTCACACACAGCGATCTGTGTGTCACAGCGGGAGAGCGCCTTTGAAGAAAACGAACCAGGGCTGTGTGTAACGAGCAGCGATCTCGCAGCAGGGGCCAGATCGCTGCTCAGTGTCACACACAGCGAGATCGCTAATGAGGTCACTGCTGCGTCACAAAAAGCGTGACTCAGCAGCGATCTCGGCAGCGAGCTCGCTGTGTGTGAAGCACCCCTAAGCCATTATACTAGCAAACACTGAGGAAACTTAGGGGCATCCTAAACGTGGCTGTTGGACTTCTGTATTGTCCCACTAGTGCAAAGATATTTGCAGCACGTCTGCCTGCATTGCACACTCAAACTCATTGTTACTAAGCCATTATACTAGCAAACACTGAGGAAACTTAGTGGCATCCTAAACGTGGCTGTTGGACTTCTGTATTGTCCCACTAGTGCAAAGAAATTTGCAGCACGTCTGTCTGCATTGCACACTCAAACTCATTATTACTAAGCCATTATACTAGCAAACACTGAGGAAACTTAGTGGCATCCTAAACGTGGCTGTTGGACTTCTGTATTGTCCCACTAGTGCAAAGATATTTGCAGCACATCTGCCTGCATTGCACACTCAAACTCATTGTTACTAAGCCATTATACTAACAAACACTGAGGAAACTTAGTGGCATCCTAAAAGTGGCTGTTGTACTTCCGTATTGTCCTACTAGTGCAAAGATATTTGCAGCACGTCTGCCTGCATTGCACACTCAAACTCATTGTTACTAAGCCATTATACTAGCAAACACTGAGGAAACTTAGTGGCATCCTAAAAGTGGCTGTTGGACTTCTGTATTGTCCCACTAGTGCAAAGATATTTGCAGCACGTCTGCCTGCATTGCACACTCAAACTCATTGTTACTAAGCCATTATACTAGCAAACTATGCTGCCAGTTTAAGGGCCATAGTTGCATTGTCAGGGATAATTATTGTTGTTTATTCTGCTGTTAATAAAGCTAGACCACCGCTGAAATCTACACCACCTCTCAATTTTTACTACCACATTTTAAGTGCACAATCTTGTCGCAATCAAAATGAGTGGCAAAATGACAGATGCTGGTGGAAAGGGAAAGAGGCGTGTTGGAAAAGGAAAAAAAGGGTTTGTCCGTGGGGAAGGTGGCAAAGCTCCATTAACATCTGCTGAAGATAGACCATCTTCCAGCAAAAGTAAGATGTCTACTACTTACCGTGGACAATCCGATGTGCTCCCTTTTTTACGGACACGAACAACTGGAACAAAGGTAGATGATGGCCAAAAAAGGAAAATGCTTGAATGGATCTCAAGTGGTCCAACAAGTGCCCTCTCCTCCATCTCAACTACCGCATCCAAAAAACACCAGTCCTCTGAGTTGTCAGCCCAATCACACTTGCATTCTCCCAGCTCTGAAGTCTCCATCCGCCCTGCACAGTATGGTGGAACTGAGATGGCTGAGTCTGCAGAGCTGTTCAGTCACACTATAGCCTGGGAATCAGAAGTCTGCTCCCAAGCTACAGTGAGTACAGACCAGGAAATGGTCTGCAGTGATGCCCAGAACCTTTGTGACTCTGATTCAGGCCGTGAGGACCAAGTTTCTGAGTATAATGTTGACCCTTTTTCACAAACTGTAACACCTGTTGTTATAGACAATGAGGAACATACTGATGACGATGAGACGCAGATACCAGATTGGGATGACAACTTAAATATTCGGTCAGGGCAAGAAGAGGCTCGGTCTGAGGGTGAAGGGAGTGCAAACACAACAATTAATGAGGAAGTTCTAGATCCCACCTACTGTCAACCCACAGTCAGGCACTCGAGGAGGTCAACAGAGGCGGTGGAGGAGGATGCAACTGACGACGAAGTTACCTTGCGCCTTCCTGGACAGAGTCGGAGTACTGGTAGCACGTCTACAACTGCATCCTCAGCCACCACTGTGCCTCTGAGCACTAGTCGGGGGGGCTCAGCAGGTCGCATGCCCTCTAAGCCTTGCCTAGCCTGGTCCTTTTTTGACATAGCAAAAGATCGGCCAAATTATGTGATCTGTAAAATTTGTCGTGATTCTGTTAGTAGAGGGCAAAACCTCAGCAGTTTGACAACTTCTTCCATGAATCGTCACATGAATAAATATCATATGTCCCAGTGGGAAGCTCACCATGCTGCAATGCGGCCTAGCGGAGCGAACCATCCACCGCCTGCCCCTTCCAGTGCATCCGCGCGCTCTTCATCTTCTAGGACTGTGGGGACAGCTGTCACACCTGGTTTTCCACGCACAACTTCCACCACTGTAACCGCAACAGGCAGTTTGCTTGGTAGCTCGTCAGTTGGTTTGGAAGGGGAAACAAGTACGTGTGTACAGCTCTCTCAGACATCGATAGCACCAACGTTGGATGAAGGCAACATCATGTCTACGCCTGCACTTTCCTCACAAAGCTGCATTTTTCCAGGGACACTCTACTCAACACCGTCTACACACAGCAGCCAGATCTCTGTCCCTCAGATCTGGACAAATAAAAGGCCACTTCCTGCGACCCATGACAAAGCTAAGAGGTTGACTTTATCCCTCTGTAAGCTATTGGCTACCGAAATGCTGCCTTTCCGCCTTGTGGACACACAGGATTTTAGAGACCTTATGTCTGTCGCTGTGCCCCAGTACCAGATGCCCAGTCGCCACTACTTCTCTAAGAAAGGTGTGCCCGCGCTACACCAGCATGTCGAACACAACATCACCGCTTCCTTGAGAAACTCTGTGTGTCAACGGGTGCATTCCACCACCGATACTTGGACCAGTAAGCATGGACAGGGACGTTACATGTCGCTGACTGGGCACTGGGTAACTATGGTGATAGATGGTGAAGGGTCTGCTGCACAAGTCTTGCCATCCCCACAACTTGTGTGTCAATCCTCTGTCTGTCCAAGTTCCGCCACTGCTTCTGCCTCCTCCACCTCATCTGGGTCCTCCACCTCCGCCCCAAGCCTGCCTGGTCAGGCCACCAGCATTCTCACTGCGCAGAAGGAATCACGCACCCCTCATTACTATGCTGGCAGCAGAGCGCAACGGCATCAGGCGGTCTTTAGCTTGACATGTCTTGGAAATAGGAGTCACACAGCGGCTGAGTTGTGGGCAGCTCTGGAGACTGAGTTTAATAAATGGTTGTCTCCACTCAACCTGCAGCCTGGTAAGGCCGTGTGCGACAATGCTGCAAACCTGGGTGCGGCCCTTCGCCTGGGCAAGGTGACACACGTGCCTTGTATGGCTCACGTGTTGAACCTTGTTGTCCAGCAATTTTTAACACACTATCCCGGCCTAGATGGCCTTCTGACCAGGGCACGAAAACTGTCTGCTCACTTCCGCCGCTCAACCGCCGCAGCTGAGCGACTTGCATCGCTCCAGAAGTCTTTCGGCCTGCCGGTTCATCGCCTGAAATGCGATGTGCCGACACGCTGGAATTCGACTCTCCACATGTTACAGCGACTGTGGCAGCACCGCCGAGCCCTGGTGCAATACGTCATGACGTATAGCCTGGGCCAACGAGATGCAGAGGTGGGGCAGATCACCCTGATGGAGTGGTCTCAGATCAAGGACCTATGCACCCTTCTGCACAGTTTCGACATGGCGACGAATATGTTTAGCGCTGACAATGCCATTATCAGCATGACAATTCCAGTCATTTACATGCTGGAGCACACGCTAAACACTATTCGGAGTCAGGGGGTGGGACAACAGGAAGGGGAGGAACTACAGGAGGATTCATATGCGCAAGACACAACAACATCACCAAGGTCCAGACGTTCATCATCACCAACGCGGCAGGCATGGGACCATGGGGGACAGGGATCAACAAGGGCACATGGTAGCAGGTGAAATGTTGAGGAAGGTGCAGGAGAACATGAAGAAATGGAGGACGAACTGTCCATGGACATGGAAGACTCAGCGGATGAGGGAGACCTTGGTCAAATTTCAGTTGAAAGAGGTTGGGGGGAGATGTCAGAGGAAGAAAGAACGGTTAGCACCTCTATGCCACAAACACAGCGTGGACTTGGTCCGCATGGCTGCGCAAGACACATGAGCGCCTTCTTGCTGCACTACCTCCAACATGACCCTCGTATTGTCAAAATTAAAAGTGATGATGACTACTGGCTTGCCACACTATTAGATCCCCGGTACAAGTCCAAATTTTGTGACATAATTCCAGCCATAGAAAGGGACGCACGTATGCAGGAGTATCAGCAGAAGCTGTTACTCGATCTTAGCTCGGCTTTTCCACCAAACAACCGTGCAGGTGCAGGGAGTGAATCTCCCAGTTGTAACTTGACAAACATGGGACGGTCTCGTCATCTTCAACAGTCTACCCGTACCAGTAGCACCGTATCTTGTGCTGGTAACAGCAATTTTATTGAATCTTTTCATAATTTTTTTAGACTGTCCTTTGCAAGGCCACCAGAGACAACAAGTCTGACACATAGTCAACGGCTGGAGAGGATGATACAGGAGTATCTCCAAATGAACATCGATGCCATGACTTTGCAAATGGAGCCTTGCTCATTTTGGGCTTCAAATCTTGAAAAATGGCCAGAGCTCTCCACTTACGCCTTGGAGATTTTGTCGTGTCCAGCTGCCAGCGTTGTCTCTGAACGTGTCTTCAGTGCTGCTGGGTGTGTACTGACAGATAAGCGCACGCGTCTGTCCAGTGACAATGTGGACAGACTAACGTTCATCAAAATGAAGAAATCATGGATCCACAAGGAATTTACTACCCCTGTGTCATCCTGTTGAGAGTAAATGCTTGTGGATTTGGAATGTGCTTCATGCAAATCAAAACATCCTGTTTGCAACTAGGGCACAAGTGCTGCCACTGATGGGGTGTCTGTGTGGCCCAATTTTTGGAAAAAAAGGGAGACTCCGCTTGGAGTAACCCTTGCTTGCTGTGTTTTTTAAAAGGAGCCAAGATGAACAAGTCATGGTTCAGCAAAGACTTTATCTACCTACCCCGGTGTCATCCTGGGGATGGTTAAGTATGGCGTATTTTTGAATGTGCTTGATGCAAATCTACCTGTGAAGTGTACAACTGGGGCACAAGTGCTGCCACTGATGGGGTGGGTGTGTGTGGGGCCCAATTTTTGGAAAAAAAGGAGACTCCGCTTGGAGTAACCCTTGCTTGCTGTGTTTTTTAAAAGGAGCCAAGATGAACAAGTCATGGTTCAGCAAAGACTTTATCTACCTACCCCAGGGTCATCCTGGGAACGGTTAAGTATGGCGTATTTTTGAATGTGCTTGATGCAAATCTAGCTGTGAAGTGTACAACTGGGGCACAAGTGCTGCCACTGATGGGGTGGGTGTGTGTGTGGCCCAATTTTTGGAAAAAAGGGAGACTCCGCTTGGAGTAACCCTTGCTTGCAGTGTTTTTTAAAAGGAGCCAAGATGAACACAGCTGGGATCAGGAAAGACTTAGCTACCTACCCCAGTGTCCTCCTGGGGACGGTTAAGTATGGCGTATTTTTGAATGTGCTTGATGCAAATCTACCTGTGAAGTGTACAACTAGGGCACAAGTGCTGCCACTGATGGGGTGTCTGTGTGGCCCAATTTTTGGAAAAAAGGGAGACTCCGCTTGGAGTAACCCTTGCTTGCTGTGTTTTTTAAAAGGAGCCAAGATGAACAAGTCATGGTTTAGCAAAGACTTAGCTAACTACCCCGGTGTCATCCTGGGGATGGTTAAGTATGGCGTATTTTTGAATGTGCTTGATGCAAATCTACCTGTGAAGTGTACAACTGGGGCACAAGTGCTGCCACTGATGGGGTGGGTGTGTATGGGGCCCAATTTTTGGAAAAAAAGGGAGACTCCGCTTGGAGTAACCCTTGCTTGCTGTGTTTTTTAAAAGGAGCCAAGATGAACAAGTCATGGTTCAGCAAAGACTTTTTCTACCTACCCCAGGGTCATCCTGGGAACGGTTAAGTATGGCGTATTTTTGAATGTGCTTGATGCAAATCTAGCTGTGAAGTGTACAACTGGGGCACAAGTGCTGCCACTGAAGGGGTGGGTGTGTGTGTGTGGCCCAATTTTTGGAAAAAATGGAGACTCCGCTTGGAGTAACCCTTGCTTACATTGTTTTTAAAAATGATCCAAGATGCACAGCGCTAGGATCAGGAAAGACTTTGCTACCTACCCCGGTGTTATCCTGGGGACGGTTAAGTATGGCGTATTTTTTAATGTGCTTGATGCAAATCTAGCTGTGAAGTGTACAACTGGGGCACAAGTGCTGCCACTGAAGGGGTGGGTGTGTTTGTGTGGCCCAATTTTTGGAAAAAAGGGAGAACTCCGCTTGGAGTCACCTTGTGGTGTTTTACATGATTTTAGAAGGGCGTGCCATGCCTATATCTGTGTCTCCTCCTCTTTTTCCTTGTCCAGCTCTTTTGTTTTCGCATGAGTATATGTCCTTGTCACTTTCCCATGTGTTTGTGTTGTGTTGTGAGTTGTTTGTCACCTTTTGGACACCTTTGAGGGTGTTTTCTAGGTGTTTTTATGTGTTTGTGATTGCCTGCCATTGTTTCCTATGCGGTTCGAGTTCGGTTCGTCGAACGTTCGCCGAACTGAACTCGAACGAGACCTCCGTTTGACGAACCGAACTCGAGCCGAACCGCGGCTGGTTCGCTCATCTCTAATTAAGAGGAGGATCAGCACTTCCTTAAAATCGTGTGTTCAATCTTTATTATTGACAATAATATTCATTAAAACTATGTCGATCCATAATTATAGTAATTATTAATAATCTTTATTTCTATATAGTGCTAACATATTCCGCAGCGCTTTACATACATCAGCAATACCTTCCCCATTGGCGCTAACAAACTTAATTCCCCATCATACTGTCTTTGGAGTGTGGGAGGAAACCATAGAACCTGGAGAAAACTCACATATACATGGGGACAACATACAAACTCCTTGGAGATGTTGTCCTTGGTGGTGTTTGAACCCAGGACCCCAGAGTTGCAAGACTGCCATGCTAACCACTGAGCCACTGTGCCACCCATTAATAATATATAATTTCTGTGACACATTTCTGGCTGTAAGGGCGGCTTTGCACGTTGCGACATCGCACGAGCGATGTCGATGGGGTCAAATCGAAAGTGACGCACATCCGGCATCGCAGTCGATATCGCAACGTGTAAAACCTTTTTGATACGATGAACGAGCGCAAAAGCGTCGTTATCGTATCATCGCTGCAGCCTCCGACATTTCCATAATGCCGGTGCAGTGACAGGTGCGATGTTGTTCCTCGCTCCAGCGGCAGCACACATCGCTGTGTGTGAAGCCGCAGGAGCGAGGATCATCACCTACCTGCCTCCCGGCTGCAATGAGAAGGACGGAGGTGGGCGGGATGTTTACATCCTGCTCATCTCCGCCCCTCCGTTTCAATTGGCCGCCTGCCGTGTGACGTCGCTGTGACGCCACACGACCCGCCCCCTTAGGAAGGAGGCGGGTCACCGGCCAGAGGGACGTCGCACGGCAGGTATGTGCGTATGAAACTGCCGTAGCGATAATAATCGCTACGGCAGCTTTCACTAGATATCGCACGTGCGACGGGGGCGGGACTATCGCTGCAGCATCGGTAACACATTGTTACCGATGTCGCAGCGTGCAAAGCCCGCCTAAGCCCTTAGTCATAGAGTACAATACAACATATTAGTGATAGATTAAATAGAAAAAAGCACTTCCTTCACCATGTGAAATCAAACAGCACAAATTACAGACAAGAACTCTCATTAGCAAGCAGTATCAGTATATGTTACATACATTCCATTGCCACAGACATTTAATATACAATTGAAACCAGAAGTTTACATACAATATCTATTAAGACACATATACATGTTTTTCTGACTATCTGATATGAAATGAGAATAAACCTTTCCCATTTTAAAGCAATTAGGAACCAAAATTATTTATATTTGCCAAATGCCAGAATAATGAGAGAGAGAGAATGTTTTAAGAGATTTTTATTACTTTATGCAAAGTCAACAGTTTACATACTGTGCCTTTTAAACAATATGGGACAGCACATATGATAATGTCATGTCTTTGGAAGCTTCTGATAGGAAGTGCCGATCCTCCTCTTTTTTGTTCTAATTGACCGTGTCAAACGGTTTTGGATCTCTGCACCCATCTAACAAGTCCTGATATGTACAACATCACTGCGAGGCATTTTCCATATCTTTTGTTTATCTCCCTTTTAGGCTATGTGCGCACGTGTGCGTAATTCATGCAGTTACGCTGCGCTTTGTAGCGCAGCGTAACTGCATGCGTCCTGCGTCCCCTGCACAGTCTATGGAGATTGTGCAGGGGCCGTGCGCACGTGGCGTCTTAGAGCGCAGCGCTTCGGCTGCTGCCCAAAGCGCGCTTTCTAAGAAGTGACATGTCACTTCTTCCGTGCGCTTTGCCGGAAGCCCCTGCTCTGTCTATGGCAGGAGCTGCAGACAGAGCGCACGTTCTCTGCCGACACCATGCGCTTCAGAACGGAGCTTTTCAGCTGTGCTCTGAAGCGCACCTTTTAGGTGCCGTGCAGAGCGCACACGTGCGCACATAGCCTTAGAGATCATTTCATCTTCACCTTATCTAACTGTTCATATTAAGACAAAAGGAGGAGAGCAGTCCGCGCACAATCCAGTGGCTTGAATGTATAGGTACGAAATGACCAGATCCACTTATACTGATCTTGACTTTATTAAAAACTTAAAATGTTAACAACATCGCTTTCTGTACAACGTGTTTAGGCAATATCTGCCTTCATCAGGTACATAATAGTGCTCATATGAGTGTGACATATACTGCAATATGCAATATGTATGTGTATGTATGTATGTATGTATGTGTGTGTGTATATATATATATATATATAATGTATATATGTGTATATACAGTATATATGTATGTACTGTATATATGTGTGTGTATATATATATATATATTTATATATATATATGTCTCCTCTAGTACCGCCCACAGGCAAGGTAAGAAATTGATTAGTGTATCAATTACAGATGAGGTAATATAATGAGATGCATATCTATGTTTAGACAGAGACTTGGAAACTCTTAGCTATTTATCATACATAGTTTGATTGTGCACTACTTGTCTCGCTTTACTATATAATCAATTTTATCTGAAATGTCATTCGGCCTGAGAACTTGGAACCATAATCTTATTGAGAAAAAAAAACAACCAATAACCAACAACCACAGTCTGAAAATTGTGCTGTATATAATAGAATGAACCTTGGGAATGAGGGAACCGGAGACTCTCACAGAACAGACCCAATAATGTTTCTACTGCTAATGCAAACTATACTCATTAGAATACACCAAAGATGATAGAAAAATGTTTTATGTTTTTTGTTTGTTTTTTTTCCACTTTAAAATGTTCTATGCTTTCATTTAAAGCATCTGGGTGAAGAGTAGACTCTGCAGTTTAAAGATCCAATAGGATTCTTTCCTGTTGAGTGTGTTTACCCTGTTTAATACAGGTAAGAGACCTGAAGAAGAGACCTGCGTAGTCTCGAAAGATTGCTATTATTACCATCTTTTCAGTTAGCCATTAAAAGGTATCAACCACTGAGGACTTCAGTTCTTTTAAACAATTTTTTACCCTGTTGAATGAATGTGATGGGATTTGTTCTATTGGAGTTACTCTGATTTCCCCAAAATTCTCTTTGTGCTTGAGGGTTATATGTCTTGATAAGCTTTGTTTTAGAAAACCTTTTTTACTATTGTGCCCATGTCAATTCATACGAAAGATTGTGTGGTACGACCCACATACTAGACGCCACATGTTCACTTGACTACATAAATCGCAAATTCTGAAAGACAATAAAGCTGTTGTTCAATGGGAAATCTTTTGTTCGTGCTGCTGGATGTCACACTATTCGCTCCATGTTCTATTATTTTACAACAACGGGATTTTTTTGAGCGGCATCTAAAAATTCCACCAAAAAGGTCTGTATTTGTTTTGTTAATCTTTGCAATTTTATTGTTATTATTTTTTTATTTTTGTTTAGCATACTTGGGGCTAATATGCTCTTAATTGTCCTGCTCCTCGGAAAGTGATATTCTGTCTGTAGGGTAGAGTGCTTTTTCATATTAGATCTCTCCGTAAGAGGTACCAGTATTTATTCAAGATGTTTCTAATAATGCCGTTTGATCTATTATAAGCTGTTATATTATTCCACTTCTAGTGGTTGGTGGAGCCCTCTCCCTCTTTTTCCTCTACCCTGGAGGTGGTTTTAATGCATTCCGCTTGTGTATTGTGATTGTTTTTGTCAAAGGCCGATTTTATGATGGCATGAGGGTATTTTTTCTCTTTAAAATGCTGAATCAAAGTGTCGGATTGTTCCACATAATCCTGTGAGTATCTGCAATTCCTCCTAATTTGGCAGCGCTAACGGACGGGAATGTTTCTTACCTATTTTGGGTAATCGGCGCTCCTAAAATCGAGTTCCCGTTGCTGTCAACTTTTTCAAATGTGTTCTGGTCTGTATGGAACCTTCTTTGTGAAAAATTTCTATGTCCAAATAAACTATTTTATATGGGCTCATATCCGACGCTTGGGCTATAAAATTATTTGCCTGTGATGTTGATCCCCCATATGATGAACAGATCATCAATGTAATGTCCAGAAAATATGATCTGTGATTTGTACTAGGGTGATGTAAATGGCGGTAGGGACGTGACTCGCCCCATAAAAAGAAACTGGGTGCGACCAGAGTCCCCATCGCGGTCCCAAGGAGCTGCAGGAACAGATTGCCCTGGAAAAAGATGTTGTGCTTCAAAATAAATTCCAAACCTATAAGCAGAAACTCCTTTTGATCTATGGGCATCGTGGTATATTCAGATAAATGAAAATTAATTGCTTTCAGTCCTTTCGCATGTTCTATGTTTGAATATAGTGCATTGACATCCAACATTAAAAAGGTATAAGTTGGCTGCTAAATGATTCCACTTAGTTCTCTAATCAATTGGGATGAATCCTTCAGATAGGAGGTAACTTTGTTACCAGATTTTGCAAAAATAGATCAATGAAGTGAAATAGGGAGCTGGTGAGGGAACCAATTACTGATATAATGGGGAGACCAGGGGCATCTTTAAGGTCCTTGTGGACCTTAGGGTGCCCATTAGGGCATTTTTTTACCACCTCCCTATTTGTTAGAAAGCTCCTTTCCTTAAGATTATTAATTTTATAATGAGAAGCATTGTTGATCAAGATGTGATATATTGTGGAGAGTGGTCCAAGGTTAGTAATTCATAGAATTTAGTGTTATACAGTATTTTGTTGGCCTCCCGGTGATAATCCCTTGTGTTTTGTATACTGATCCCCCCCTCTTACTTACTTGTCTCAATACTATATCACTTTGATTTCAGTGTATTTAGTGCTTCTAATTCTCCCTTTGAATTTCTACCCTGTCCAGCATAGAGGTCACCATCTCAATACTTTTCTATCAGTGGTAGCAGGGGAATTCAAAAACATTGATAAACTGCCATTAAAAGGCAGAAACACCATAACCAAGGGAGCCCAGGGAAGGACTCCGATTCTGTGTGCCGACAAGCCGCCGCCAGATAGACGGGTTCCCCAGGTTACATGCACAATTCATTTTACCCCAAGGTTAGTGCATTACCATTCAAGCACTCCTTGTGATCACAAAATACTGCATCCAGAAAAGCGCCGCCTGCCTCTATTCCTTTCTAGGAATTTTTTCTCACTCTGCATATTGATCACTGGTTCCTCGGAATATCAGGTTATCGGTCTTATCAAGTCCTGCGAGCTGCTTCTGGATATGGAATATTTTACAAGATTCCAAACCAGGAATGACCTGATTAAAGCCCCAATGGGGGAATTTTTCTCTCAGGCTCTATCCAAAAGACATGTGAGTAACTATGCAAGTTCAAGCAAAATGATATCCAAACTTTTCATGGATTTTGAGAAACATATGAGGACTGAAATCAGACACCATATTGATGCAGATTTTTTTGAGATTTGTCTGCAGCAGAATCACACTTCCGAGGGCCTCACCCTTCATTTGCTATCCACTTTCCCAAAGGATAATTCCTTTACAGCAGGGGTGGGGAACCTTTTTACTGCCTGGGGCCATTTGGAATTTCCTACTAACCTTTAGGGGCCGCACAACATTATTAACCTGAAAAATAACCCTGCTATATTTGGTCAAACGATTAATTAACTCACCGCTACTGTGGAGGCAGGAGCTGCTTCTCTTTGGTGCGATTGTGATGTTTGGTGATATTGATCATCTTGTTTCTCACAGCTGCTTTTCCAGGTTTGTCTCTGTTTGGAGATGCTGGGGGCATAAACATCACAGGAGGGGCTGGGGCGCATAAATTACAGGAGACACTGGGAGTACACATCACAGGAGGGGCTGGGGCATATACATCACAGGAGGGGCTGGGGCGTATACATTACAGGAGGGGCTGGGGCGTATACATCAGTAGGGGGCATGGACAGCCCTGGCGATGGCACAGACATGACTGGGGGCATGGACAGCCCTGGCGGTGGCACAGACATGACTGGGGACAGGGACTGCACTGAGTGGCAGCACAGACTGCACTGGGTGGCAGCACGGACAGCACTGGGTGGCAGCACGGACAGCACTGGGTGGCAGCACGGACAGCACTGGGTGGCAGCACGGACAGCACTGGGTGGCATCACTAGGGAGACACACAGGTCTGGGGGAACATAGACATCAACAGGAGGGCACGGACTGGGGGACATAGAAAGCAATGGGAGGGTACAGACAGCAGTAGCGAGTTAAGAGCACTGGGGGGTACACAGTACTGAGGGGTGGCACACAGCACTGGGGAGCATGGACAGCATAAGGGGGGCACAGACAGCACTCACCGTGGCATAGACAGCACTGGTGGCAGCATTAGGTGGTGCGGACAGTACTAGGGGGGGGCATAGACATCACTCAGGGGGTACAGACAGCACTAGGGGGGCACGGACAGCAGTGAGGGGTTACACCACGCTGAGGGGGTACACAGCACTGGGGGGTACACACTGTACTAGGGGGTACACAGCACTGCGGTGTACACTGCATTAGGGGGTACACACTGCATTAGGGGGTACACACTGCATTAGTGGGTACACACTGTACTAGGAGGTACACAGCACTGGGGGGTACACACTGTACTAGAAGGTACACAGCACTAGGGGGTACACACAGCACTAGGGGGTACACACAGCACTAGGGGTACACACTGTACTAGGGGGTACACAGCACTGGGGGGTACACAGCACTGGGGGGTACACACAGCACTGAGCGGGGGGAGCAGCGATGGGTTGAGTACTCACAGTACTGGGGTGGGAGGGAGGAGTCACGCATGCGCACACAGCACAGCACAGGTCCGGGAGGCTGGTAAACCTGCTGCAGCTCTTCTGTGACTTTATCGCACGCAGAGTGCTGCTTGCCCCGCCCACCAGCGCACACCAGCACAGGCTGGGGGTAAGCCTAGAATGTATGGGCTGCAGTCAGGTCCTGGAAGTCAGGATCTGGATAGAGCCCGTACATTCTAGCATCTACACACAGGGCATCAGGCAGTGGGATTTAAAGGGCCGGCAGCTGGGAAAAGCACGGCTGCCGCCAGAGCACAGCGGTCCCCGGGAATATGCCCGGGGGCCGCATAAAAAGTCGACACGGGCCGTATACGGCCCGCGGGCTGGAGGTTCCCCACCCCTGCTTTACAGAAAGGTGGGATGGCAATCTGAAGACTTGTTCAATGAGTCTTATGAAATTGTTAATAGAAGAGAGAGGCTCCCTAGCCTGTGATAAAACGATTCAATGAGCACAAAAATACCCGACATTATGAGGATTTAAACAAAGAGCTTACTCGTTTAAAAACATATGAGAAAGACACCATTGCTTATAAGGCTCGTAAATTTAAAAGGGATCAATCCCAAAATAATTCACTCCCAGATGTCTAGCGAGGACCGACACACATTTCTGGCCCCTCCATGTCTGTTTTTCGCAAAACTACTTTAAAAAATTCTTATGCTCGTAATAAGAAACAGGGAACACGCACCACATGGACCAATTCCAATCAGTACACCTCTGATCGAGTTTCACAACAGTTTCCTTGCAACTTACCCATGTATTTTCAGGAGAAAAATCCAAACTCTTCATCTCCTCCCTTGGGGACCTCCACTATCAACCCCCTCCAGCCCTACTGTGTCTCCCAGGGAAGGGGGGTACTCGGTCCCGGGTGGTTGCAAATGGGAATCTCACTTTTGTGGCCGTTGCCCGGTCCCGTGCCTGGGGGCTTCTTTTGTAAAAGGGGAGTTATTTATATTAGGGGTAAAAGTTGTTGTACGTGACGCCACCTGAGGGTTGCGGTAAAAGGTATAGAACCGTCGCTGCTGAATGTGGGTACTCCCACATTCAGCAGCGGCAGTTCTACAATGGTGGTTGCAGCAATGATGTTGGGCCCTCTGCAGGTAGGGCTGTGCCTGGGTGATGTTAAGGGGAAATAACTGAGACCACACAGGGTTGTAATGAACAGTCTCTACTCACTCGGACCCAGGGATTGCTGGTTCAGGTCCCATGGAGTATCAGTGCCAATGTAGTGACCCAGGTTGCTCTGTCCCCGGCACTCTCTGTTGGTTGGGTCCCCGTAGCATAGAGCGTTTGGGGCCTGACTGTCCCTTTTGGGGTAACAGCCTCCTCCGTACGGCGGGCAGTGCGGACTCTGTGGGGAGGTAAGTGTCCGAACCCCAATCCTAGTTTACTGCTGATGCCCCGGATTATTTGGTTTGGTGAAGTCCATGAAGGTGTTTTCACCGGGCAGGTGTTTATCAAGCCGTGTGAAACTGGTGTGAAGCCCCTCAGGTGTTGTATCGGTGCATACCTTCAGGGACTCCACGTAGCTGGTGCTGGTCACAGGTAGGGAATCTTCGGTTTTGATCGTGACGCCACTCTCAGTCTTGCGGTCAGTGGGGACCGCCACTGCAGGTTAGGGGACGCCTGGGGCTGATGGTGGGTGCAGTCGGATGTAGTAGCCTCCTGAGAGTGAGGCAAGCCCCAGGGCCCGGTGTGGGTTTGTAGTACCACAAGTCGCAGAATGACCACACAGGCAGGATGTCTTTTAGGGTTTTTACTCACATTTGATGGCAGGGTGAGTAACCCGGGCGTAGCTGGGATGAACCAGATGGGAACCAGGTATCCTTCAGGCTGACTTTATGAGGGTGACTACTGACTCGCCTTCCCTAGCCCTTGGTGGTTTGGGGTAACCCCGACTTTGAGTCCCTATGGGGGTCACCCAGGGAAGATGCTGCAGCCTCTCTCCCCCTTCGTTTGCCGTTTGCTTGTTCCCCGGACCAGGCCACTCCAGCGGCTTGCCTCCTGTGACCTATGGGCCCTAACTGTGGTTACGTGGCTGCGGCTTTTGTGGTGTTGTGGTGTGGGCTTTGAGAGCCCCACACCGGCAGGTTTAGCAGAAGAAAGCTGGATCTATCTTCGCTTCGGGATCTGCCGCCCGGTTGGGCCTGGTGCTCTCTAGCAGTCTCCTTACTTCCCACTCCGTGCTTTCTCTCTAGCTGAAGCTGGCTTTCAGGTAGCACTCCTAGTTGACCGTTCTCCCCCGTCGGTAGCCACTGCGCGGGCGCTGTTAGACAGCATCAACCCCACAGGTCTGCTCCTCACTGAGCCCTCTGGAGTTCTCTTCTAACTGACTCACTGCCCCTCCTCTCCTGTTCTTGCCTACGCCACCTAGCAACCAGACTCTCCACCACACCCCTTGAGAGGAGATGGAGGCTTTTTGACCCCCTGCCACTATTCCAGTGGAGGTATAGGCTTTGCCCCCTCCTGGGATCCCCAGGGGTCCTCTCAAAGGTACATGTGTGAGACCTGGTCACTATGCGCCTGTGTTCCACACCCCTGTCAGCCTTCTGGATTACCTGTATTGTACTGTCCCCAGCATGGGTGCAGTACTCAGTGGTGCCTGACCAGGTCAGGGGCGCCACATTCCCCCTTAGTTATCACCAGCACGTCCTCGGGCTGCAAGACAACATTTTAAAATGCATAAAACATTAAAACATGTTAAAACTTTTAAAACCACCAGGTATCAGACATCACCACCCTCCACCCACAAGTCCGTTAACCCACCCAAAACCCTTTCACGTTGGCCGCGCCTTCAGCCACTTCTGGCAGGATGTAGAGGCGGCTTTCATGGGCTGGTGGTTTCAGGGTATACCTGGCCTGGTGGATCCGCGCCTTCAGCCTCTTCTGGCAGGATGTAGAGGCGGCCTCCACAGTTGGTGCTGACCAGGTACCCTCTTTGTGGTGGTGAGCCAAGGCCCCATAAACAGGCGTGCTCTCTGGTTGCAGGCGAGCCAAGGCCCTATATACGGACGTGCTCCCTGGTTGCAGACGAGCCAAGCCCCTAAACAGGCTGGCGCTGGTGGTGGTGCCACTGGTGTAACTAGTTACACTGCGAGAGTTTGTGGCTATAGCAAGTTCATAGCCTTAAGGTTTATGGTTTTTCTCACAATAGTTTTTGTGGGCACATGCTTAAACGTGAACGTTGCAAAACAAAACTTTTCAAAACTTCAACTGGTAACTTCTTTCTTTACTTTACGTTACTCCTCTTTACCAGGGCTTGAGCCTGTATGGCGGCGGCACCTGCTGCTTTCCTGCTCTCTGTCGTCGTCGGTGGTCGTCTCATCCGTAGGTTCTTTTTCTCTGCTTTCTCTATCTTCATCTGTTTCTCTATCTCTGTCTTTTCTTCCTTCTCTTTCTTTAGGACTTTGTGTTACGTCCAGAGCATACAATCCTCTTTCGCCTTGATGCATAGTAAACTGGACTGAATCTCCCATCTTTAGATTTCTGCCAGGGTGTCCTCTAGGCAGATGAGCTCTCACATCTCTTCTGTTGACAAATATCCCATCCTTGATACCAGGTGCTACGATGAATCCATATCCACTTCTCAAATTGAAATCCTCCACTACTCCTCTGAAAAGGGGTCCTCTGACCTGGGCTTTGGACCTTCTCAGGGCTCGTTTTTCTTGCAGGTCTCTGGCGGTGACTTCCCGCTGCTCTGGGGATGACGGTGCAGGGGATAGTTGCGTTCTGTTGCGGTGTGTCTTACGGGCTGGATTCTGTAGGGTGCAGCTCACAAACTCCCAGGTAAGGCTTTTGGGCAGCTCTTCCTCAGCCGAGGGTATCGGGTCGTCCTCATCCCAGCGAGAATAAGGCAGCATCTCGGGCTCTGAGTATGGCTCTAGAGTCAGCCTCTCAACCTCCTGGCCTCCTCCCCTTAGTTCTTCCTGGCACTCCTTGGGTAGCAGTGCTGGGGATGGACTTCCTTCTGCCGGCCCAGGTGGGGAACTCTTTGCCGTGGTTGCTGCAGGAGTTGTCGGGATACTCTTTGGGGTGTGCGGAGGGAGCATGTACCGCTCCACCATCTCCCGTGGGAACTTAGCTTCCAGGTCGGCTTTTAGCTGCCAGTATGCGGAGTCCTCACCTACCAGGGATTGCCTAGCAGGGACTTCCTGAACCTGGGGAGCCTTGTCTGCTCTGGCCTTGCAGGCCGGGGTAAATGGTACGTCAGCCTTGTCTTGGCGGGCCGCGCCCTGTATGGCGGCGGCCTGGTCTTGGCGGGCCGGGCAGGGCATCGCTGCGGCGGCCTGGTCTTGGCGGGCCGGGCAGGGCATCGCTGCGGCGGCCTGGTCTTGGCGGGCCGGGCAGAGCATCGCTGCGGCGGCCTGGTCTTGGCGGGCCGGGCAGAGCATCGCTGCGGCGGCCGAGCTCGGCGTCGCGGTTGCAGTGGGCTCCGTGCAGGCTGGGCTGGGCGTCGCTGCAGCGTTCGGGGCTTGGCGGGCCGGGCAGGGCATCGCTGCGGCGGCCTGGTCTTGGCGGGCCGGGCAGGGCATCGCTGCGGCGGCCTGGTCTTGGCGGGTCGCACCTGGCGTGGCTGCGGCCTGCTTCAGCGTTGCCGCACCGGACGCCTCTTCGGGGACCGCGGACGTGGCAGCAGGGGTCGGGGCACTGGCGCTAGCCGGGGCATCACTCGACTCACCCTTCGTTGGCAGCATCGGGGTCTGAGTTGTCACCGCCCGATCTGGCACTCGGTGCGCGGCTCTCTCCTCGTAGGCCCGAACCGCCGCGGTCATCCATAGGAACTCCTCGCGTCCCTCTCTGATCAGCCTTCCGACCCTGGCTTCTAGTTGATCGCAGAACTCGGCAAGCTCCCGACACCACCAGGCAGCGGAGCCTGGCTCTGGATCTCTGCTCTCAGACGCCATCTTCATTAGCAAGCTGCTGGCTTCTCTTCTGCTCCGCCGTCTCCGGACGCTTCCACTCTCTTCGCTGGCAAGGTCAGAACTCTGCAGGGGATCTCTGGGTAGCCACACCTCTTCGTGGGCGGTAACTTCTTCCAGCGCGGGCTGCTGTTGTTTTTCAGCGCGCTTTTCATGGTGGCAATATGGCGGCGCTTCCAATTTTTCAAGCGGACCGCCCAGGCACATGGTCACCTGTCTGAACAGGTCTAGTCCTTATCCTGTTCGTGACGCCAGATGTGAAGCCCCTCAGGTGTTGTATCGGTGCATACCTTCAGGGACTCCACGTAGCTGGTGCTGGTCACAGGTAGGGAATCTTCGGTTTTGATCGTGACGCCACTCTCAGTCTTGCGGTCAGTGGGGACCGCCACTGCAGGTTAGGGGACGCCTGGGGCTGATGGTGGGTGCAGTCGGATGTAGTAGCCTCCTGAGAGTGAGGCAAGCCCCAGGGCCCGGTGTGGGTTTGTAGTACCACAAGTCGCAGAATGACCACACAGGCAGGATGTCTTTTAGGGTTTTTACTCACATTTGATGGCAGGGTGAGTAACCCGGGCGTAGCTGGGATGAACCAGATGGGAACCAGGTATCCTTCAGGCTGACTTTATGAGGGTGACTACTGACTCGCCTTCCCTAGCCCTTGGTGGTTTGGGGTAACCCCGACTTTGAGTCCCTATGGGGGTCACCCAGGGAAGATGCTGCAGCCTCTCTCCCCCTTCGTTTGCCGTTTGCTTGTTCCCCGGACCAGGCCACTCCAGCGGCTTGCCTCCTGTGACCTATGGGCCCTAACTGTGGTTACGTGGCTGCGGCTTTTGTGGTGTTGTGGTGTGGGCTTTGAGAGCCCCACACCGGCAGGTTTAGCAGAAGAAAGCTGGATCTATCTTCGCTTCGGGATCTGCCGCCCGGTTGGGCCTGGTGCTCTCTAGCAGTCTCCTTACTTCCCACTCCGTGCTTTCTCTCTAGCTGAAGCTGGCTTTCAGGTAGCACTCCTAGTTGACCGTTCTCCCCCGTCGGTAGCCACTGCGCGGGCGCTGTTAGACAGCATCAACCCCACAGGTCTGCTCCTCACTGAGCCCTCTGGAGTTCTCTTCTAACTGACTCACTGCCCCTCCTCTCCTGTTCTTGCCTACGCCACCTAGCAACCAGACTCTCCACCACACCCCTTGAGAGGAGATGGAGGCTTTTTGACCCCCTGCCACTATTCCAGTGGAGGTATAGGCTTTGCCCCCTCCTGGGATCCCCAGGGGTCCTCTCAAAGGTACATGTGTGAGACCTGGTCACTATGCGCCTGTGTTCCACACCCCTGTCAGCCTTCTGGATTACCTGTATTGTACTGTCCCCAGCATGGGTGCAGTACTCAGTGGTGCCTGACCAGGTCAGGGGCGCCACACTGGCACTTGATCTAGGGCCCTGTGCCCCATTCGTGCTCCGGTCCCAGCGGTATCTATCCGTACCCGTCCTGGCGACCTCTCTCCTGTGCCCTTGGGGTCACCGTTGCACGGACCCAGCACAGGCATGTCCGCACACTTCTCTGTGTGCCACTGTTCTTTGCTGTCCCCTCCCACCAGGCTGGCTAATCCCTGGACCGGTCTCTTTCTCTAGGTGACCATCCCCTTTTTTGATTAACCCATTATTCCTGGTGTGGAGTGGGGAACTAGGATTTTGGTTGTGCTTTGGTGGTATCGGCACTGGTACTCCAGGTACCAGGGGGTAGGTCCTGCATCCCCAAGAGGATGCAGTTCCTTGTAGTGCCCTGAATGGTTCAGGGGAGCTACACTACCAGTACCCAATTCACATTTGCCTCCACTTAATGTTCAAAAACCCATCCACTCAGCAGACCTGTCTGAACATGGTCTTAATCTTAGTGACCTCACCATACTTACCCATCTCGTCCCTATACAACACAGTTCTGCAAGCACATACACCCGAACCATCAGCAGCTAGTACAGCTTCAAATGTCTCTTTTTTTAGAGCTGTGCCCCACCAGAACAGCATCACAGATTACAGATTTCACCAACACAGCTCGAGCACCAGCCACGAGCCAGCCAACATCGCCAGCCACGAGCCAGCCAACATCGGCCATTAACCCAGTGAGGTTAAATAGAATCCAGAAATATTTCCCCACCTTATCCCCAGCAAAACCACACAAAAGAGAAGGAGGCCTTGAGGCTGTAGAGGGGGTACTGAAAGAAACAACAGAGACACCAACAAGTCCCCCACGGAAAACGTACAAACTGTAAAAAATTTTAATCTGTCCAGATACAATCTCACTGAAAATGGAAAAAGTTTGCTTAATAAAGGTTTTAGCTTCTGTCCCATTCAGAAGAGTGACAATTTCTCCCTTTTTCTAGATCTTAATCATCTTGTGCTCAAACTCACTTTACCTAGACACTTCACATTATCAAATCAGAAAGAAAATTAAAATGCTTGCAACTAATAACATAAGCAGCAACATCATAGAGAGGCCAGAGGAGGCTTCCAGTGATAGAGATATGTATATACATCAGGAAGTGAAACCCCCTTCGAATTTCTACCCTGTTCAATATAGAGTTCCCCATCTTGATACCTTTCTATCAGTGGTACCAGAGGAATTCAGAAATATAGATAAACTGCCATTAAGAGGCAGAAGCACCCTCACAAAGGGAGAATTAGAAGCACTAAATACACTGTATAACACCAAATGCTATGAATTATTAACCTCGGACCCCTCTCCACAATGTATTAAGGATTATCACATCTTGATTAACAATGCTTATCATGACAAAATATTACTCTTCAGGAAAAAAGATTTCTAACAAAATAGGGCGCCCAGCAGGAATTTTTTTTACAACCCCCCTCAGGTCCACAAGGACCTTGAAGATGCCCTTGGGCGCTCCATTATATCAGGAATTGGTTCCCTCACCAGCTCCCTATCTCACTTCCTTGATCTATTTTTTGCAAAATCTGGTAACAGAATCACCCTCCTATCTGAAGAATTCATCGCAATTGATTAGAGAACTAAGTGGAATCATTTAACAGCTAACTTATACCTTTTTAACCCCTTAACCCCCGGCGATTTTCCGTTTTTGTTTTTTGCTCCCCTTCTTCCGATACCCGTAACTTTTTAATTGTTCCATCAATTTTGCCATATAAGGGCTTATTTTTTGCGGGACAAGTTGTACTTTTTAAATGAAACCATAAGTTTTACCATATAGGGTAGTGGAAAAGGGCAAAAAGAAAAAATCCAAGTGCGGGAAAAATTGCAAAAAAAGTGCAATTGCACGATTGATTTTGAGATATTTTATTTACCGTGTTCATTACATGGTAAAACTGATTCCTCAGGTTAGTACGAGTTCTTAGACACCAAACATGTATAGGTTTACTGTTAACTAAGGGGTTAAAAAAAATTCAGATAGAGGGGCGTGGCTGACCATGATGGAGTGAGGCTGCAATTCTTTGGAGCTCCTGCCGCACTACAAGAAAATCCACCGGCATCCTACCAAATTATGGGTAAATCCACCAGAAAACCCAGAGCCCGTGCCTCCTCACAACCCCCGACCACCAAGGGGGACATAGCTGCACTTCTCACCCGCTCACATCCTCCCCAACGAGAGAACCAGGCCTTCCTGCCAGCAGAACCATCACTGGACCCGCCTCGAGGCCTGCAGACCGGCGAATCCTCACCTCCCAAGTCCAACCACCAGACATCCCGACAACAACAGGGGATAATGAAGCAGCAGACCTCCCCGGATAAAAAGAGCACAACGCAGCGGCCTGCAATACCGGAGGTCAGAGGAGACACTGCGGCGCAAGATGGCGGCGCTCCTCGTGGCAGCGGTGCCCTGGACAACCCACTACCTGCGTCCCCGCTGAATGGTTCCGTCAGCGGAGGTACGAGGGGGATCCCCAAGACGCCAGGCGACGCGCAGCCGAACCCTGCACAGCCGCACACAATGCAGAGCACGGAGGAACTGCAGGACGCGGCGGCGCTGAGGAAGGTGAGACAGGGAGAGGGGGGGGAGGGCAGCGATCCCCCTATCCACAGTGCAGAGGACTGCGGGAGAACACCTGAGGACCTGAGATCAAATCAGGTATGGGGATCCACTCCTATGACCCCACTCAAAGAGAATCAGGTGCCCAAGACCCCCCAGAAGGGAAAGGAAAGTGCTCCTATAATTACAGGGAACTCTCCCAGGCCCAGTGTTCAATCAAAGGAGATCCAGGCAAAGGAGGGGGTGGGAGGAGGGACGCTGCTCCACTCTGACATGCACCCAGCAAAAAAGCAACCTGCATTAACCCAGCATATGACAAACAAAATAATTACTACTGCTGAGATGGCACCACAAGATCCAGAGGTGCAGGAGCTGTGGTGCGACCCCTCTCTTCCACGTCTCGCCGACCCCCCAGCCCGGTGGTCGTCGGGATCATCATGGCTCTCAACCCCCCCCAGAGATGGAGGGGAGGATGAGACTGAGGCACAAGTAGCTACACCCAGGAGGGAGACACTCAGAATGACAATGGCCTCAAACCAAAGGAATGTCACTACGACTATGATAGACATTCCCTCAGTCCCAGACGGCCAGGACATACAATATCCTGAAGATAAGGAGCAATCCAAACGTGCAACCCTGGGAGAAAACAGACCGGCCACTCTAGCTGACCTGCGAATACTTTTACAGTCAATGCCTACCAAACAAGATATAACTAATCTAACATCCCAGATTGTCTCTGAATGCAAACAAGAATTGCACAATTCCGTGTTGAGCTAACAGATCTTTCTTCAAAAGTGGACTCTCTAAATCAGTCTCGAGACGCCTCGGCTAAAGCTATACAATTACTAACAGAAACGGTTGACGGCCACTCTGCCCAATTACAGAACCTCCAATCTAACTTAGATGATCTGGAAAACAGAAATAGGAGAAATAACTTGCGGATTAGAGGTATACCAGAATCCATCCCCAATACAGACATTCCTTCCACTCTGATGTCCATTTTTAATGGTCTGTTACGCCACCCGCCTGGAACCTTCATTGAATTAGATAGGGCCCATAGAGCACTACGGCCTCAAGACCTAAACAACCCTCAACCAAGAGACATAATATGCCGGATCCATTTCTTCCAGCTTAAAGAATCAATTCTGCAAGCAGCACGTAAAAAACAACCACTCTCCTACCAGGGTCAACCTATCCGAATTATGCCGGACTTGTCCCGATATACTTTGGCTCAGAGAGCGGCCCTCAAACCACTACTCTCTCTTCTACAAGAAAAAGAGATTCCTTTCAGATGGGGGTTTCCTTACTCCCTATCGGTTCGGAGGGGCCCCCAAACCTACACATTACGAACACCCGGAGACTTACCGGGCTTTCTATCCAATCTGGGGCTCCCCATATACAACTTCCTGACTGGGTGGCGGTTACCGAAAACGGAGTGGGCCTGACTGGGAGACCCCCCAGATCCCTGGACCGTCCCCCAGCGGGTCTCCCACCCAGAGAAAGGCAAAAGGGTGGAGAAAAAAGAGGCCCAACCGTGGGTCGTAGAATCACGTCTTAAGGACTCAGCCGAAGATAGTGGATGACGCAGTGGATGGGTCTCGGTTGGACTCAACAGAGTCCCTACGGGACAGTGGCAATTCTGGGTTGGTCACACAGACTCATCCCCCAAGCCTAGGGGTCGAGCTATGTGTGCCTAAAGCTATAATTCTATGTTGCCCACAAACTATATTTCACCTCATTTAGCCGGTGGATGCTAAGTTATGTTCTGTTATAAATATGATCCACTTACAGTGTTGTGCAGGCTCCTGTGCGGCCTTGTTAGCTGCTTGACCAGACTTCGCCCCACATAGGGTGTGAGCCTCTGTCCTGCCTTGCGAGGTGGTACAGGCTCCTGTTCAACGCTAGTATCTTTCTAGTTTTTTTTTGTTCAGAGGCTATACCTCTGATTCTAAACGTACTGTTTCTTGATTTACTCTACATACTTTAATCTTTCTATCTTTGTTTCCCCTCACAGCATTGCACGAACCACTCCAGTTACCATACCCTAAACTCCTCCCAGTCTGAATGACAGAATTAAGAATAGCCTCTTTCAACGCCAAAGGCCTGAACACTCCGGAGAAACGGGCGCAAATCCTGCAACACTTCCATCGGCAAAAGGTACAGATAATTTGTTTTCAAGAAACCCATTTTAAAGAAAATCATGCCCCCAACATCAAACATAAACACTACACTAGCTGGCACTTTGCCAATAACCCTAGTAACAAATCTAAAGGAGTGGCCATAGCTATCCACAAATCCCTTCCCCACCAAATTGTCAGCTGTACGAAGGATAGAGAGGCCAGATATATTGTTCTATCTTTAACAATCGAAGGCCAAGCAATAACATTACTAAATGTATATACCCCTAACCAAGACCAGGCCACTTTTATATCAAACTTGGTGGACATCTCATCCCCTTTGATACAGGGCACATTGATTCTGTGTACAGACCTCAACCTTACCCTGGATCCGGTTCTGGACAATTCAAAGAAAAAATCACACATTTCATATAGAGCCATTAAACATATTAAAAAGGCCCTTTTCGGTTTGCAATTACGGGATGTCTGGAGACTACAGCACTCCACGGTCAGAGATTACACCTTTTATTCCACGCCGCACGACTCATATAGTCGGATTGACTATATAATGGTCCAACATGCTGCTCTCCCATGGGTGTCCTCTACATCCATCGGTAACATTTTGTGGTCTGACCATGCTCCAATTTATTGTTCACTACAGATTCCTTCCCTTTCCAAAGTGACACGTCCTTGGCGCCTAAATGAAGGTCTACTCTCTGACCCTGTGTGTTTGTCGGATATCCATGACTCCATAAAACACTTCCTTTCTGATCACTCCTCCGACACGACTGCCCCTATCTTTAAATGGGAGGCCCTCAAATGTGTTCTGAGGGGGGTCCTTATCAAACATGGCTCACGACTAAAAAAGGCCAAAGCCCAAGTCCTGAGTTCCGCACTTCAAACCGTTACCAAACTGGAGCTAGCCCATAAAAATGCGCTCTCGACGGAAACGCTGAGAGATCTACTTAAAGCTAGGTTGGAAGTTAAAAAATTATTAGATGAGTCTTACAAGCGTTACCTTCAAGTAGGACATAGTCGTTTCTATGAATTTGGTAACAAACCCGGTAGGATGTTGGCCAGAGCCCTGCGCTCACAATGCCTCCAGAGTTTCATTCCCAGTATCAAAGGGCCCAATGATGTCATGGTCCACACAACGGCGGAGATATCGAATTCTTTCCGATCATATTACTCAAAATTATACAACCTACCCACCCCGGAGGGAACAACACACAGCATCACATCCCCTTTTAGCTCTTTGAGACCAGATTTGATAACCGAACTAGAAACCCCTTTTGAACACTCAGAACTACTGGAAGTAATAAAAAATTTACCTGGCAACAAAAGTCCAGGCCCAGACGGATTTACAGGGAAATTCTACAAAACATTAGCGGACCTCCTATCTCCATTGATGCTGATAGCATTCAATTCCATCTCTGACTCCTCCCCATTCCCCCCCCCAATCCACAGCTGCGAATGTCACCGTGCTCCCTAAACCGGGGAAAGACCCACATGTGTGTAAGAGCTACCGCCCAATTTCTCTATTGAATATTGATCTAAAAATCTTTGCAAAGCTGATAGCAAACAGGCTAAACCCATTGCTTCCCTCTCTGATCCACCCTGACCAGGTGGGCTTTGTCCCGGGCAGGGAGGCGCGGGACAATACCCTGAAATCTATAGACATTATACATTACGCAAAGACCCACAAAATTCCAATGATGATCCTATCCCTTGATGCAGAGAAGGCCTTCGATAGAATCTCATGGGCATCTCTATCTCAAACTCTCACACATGTCGGTATCGGCCCCACATTCCTTGCTAAAATTCTCTCATTATACAAATCCCCAGAAGCTACTCTAAAAATTAATGGTTCACTGTCAGACCCGTTCACCATCCACAATGGTACGCGACAAGGCTGCCCACTCTCCCCGTTACTATACATACTAATTATGGAACATCTCCTAGCAGCCATCCGTAATAATCCAGAAATTCGGGGAATTAAAGTAGCCGGAAAGGAATACAAATGCTCTGCATTCGCGGACGACTTATTAATCTACATAACCAACCCATCGACCTCTCTGCCTAACTTGTTAGACCTCCTGGAGAGATTTGGTGGCTGGTCCAACTTCAAGATCAATATGGACAAATCCGAGGCCCTTAATGTATCCCTCTCTAGTGAGTTGGTAAACAACCTAAAGACACATTACCCATTCAAGTGGCCCCCAGACAATGTCATTACTTACTTAGGCATTCGTCTACCCTCGGATCTCTCCAGATTGTTCTCTCTGAACTTTCAGCCATTCCTTTCAAGACTTGAGAATAACTTAGCCACATGGGAACGAACGTGTTTCTCATGGTTTGGGCGTATCAATATATTGAAAATGACAATTCTCCCCAGGCTATTGTACCTTTTGCACACAATCCCTTCCTACATTCCTGCTTCGTTCTGGGTCGGACTACGACGCCAATTTAAGTGCTTTGTGTGGGCCTCTAAACATCCGAGAATCCGCTGGGAAACCCTGATCCGCCCAAAAGAGGCGGGCGGGACAGGCCTGCCGGATTGTCGTCGTTATTACTTAGCTGCCGCACACGCTCGTGTACTGGACTTAATCCATAACCATGCGTCGAAATTATGGGTTCGCATGGCAACTGATATGTGTCCGACCCCGGTTGGAGCCCTGCCGTGGCTACGCCCATCCCCTCCCCCAAATAGCCCAGACATATCCTACACAACAGCTAACACTCTGAAAACCCTGAGTGGCCCCTATATGAAAAAAGAGTTGCTGGATGGAAACGGCCCTATGTTCCCCATTTCGGGAAACCCGAAGTTTGGCCCGGGTTGTACCGCTTCGACGTTTTTGGGCTGCACCAAAACCCGTCCCCTACGACTATGCCACGTTGCTCCTAACGGGGTACTGTTACCAATCAACACGATCCTAGGTGACATTCCTCCCAATCCACGCCACGAATTTGAATACAATCAGCTCCAACACTTTTTTGCTTCAATCCCTGAGAAACGAACACTAATACGCCCCTTGTCAACATTTGAATCTCTCTGCCTTACAAAATCCATTATTCCACACACGACCTCGGTCATCTACAAATTGCTCTTTGAAAAAGACCTTCTCTCTCTGCCCCCATTTTGTAAGGCTTGGGAATCAGAATTACAGAAAACCTTCACGAAAACCCAATGGGATAAATGTTTTTCCCTCTCACATAAATCAGTTATAGCATCTAAATCACAAGAGACAAGTTATAAGATCATATCAAGGTGGTATAGGGTTCCAATCACATTAAATAAATGGTTTCCAGGGGTGCCGGATATATGCTGGCGTTGTGGAGCAGAGGTGGGAACAATGTCGCACATATGGTGGTCGTGCCCGACCCTGAGCGCCTTTTGGAAAGGAGTTCTCAAGACTATTCTGGAAGTGACGGGAATCTCAGTTCCGCCATCCCCAGAAGCAATCCTGCTATACATGTTCCCCATGTCCAAATCCAAGTATAAAAAATCATTGCTCAAACACCTACTACAGGCTGCGAAAACAGTGATCCCCAGACACTGGAGATCGCTGGATCCCCCGTCTATGGAGGAGTGGTTTGCGGAGGTGGCTACAATTTACCGTATGGAATCTCTAATCGCGTGCTCCCAACAAGAAAGAGATATAGTTTCCAAGACTTGGTTTCACTGGGAGGCGTTCTTATCCTCTTCTCTATATCGGCAAATCCTGACATAAAGTGCAATGCTCCGTGTTTCTTCTTCTTCTCCTCATTTCCTCTTACTTTACAGTTTACTCCTCTTCTTTCCCTACTTCAAATGTTCTTCTTTTTTTCTTTTAGGATTAAGAGTTCCCCATGTTGGGAGACCAAAATTGGTAACTCACCTGTATACATGCCTGAATATACAAAATATTTCTTATTATCTATATCACTCCCTGATTTGGGGATTTGCTATTACTGACAATTCAGGTGATACACCTTGTCAGAATGTTAACAGTGTACTGAATCAAATTTCTATCAAAGTGATATACTGATTCTCATTGCGCAAGTGACTAATCAAATCTCTTTAATGTTGTTCTTTCTGTATTTTAATAATCTGAAAATCAATAAAAATCTATTGAATAAAAAAAATTCAGATAGTTGTGCACAAAAAGTAGTGCACTTTTTGCACCATATTCCAAAAACCGTAGTGTTCTCATTTTTCGTGATCGATGGCTCCGCGACAGCTTATTTTTTGCGTCTCGTGCTGGTTTTTAATGGTACCATTTTTGCGCAGATGCTACGGTTTGATAGACTTTTATTGCATTTTGCGCAAAATTTGCAGCAACCAAAAAAACCTTAATTTTGGCATTTGGAATTTTTTTTCCGCCACACAGTTTACCAATCAGATTAATTGATTTTATATTTTGATCGGGCATTTCTGAATGCAGCAATACCAAATGTGTGTATATTTTCTAGTTTAACCCTTTAACTTTCAATGTGGCGAATGGGGGGGTGATTTGAACATTTAGGTTTTTTATTTTTTTTAATTTTTTAAAACTTTTGCTTACTTTTTTTAATATATGTATATATATATATATATATATATATATATATATTACTTGTCCCTATAGGAGGCTATAAGGGTCAGGAGTCTAATCGCATGTTCCTTTCTGTAGATCAGAGCAGCATTTCTCTAAGGCCCGTTTCACACGTCAGTGAAAAACAGTGACGTTTTTCACTGGCGTGTAAAACACGCACATGTCCCTGCGTGTGCCGTGAATCACGGCACACGTGGGTTGTCTAAGTGCAATCCGGGCTCCGTTATCCGTGGTTCATGATTGCACTTAGAAATCAACTCACCTGCGCCCGCTCTCCGTGGTGCTGAATCCTCCCGCGGTGCAGCATCTGGCCGGCGCTGACCCCTGCAGCAGCTGCTTCCGGGTCGGCTGTGTCGCGCATAATGAATATGCGCGACAGTAATCAGCCGGCTTAGAAGCAGCAAGCTGCACGGGCTGCAGAGGACATCGCTGGACGCCGGGTGAGTTAAAATGTTTATTATTTTAAATGCACGTTTTTTTCTGGCACGTGTTTCACGGACCACACCACTGCGTGGTCCGTGGAACATCAGTGATGCCAGAAAAAAATGGACATGTCTCCGTGCAGCAATCACGCACACGCGGGTACGCCGCACGGAGACACGTGCAGTGAAAAATCACTGACGTGTGAGCAGACCCATTCATTATAATGGGTCTGCGTATGTCAGTGATTCTGGTACGTTTAAAAAAAAGCACAAACGTAACAGAATCACTGACGTGTGAAAGGGGCCTTATCTGCACAAAAGCAGCTCTCCTCTCACACACGGCCCTCTGCCGGCTGTAAGAGGAGCTGACTCATGATAGCTACAGGTGTCATCACATGACCCTGTGCTACCATGGCAATCATCAGATCCATGTGATCATGTCACGTGACTTCCATTGGAGCTGGGTGAGTGAGAGTTTACCGCAGCTGCAATGTACATCGCGCTGTCACATTTTGACAGCACGGTGCAAGGGGTTAACAGGCACGAGTAGAGAGGGGAACCACTTGTGCTTGATAGCCACACATGTCACCTGTTCAAATCAGCTGACATGTGCGGAACTCACTGCCGGCTGCCCCGGCAGCTGGAAGTGAGTATACCAACATGAGGCATGAAGTACCTCATACGTCTAATGTCAGTAAGAGATTAATGTTGGATGTCAATGCACTGTATTCGAACATGGAACATGTGAAAGGACTGGAAGCGATTAATTTTTTATTTATCTGAACATACTACAATGCCCATAGATCAAAAGGAATTTCTGCTTAAGGGTTTGGAATTTATTTTGAAGCACAACATCTTTTTCCAGGGCAATCTGTTCCTGCAGTTCCTTGGGACCGCGCTGCCAAATTAGGAGGAATTGCAGATACTCACAGGATTATGTGGAACAATCCGACACTTTGATTCAGCATTTTAAAGAGAAAAAATACCCTCATGCCATCATAAAATCGGCCTTTGACAAAAACAAGCACATTACACAAGCGGAATGCATTAAAACCACCTCCAGGGTAGAGTAAAAAGAGAGAGAGGGCTCCACCAACCACTGGAAGTGGAATTTTATAACAGCTTATAATAGATCAAACGGCATTATTAGAAACATCTTGAATAAATACTGGTACCTCTTACGGAGGGATCCAATATTAAAAAGTAATCTACCCTACAGACCGAATATCACTTTCCGACAGGGCAGGACAAATGAGAACATAATAGCCCCAAGTATGCTAAACAACAATAAAAATAATAATAAAAATTGCGAAGATTAAAAAGCAAAAATAGACCTTTCAGGTGGAATTTTTAGATACGGCTCCAAAAAATCCCATTGCTGTAAAATAATAGAACATGGAGGGAATAATGTGACATCCAGCAGCACAAATGAAAGATTTCACATTAAACAGCTATATTGTCATTCAGCATTTGTGATTTATGTAGTCAAGTGCAAAAGTGGCCTCCAGTATGTGGGCTGTACCACACAATCTCTGTGAGCTCGTATGAATGGACATCGGCACAATAGTAAAAAAGGTTTCCTGAAACAAAGCCTATCAAGTCATATAACCCTCAAACACAAAGGGAATTTTGAGGAAATCAGAGTCACTCCAATAGAACAAATCCCATCACATTCATTAAAGAAGGTAAACACACTCAACAGGAAAGAATCCTATTGGATCTTTAAACTGCAGACTCTTCATCCAGATGGTTTAAATGAAAGCATAGAACATTTTTAAAGCGGAAAAAAAATCATAAACCATTTTTCTATATTCTTTGGTGCATTTTAATCAGTATAGTTTGCATTTGCAGTAGAAACGTTATTGGGTCTTTTCTGTGAGAGTCTCCGGTTCCCTCATTCCCAAGGTTCATTCTATTATGTACAGCACAATTTTTAGACTGTGGTTGTTGGTTTGTTTTGTTTTTTTTCTTCTCAATAAGATTATTCTTATTGTTTGATTTTTCTCAATAAGATTATGGCTCCAAGTTCTCAGGCCAAATGACATTTCAGATAAAATTGATTATATATAGTAAAGTGAGACAAGTAGTGCACAATCAAACTGTGTTTGATAGACACTTGAAAAGTCCTAGCTATTTATCTAAACAGAGAAATGCATCTCATTATATATACCTCATCCGTTATTGATCCACTAATCAATTTCTTACCTTGCCTGGGGGTGGTGCTAGAGCTCCCAAAACGCATTGTACAGCAAGTGATGTTTTTTAAAATGTTAAATTTTTAATAAAGACAAGATCAGTATAAGTGAATCTGGTCATTTCGTACCTATACATCTAAGGCTACTTTCACACATCCGGTTTTTGCCGTCAGGGGCAATCCGGTGTATACCTGGTGCAACGGATCCGGCGCAGATTGTGTAAAACTGATGCGACGGATCCGGTAAAAAACTGGATCTGTTGTAGCAGTTTGTACCGAGAATCCAGCTGTGGCCTCAGTTAACCTGAATGACATCACCACTGACTGCACGGCTCTCTTCAGTCACTTGGGCGACTTGCTGTCACAGTTGGAGGATCCAGCGGTGGCCGCGGGTAACCTGAGTGATGTCACCGCTGACAGCGCGACTCACTTCAGTTGCTCTGTGGCGCTCACAGCGAGTGGCGGTGCTCTACCGTCACTCCTGTCAGCTTCCGATGTAGCAGAGCTGAAAGCATTATAAGACCTTATGTGGATTACGCCGGACCTGGAGTGGTATTTTGGATTTTAATAAAGTGATGAAAGAGGGTGTTTTTTTCTCTTTTATTTCAGATATAGGATTTTACGGTGTTTGTGTTTATTTACTTTCGCTACAGTTTAGTGATGGGGGGTATCTCATAGACGCATAACATGATTAACCTAGGACATAGTGGCAGCTATGGGCTGCCATTAACTCCTTGTTACCCCGATTGCCACCGCACCAGGGCAATTCGGGATGAGCCGGGTAGAGTCCTGGGACTGCCGCATCTAATGGATTCGGGAATTCCGGGCGGCTGCTGGCTAATATTTTTAGGCTGGGGGGCTCCCTATAACGTGGGGCTCTCCATCCTGAGAATACCAGCCGTCAGCCGTGTGGCTTTACCTTAGCTAGTATCAAAATATGGGGAGACCGCACAAAGTTTTTTTTTTTTAAATTATTTATTTATTTTGCTGCTGCGATTGGTTGCAGTGAGACAGCTGTCACTCAGCGTGGGGGCTCGTCTGATTGCAACCAATCATAGGCGCCGGTGTGCGGGGGAAGCAGCGAATACGAGATGGAATAATGAGCGGCCGGCATTTTCAAAGCAGGAGACGCTGTGGAAGCTTTGTGACAGCTGTGCAGCGAGCACTGGTGATCGATGAATATGAGAGAGGGGGTGAAAGGGGGAGACCGACCGACCGACATAGAGAGTCCGACATCAACAGAGAGAGATCGACAGAGAGAGAGAGACTGACAAAGAGAGAGATAGAGAGACATAGAGAGAGACCGACAGACAGAGAATGAGAGACAGACAGAGAGAGAGATATTTTTTAACCAGAAAGGAAGTTACACATCTGAGCATGCTTAGTTAAAAAAAACGGATCCGTCAGTGGAATACGTTTTTTGCCACATTATGACGGATCTGGCGCCCATAGGCTTTAATTTTACAACACGTCGCATGGCGCGGTGCGGTTTTTTGCCGGTGACAAAAAACATTCCCTTGTGTGTCATTTCCGGCAGCCGGACCCAGAAATTTCATCGGATCCGATGCACGCTGGATAAAACGCAAGGGCATCGGGCACAATCCGGCGCTAATACAATTGAATGAGTATAAAAACGCATCCGGCGCCAGATCAGTTTTATCCGGTATTCGCCGGATTGTGCCTGACAGCAAAAGCAGGATGTGTGAAAGCAGCCTAAGTCACCGGATTGTGCGCAGACTGCCTTCCTCCTGCTTTTGTCTTATTATCTTCTGCTCAGAGCCCAGGGAAGGACTCCGTTTCAGTGGGCCGACAAGCTGCTGCCTGATAGACAGATTCCCCGGATTACATGGGATATACTGCACCCAGAAAAGTGCCACATGCCTCCCTTCCTTTCTAGGAATTTTTTCCCCACTCTGCATAACTGTTAATATTAACAGTAATTTTGACAAGGGATGCCCAAACCTTTGCATGCCACTGCACTTATCTATTATTTATCACCTTTGCCAATAAAAGTTAGTAATTCTTTGAATGCGTTCAATTCTGTTTTCTGTCACATGGATGTTACACTGATGTCATCCGTGTGCTGTACGTGTTTCTCACGGACCCATTGACTTGTATGGGTCCATGTGATTGATCCATGCTGCCATGAACATGTCTTTGTGTGGATGACACGGACACATATGTGGTTCACACAGACACACAATCCATGTGAAAAGACGGAGCTGTGAAGATCAACATAGTATGTGTAAGTTTGTGTAAAAACAGACTCCCCACATGTCAAAAACACCGATGTGTGAAGGAGGCCATATGCAGAGGGCTGGTGTATCAGGACATGGGTCACACTGAGGAATGGTTTCCCTCTTAACTCCTTCTGTATAAAAGATTCTGCTATTCTTTGTGAGTCGGCATATTTTTGTGTAGGTACTTGTGAGAGAAAATGGTGACCGGGGACAATTCTGCCTCACCAGGTAATTCTCCCCCCACCCTTCCCTGGTCTCCAAATATGAGACTGCAGTATATATCTAAGTGTAGATAGATAGATAGAGGGATAGATAGAGGGATGGATAGATAGAGGGATAGATAGATAGAGGGATAAAGGGATAGATAGATAGAGGGATACATAGATAGATAGATAGATAGATAGAGGAATAGATAGATAGAGGGATAGATAGATAGATAGATAGATAGATAGAGGGATAGATAGAGGGATAGATAGATAAACTTTTTTTATTTTTACTTTGTATATGTATTTTTTTATATAACACAAAGTCCCTAAAGCTGTACCTAACGCTAATTCCCGTACCCTAACTCTAACCCTAGCTATTTCTAAACTAACTGCCCCCCTAACGCCCTACACTCAACTAAAGCTACCTAATAATGGATGGACAGAAGGACAAAATTACATTGAAAAAAAAAATGAAAAGATAGAAAAAAAATATATATATAAAAGCGGAAATGGGTGGAATGACAGGGAGACTGGTGACACTGGGTGGTTTAGACTTTTTTATTACTCTGACAGCAGCGCAGTAACTGAGGAGGATCAGAGCTGAGCTGCTGTTTCCCATATTGGATACATGCTGTGATTGGATAGCTACATTCACTATCCAATCACAGCGATTTGAGAGCGGGGTCTGCTGTGATTAGTCCCTGCACCGCTTCCCGTGCTGTGGTGACTGCTGTCGGCACAGATCTGTCACTCTGTTTTCTCACAGTGACAGTGTAACTGCCACCTGCCCATGATATGCATAAGAAACAGACATCAGATAACAGAAATTCATTGTTACACAATAGAAATTACATTGCAATCAATATTCTGAATGACATGACTTTTTTAATTTTTGACTTACATAAAATAGTCTCTGAAACTTGCTTTTTCTCTTTAGAAATCGCAAAAACCTGAATGGGAGAAATAGAGATAAATACCAATTACATCAATGGTAAATATTGCATAAGTATTGGCTAATTATCAAATGTAAGGTTTTCTCATTAAAAAATGTATGGGATATGAGAATTGGGAAGTAGAAGAAGACTGTCGAGAAAATAGAAACATTATACATTGGAAAGGAGAAATAATAAGAACAGGAGTATAAGACCCATGTACAGTACTTACTCTCTAACTCCTTCTCTAACCTTCAAAGAAAGTCTGGGTTGGGTGGTCCCTTATATACTCTTCATGATGTCATAATATGCAGGCAGAGGTGACCATGGTGATGAATCTTTGATGTCATAACATTTTAGAATGTGCTGATAACAAGCCCTGCAGCCAATCATATTCAATATAATGATGTATAACAAAGTCTATGGGGGTTTATAAATGTATGGAAATAATATGATGAGTACATTCTAACAAATAAATTAGTGTTTTTATACATTTACTATATGGACATAAGTATAGGGTTAGAGAATTTGATGACATCCCATTCTATCCCATAGCCATTAAACTGGAGTTGGTCCCATTCTACAAGATTTTGAAGGTGTCTGTGGGCGCATTTCTGAACTCAGACAGTGATGTTGGATGGGTGGTCCTGGCTCACAATCTCCATTTCAATTCATCTGAAAGGTGTTGGATGGTGTTTTTATCAGGACTGCAGACGGTCAAACTCACTCAGCCATGCCTTTATGGACCTTGCTTTGTGCTAGGGGCACAGTCATGCTGGGAAAAATAAAGGGCCTTCCTCATCTGCTACCACAAAGTTGGAGGAATACATTTGTCCTTAATGTCTTCTATGCTGATAAATTAAGATTTCCCTTCACTAGGCCTAAAATTCCAAGGCCGAGCCCTGAAAAACAACCCTATAGGATTATCTCTACTCCACCCAATTGTACAGCTGGCGCAATAATGTCAGGCCGGTACCGTTCTCCTGGCAGTCATAAAAACCAGAATTGTCCATCAGATGCCAGATAGAGAAATGTGATCCGTCGCCCCACAGAGCACGTTTTCCCTGCTCTAGAGTTTAGGGGCAGCTGCAGGGCCGGAATCAGCACCCAGCAAACCTGGTCAAATGCCGGGGCCCTGGGCTGCCGGTGGGCCCACTCGCGGTGGCAGGAGTAGCGTACCGCTACTCAGGGGAGCCCGGTGCCCGCGCTATCACCGGCCTCCCCCCGCCGAGGATCACGCTTTCAATTGCATCGGAATCGCAGGTGCCGATACAATTGAAAGCAATGATGAGAGACGGAGTGGTGCGCTCCCTCTCTTATCATTCTCCCCGCTGTGACTGTCGGCGCTCTGACAGCCCTGCAGCGGAGCACGGTGACGTCACCACCGAGCGTCTGCAGTGAGGTCAGAGCGACAGCAGTGGACGCACTGAGGAGACCGGAGCAGCGGGGGGAACGATGAGAAGTGAGTATGTACTAGTCACTGTGGCCAGACGACCATGGGGGGGGTCTGTATTGTGCTATGTGGGGCTATATACTACATGAAGGTGCCTAATACTATCTGAGTCTGTACTGTGCTATATACGGGCTGTGCACTACATGAAGGTGCCTAATGCTATCTGGGTCTGTACTGCGCTATATACGGGCTGTATATTACATGAAGGTGCCTAATACTATGGGTCTGTACTGTGCTAAGTACGGGCTGTATACTACATGAAGGTGCCTAATACTATCTGGGTCTGTACTGTGCTAAGTGCGGGCTGTATACTACATGAAGGTTCCTTATGCTATCTGGGTCTGGACTGTGCTATATGGGGCAGTATACTACATGTGGGTGCCTAATGCTATCTGGATCTGCACTGTGCTATATATGCGCTGTGCACAACATGAAGGTGCCTAATGCTATCTGGGTCTGTACTGTGCTATATATGGCTGTATACTGCAAGAAGGTACCTAATACTATATGGGTCTGTACTGTGCTATATGGGGCTGTATACTACATGAAGGTGCCTAATGCTATATGGGGCTGTATACTACATGAAGGTGCCTAATGCTATCTGGGTCTGCACTGTGCTATATAGGGACTGTGCACTACATGAGAGTGCCTAATGCTATCTGGGTCTGCATTGTGCTATATAGGAGCTTTTTACTACATGAGGGTGCCTAATGCTGTATGGGTCTGCATTGTGCTATATGGGGACTGCTTAATGTTATAGGGGTTGCATAGTGCCATATGGGGGTTGCATAGTGACCTGTATGTCCCCCCACCCCAGTGCTGTATACCCTCCAGAGCTGTATGTCCCCCCCACCCCAGAGCTGAATACCCCTAGAGCTGCATGTAACCCCCCACCTCAGAGCTTTTTGTCCCCCCACCCCAGAGCCACTGCCCCCCTCTAGAGCTTTATACCCACATTGCTGTATACCTCTTTCCTCAGTAATATGTATGCCCCCCAGTAATGTGTATGTCCCCAGCCTCTCTTGTGATGTATATACAGCAGTGTTAGGGTTCTCTATATGCGGCCATGTCTGTTAGTGACTGCCACCAATCAGCGTGGCACTGACACATGCCCAGGAGGAGCTGCATGGAGACAAGCGGGGAGGTGAATGAGGCTGTTGCCAGCTTCCCAATATTAGAAATATCTCTAATGTGTCTGTGTGTGCATGTATGATGTGTATCTATGTATGTTAGTGTATATGACTGTGTCTAGATTTATGTCTATGTATATATGTTTTTGTGAATTTTTCTTTAAATATATATGTGTATGTATGCCTGTATGTGTATGTATCTGTGCATGTCTATGTGTGGATGGGGCCCACTGAGAATCTTTCGCCTAGGGCCCACAAAAACTGGAGCCGGCCCTGGGCAGCTGGTTTACACCACTCCATTCAACTCTTGGCATTGTGCTTGGTGGTGTAAGGCTTGAATGCAGCTGCTCAGTCATTAAAACCCAATCCATGACGCAGCTCCCAGGGCACAATTTCTGAGGAGATTTGGACTCTGCTGTTATGGAGCGTTGGTGACTTTTCTGCCATTTGCTCCTTAGCACTCGGACCCCTGCTCTGTAATGTTGTGTTGTCTTCACTTCATGGCTGTGTTGCTGTGGTTTTTAGAAATCTATAATATCCCTCACAGGTTACAGGGGAATATCTAGGAGAAGGAATCTTCACAAACAGAATATCTTATAGCATAATTCCTAGAATTGCTATCCAACCTTAGTTGGAAAAGTTTACTATTTCACTTGTCAAGGTGCTGTCTTTGAGGAAAGCTGTTGTCTATCATTTCCACTGACAGTATGTAATGTAAAGAAACTGAATTTGGGTTAAATACCTTTCAAATAATTGTTTCAAAAGAGCAAAGAGCGGTGTGTGCGGAGGGGACAAGGACCGGTGTGTGCGAAGGGGACAAGAACTGGTGTGTGGAGGGACAAGGACCGGTGTGTGCGGAGGGGACAAGGACCGGTGTGTGTGGAGGGACAAGGACCGGTGTGTGAGGAGGGGACAAGGACCAGTGTGTGCGGAAGGACAAGGATTAGTGTGTGCGGAGGGAGAAGGAGCTGCTGTATTATGTTATCCTGGGGTAAAGTAACACTCTCATTAAATATTTTATTGCCTAAACCTGTGTAAATGTATATGCCGTGAAGTGTAAGAGTGGTAATAAACTCATTCATCGCCTTCATCCATTCCATTTAGTAAGTGTTTCTTGGTCCATTGGAATATTTCTCTTTGTATTAAACCACTTCATAGCACTGATGTCTGAGCCTCTCTGCTCTTTGCTTTTGAGCATGTGACATCAAAATCTGCCTTTTCCACTGCTTTGACTTCTCTGTTGCTTTCGGACATATTCTTTCACCAATATGTTTTTTCTTAGCGGCTATAGATTTATCCATAAGCATGAGTGTATATGCACTGCATGGCCACTTTATTAGAGACCATGAGTATATACAGTCATATGAAAAAGTTTGGGCACCCCTATTAATGTTAAACTTTTTTCTTTATAACAATTTGGGTTTTTGCAACAGCTATTTCAGTTTCATATATCTAATAACTGATGGACTGAGTAATATTACTGGATTGAAATGAGGTTTATTGTACTAACAGAAAATGTGCAATCCGCATTTAAACAAAATTTGACCGGTGCAAAAGTATGGGCACCCTTATCAATTTCTTGATTTGAACACTCCTAACTACTTTTTACTGACTTACTAAAGCACTAAATTGGTTTTGTAACGTCATTGAGCTTTAAACTTCATAGGCAGGTGTATCCAATCATGAGAAAAGGTATTTAAGGTGGCCACTTGCAAGTTGTTCTCCTATTTGAATCTCCTATGAAGAGTGGCATCATGGGCTCCTCAAAACAACTCTCAAATGATCTGAAAACAAAGATTATTCAACATAGTTGTTCAGGGGAAGGATACAAAAAGTTAAAGTTGTCTCAGAGATTTAAACTGTCAGTTTCCCCTGTGAGGAACATAGTAAGGAAATGGAAGAACACAGGTACAGTTCTTGTTAAGCCCAGAAGTGGCAGGCCAAGAAAAATATCAGAAAGGCAGAGAAGAAGAATGGTTAGAACAGTCACAATCCACAGACCACCTCCAAAGACCTGCAGCATCATCTTGCTGCAGATGGTGTCAATGTGCATCGGTCAACAATACAGCGCACTTTGCACAAGGAGAAGCTGTATGGGAGAGTGATGCGAAAGAAGCCGTTTCTACAAGCACGCTACAAACAGAGTCGCCTGAGGTATACAAAAGCACATTTGGACAAGCCAGTTACATTTTGGAAGAAGGTCATGTGGACTGATGAAACAAAGATTGAGTTGTTTGGTCATACAAAAAGGCATTATGCATGGAGGCAAAAAAAACACGGCATTCCAAGAAAAGCACTTGCTACACAGTAAAATTTGGTGGAGGTTCCATCATGCTTTGGGGCTGTGTGGCCAATGCCGGCACCGGGAATCTTGTTAAAGTTGAGGGTCGCATGGATTCAACTCAGTATCAGCAGATTCTTGACAATAATGTGCAAGAATCAGTGACGAAGTTGAAGTTACGCAGGGAATGGATATTTCAGCAAGACAATGATCCAAAACACTGCTCCAAATCTACTCAGGCATTCATGCAGAGGAACAATTACAATGTTCTGGAATGGCCATCCGAGTCCACCCCAGACCTGAATATCATTGAACATCTGTGGGATGATTTGAAGCAGCTGTCCATGCTCGGCGACCATCAAACTTAACTGAACTGGAATTGTTTTGTAAACAGGAATGGTCAAAAATACCTTCATCCAGGAACCAGGAACTCATTAAAAGCTACAGGAAGCGACTAGAGGCTGTTATTTTTGCAAAAGGAGGATCTACAAAATATTAATGTCATTGTTTAAATGTGGATTGCACATTTTCTGTTAGTACAATAAACCTCATTTCAATCCAGAAATATTACTGAGTCCATCAGTTATTAGATATATGAAACTGAAATTGCTGTTGCAAAAACCCAAATTGTTATAAAGAAAAAAGGTTAACATTAATAGGGGTGCCCAAACTTTTTCATATGACTGTATGTACATATTACCAGGGCCAATTCTATGTTGTATGTTTGCCTGAGACAAGAATTGCACCTTCAACAACTCCTCTTAAAAAAATGTAAATAATTATTCTAAGATAAAAACAAAAATAAAATACGCTGCCTCCAATCTTTTCATGATTGACAGCTCAAACGAGCGGCATGTTTATACCACCGGCCTGAACTGTGCTCCCTCGTAGTGTATGTGCACATAATGTCTTTTCCAGACGTATTCCTCCTGAAAAAGTGATTTAAAAATGCAAAAAAAAAAAAAAAATATATATATATATATATATATATATATATACACAGTACAGACCAAACGTTTGGACACACCTTTTCATTTAAAGAGTTTTCTTTATTTTCATGACTCTGAAAATTGTAGATTCACATTGAAGGCATCAAAACTATGAATTAACACATGTGAATGAAATACTTAGCAAAAAAAAGTGTAAAACAATTGAAAATATGTCTTATAGTCCAGGTCCTTTTGCTGTCATTACTGCTTTGCACACTCTTGGCATTCTCTTGATGAGCTTCAAGAGGTAGTCACTGGAAATGGTCTTCCGACAGTCTTGAAGGAGTTCCCAGAGATGCTTAGCACTTGTTGGCCCTTTAGCCTTCACTCTGCGGTCCAGCTCACCCCAAACCATCTCGATTGGGTTCAGGTCTGGTGACTGTAGAGGCCAGGTCATCTGACGTAGCACCCCATCACTCTCCTTCTTAGTCAAATAGCCCTTACACAGCCTGGAGCTGTGTTTGGGGTCAATGTCCTGTTGAAAAATAAATGATGGTCCAACTAAACGCAAACTGGATAGAATAGCATGCCGCTGCAAGATGCTGTGGTAGCCATGCTGGTTCAGTATGCCTTCAATTTTGAATGAATCCCCAAAAGTGTCACCAGCAAAGTACCCCCACACCATCACACCTCCTCCTCCATGCTTCACAGTGGGAACCAGGCATGTAGAGTCCATCCATTCACCTTTTCTACATCGCACAGACACGGTGGTTGGATCCAAAGATCTCAAATTTGGACTCATCAGACCAAAGCACAGATTTCCACTGGTCTAATGTCCATTCCTTGTGTTCTTTAGCCCAATCAAGTCTTTTCTGCTTGTTGTCTGTTCTTAACAGTGGTTTCCTAGCAGCTATTTTACCATGAAGTTACCATGAAGGCCTGCTGCACAGTCTCCTCTTAACAGTTGTTCTAGAGATGTGTCTGCTGCTAGAACTCTGTGTGGCATTGATCTGGTCTCTAATATGAGCTGCTGTTAACCTGCCATTTTTGAGGCTGGTGACTCGGAGAAACCTATCCTCCGCAGCAGAGGTGACTCTTGGTCTTCCTTTCCTGGGGCGGTCCTCATGTGAGCCAGTTTCTTTGTAGCGTTTAATGGTGTTTGCTACTGCACTTGGGGACACTTTCAAAGGTTTCCCAATTTTTCGGACTGACTGACCTTCATTTCTTAAAGTAATGATGGCCACTCATTTTTCTTTACTCAGCTGCTTTTTTCTTGCCATGATACAAATTCTAACAGTCTATTCAGTAGGACTATCAGCTGTGTATCCACCAGACGTCTGCACAATGCAACTGATGGTCCCAACCACATTTATAAGGCAAGAAATCCCACGTATTAAACCTGACAGGGGACACCTGTGAAGTGAAAACCATTTCCGGTGACTACCTATTGAAGCTCATCAACATAATGCCAAGAGTGTGCATAGCAGTAATCAAAGCAAAAGGTGGCTACTTTCAAGAACCTAGAATATAAGACATATTTCCATTTGTTTCACACTTTTTTGTTAAGTATTTCATTCCACATGTGTTAATCCATAGACTTGATGCCTTCAATGTGACGCTACAATTTTCAGAATCATGAAAATAAAGAAAACTCTTTGAATGATGTGTGTCCAAATTTTTGGTCTCTACTGTATACAGTGTATATATATATATATATATATATATATATATATATATATGCACAAGAATGTCAAAACAACATGCAATACACATGCTCAATGACATGAAGCGGATAAAAGAAGTCGCCAGTACATTCTTGTTGCATCTTCAGCCTGGAAGACGCTCAAAATTAATACATACAGTAGAACATGATAAAAAGAGGTGTTAAAGACGCTGCAAAAGGCTTTTAAAAAGATGTTTTAGGACAAACATCTCTGGCGATCTCCTGAATCCTATTTTCCTGAAAAAGCTATTCGGGTCTTTTGGCGTCTGAAGATGCTTTACATCTACAGCATCAGAATAGCACAGGAGCAGCGCTGATTGCTTGATTCTGACATCTTCAGTGCAGCGCTTGGAAGCTCTATAGCAAAAACCTGTTAGGTTCTGTGCTCCTTGGCTATGAACCCGACCAAAGCTGATAGAATGCAGTACTGTAGTATCAGAGGCAACTAGCAATGAACAATATCATTAAAAACCCATCCGTTCTTGAGAACAGAGCATGGTTTTAATAACAGGTAACTTGTAATTGTAGACCTTTAGAAGATGAGAGAAACCCTTTAAATATAATACTGAAGTAAGTAACCCATACACATACCGTATATATAGTACAGACCAAAAGTTTGGACACACCTCATTCAAAGAGTTTTCTTTATTTTCAAGACTCTGATAATTGTTGATTCACATTGAAGGCATCAAAACTATGAATTAAAACATGTGGAATGAGATACTTAAAAAAGTGTGAAACAACTGAAAATATGTGTTATATTCTAGGTTCTTCAAAGTAGCCACCTTTTGCTTTCATTACTACTTTGCACACTCTTGGCATTCTCTTGATGAGCTTCAAGAGGTAGTCACCGGAAATGGTTTTCCAACAGTCTAGAAGGAGTTCCCAGAGATGCTTAGCACTTGTTGGCCCTTTTGCCTTCACTCTGCGGTCCAGCTCACCCCAAACCATCTCGATTGGGTTCAGGTCTGGTGACTGTGGAGTCCAGGTCATCTGACGTAGCACCCCATCACTCTCCTTCTTAGTCAAATAGCCCTTACACAGCCTGGAGGTGTATTTGGGGTCATTGTCCTGTTGAAAAATAAATGATGGTCCAACTAAACACAAACCGGATGGAATAGCATGCCGCTGCAAGACACTGTGGTAGCCATGCTGGTTCTGTATGCCTTCAATTTTTAATAAATCCCCAACAGTGTCACCAGCAAAGCACCCCCACACCATCACACCATCTTTTCCATGCTTCACGGTGGGAACCAGTCATATAGAGTCCATCCGTTCACCTTTTCTACAAAGACACGATGGTTGGATCCAAAGATCTCAAATTTGGACTCATCAGACCAAAGCACAGATTTCTATTGGTCTAATGTCCATTCCTTGTGTACTTTAGCCCAAAAAAGTCTCTTCTGCTTGTTGCCTGTCCTTAGCAATGGTTTCCTAGCAGCTATTTTACCATGAAGGCCTGCTGCACAAAGTCTCCTCTTAACAGTTGTTCTAGAGATGAGAAAGTGTGTCCAAACTTTTGGTCTCTACTGTACTCGAGTATAAGCTGAGTTTTCAGCCCATTTTTTTATGTTGAAAATGCCCACCTCGGCTTATACTCGAGTGGAGTTCCCACCCAAAAAAATTCTCTCCTCCGTTCCCGTGGTTTCCTCAGCTGCTTCTTGTAGACTGCAAGGCACATAGACCCCTCCGTGATAGCGTACGATGCACGGGGCTGCTGTCTGCTGTCATGTCTTTACTGCAGTTAAATGCTTTAGTGCGGCGCCGAAGCAAAGCATTCAACAGCAGCGGCGGACCTGTATACGGTGTTGGACGCAATCATGAAGGGGTCTATTTGCCTGCGGTCTGCAAGAAGCACCCCTTGATGATCACGTCCAGTGCACGGAGCCACCGCTGTAGGTTGCCATCATGACTTTACTGCAGTTGAATGCTTGGCGGTGCAAACAATGGCATAATAGGGGACAAGAAGGGGACCAGTAGGAGGACATTACTAGAGGACACAAGGATGGGGCACAAGGATGGGCACATTACCATGGTACAAGGTGGGGACAAGGATGGGCACATTACAATAATGGGATGGTGAACAAGGATGGAAGGATGGGGCATATTACTACAAGGAGGGACAAGGATGGGCACATTACATTTTATTAGGATCTATTTTTTATTAAAATTAAAATTTAGCAGTAGCTGCTGCGTTTTCCACCCTAGGCTTATACTTGAGTCAATACGTTTTCCCAGTTTTTTGTGGTAAAATTAGGGGCCTTGGGTTGGCTTATACGCGAGTATATATGTTAAATATATGCTGGGAGTAAATGTACCACATATAATATAAATGAATAAACTGTACACATAAATATCAGTAGTAATATCAGTAGTTAATAACTTTTCAGTTTGGTGGACCTTCTTCACTGGACTATGTGACCATGTATTGTAATCTGGACAATCCCACACTTTACATTTTTGAGCACTGGCATTATAATAATAATAATAGTAATAATAATAATAATCTTTATTTCTAGAGCGACAATAAGCAAAATCTGCAATGCAGAGAAATGACGCCCAGTAGTTCTAAATCAATGAGTATGATAGAAGGGACTAAAACTTAACGTTTAATCTAACAATAAAATCACATATCATAAAGTGCAGTGCATTATACAAAATTTGCCAAAAGGCAAAACAATAGATGGATCTCACCTGATCTTTCTCCACAGGTAAGATCTTACCTGTGAAGAAAGATCGGGTGAGATCCATCTAAGCAAAAATAAAGACAACCCTGCTCATAAGAGCTTACAATCTACAGTTGTGTGTCATTATGTCAGTTTTGGACTAAGCAACTTGTATGGAGACAAGAGAGTAGTAAGTGAGAAATGTTACTAATAGATTGTTTTCTAGCATTACTTTAGAAGAAAATCAATTCAGAAAATTATTTACATAAAATAAGGGCGGAAACTATATACAATAAACAAAACAAATATCTAGGCAGAGGCTATCAAATAAAAGGGTGACAAAATTATGAATGTGTGAACTGGGAGGGAGGTGAGGATGGGTGTGAATGGGTTGCAGGCAGAGGATTACTGATGCTGTGCTATGGTAATGGTGGGTAAAAGGACTGAACAGTTGGGAACCAATAGAGGGGGGGTTGGGAAGATGGGGATGACTGAACAATATCTGGGAGTCAGGATTATTGCAGGGTTCCAAAAAAAGGTACAGGACCTAGTGACACAACAGAAGCCACCTGGAGAAGGATGATGCGGTCCCCCTCATCAGGCAAGGGTTTGGCTCTCTCGAAGCTTGCTACCATGAAGACAGCAAATGACAAAATAAGTTCTTAAATGTTAGATTTACATCAGGTGGCAGTGTGATGCCAAACACGATCCAAAACGGTCATAATAGTCGTCTCCATAGACCCTCTTGATAACGGTGTGGGCATTAGCTTGAAGTTGTTGAGAGTCCATTATCTGGAGGAATCAAGAACAGGAAGCACGGTGGCATTTGGGCAGGCTGGAGGGTGGGAGTTACAGTGTAGAGCAGTGGCCAGTGGGGTAGCAGTCCTGGATCTTGGTGGCGATAATGCTGGTGATCCACTAGACTAGCAATATCCAAAGCTGACGCTTGATTTTTATCAGTTTCCCTTTTGCTTCTAGAGCAGGACTAGTTGCTGCAGTGGCATCATTCTCCCTCGGCAACAATTCATCCTGGGCAGGGTCCTCTCCAAAATGTCTAGATGATCTGTAAAGAAGACATATTTATTTATTATTCACATATTAAAAAATGACTGACCAAACACAAGGAACATGTTCCCTGCAGAGTAGGAGAACCTTTCACCAATTTTTTTATATTGAACTGGACACACAGTGTCATGATGGCTGCATTACCAAATAAAACCTTTGTTGTGTTTTGGTTATTGAACTTCTGTTGCAGAAATATTAGCAAACTCTATTATATCAAACTATTGGCACAAAATGAGTTTAACTTTCTAAAAGTCCAAGCAAGTGGTATTAATAAGTTTCAATGGGGACATGTACCTCTCCTTTGGCTGTTTGAGTTGCCTAATCATAAGCAGACAACTACATCCTAAGGAGAGAATACGTTCCGACTATAGCTTAGGTTTCTCAGTGTGTGAGATGTAAGGATACAGAGCTGATCTCTGTGTCTCACCTCCTGCATGATTAGATAATGCTTGGTATACAGCACAGATGACACAAACCTTTCAGCTTAAGGTCCATGCGTAGCTGTGTTACCAGGGCCAACTCCAGGTTTTCGTGGGCCCCGAGCGAAAGATTCTCAGTAGGCACTCGCAGATACGTACATATGTAAAGTGCCGGAGAGGGGCAGTCGTGGACGAGGGTCATGGCGGACCTCAACCCACCCCGGCACAGTACAGACACGGGGGGCAGAGTGGAGTAGGTGTTATGTGGTGTGGAGGTGGTGATACCTGCTGGCTGCTGATTGTCTGGGTCCTGTTCACTTCTATGGGCCTTATGTCCCACATGGTCAGGAAGGAAACATTTGCTTCACTTTACAAAATAACTTGCTGGCAGATAGTTTCAAATGGTTCACAACAGACTTGTCATCATCCTTATCTTTCAGATACTTGAACTCCAGCATCCGGCTCGGCTTTGCAGAAACGGCCGTAATGGGGCGACTTAACCTCCCGCTTCATCGGACCCACTCCCTCAACATGGTGGTGGGACGCTCAACTATTGGATAGATGGACCCACTTGCCCTATCACCACAACTACTTTCCCTCAGGTACCGGCAGATGGCGCCTCAGGTAAGAGCACCCCAATTTCTACTTATGTCTCCATGACACTCTGGAATTATGTCCTGCTGCAATAGAGCCCCTTCTGACAAATGGCTTCTTTTATTCTTTCTGTCCTGTCTCTGTTGCAGTGACCAGGGAACGGCAAAGATATGGGCTTCCTTCAATCCTTAAATCCTGTCACCTCCACTCTTCTGCACTCCACTCTCTTCTTCTGTCACTCCTGGACTTCCATCTTTTTGATCTGCACTCTTTCACAGCCTTTCTCACTGAACCAGGAAGTTCCTTCCCCTATATCTTTTCCTGTGCTGGTGATCCACCCTCTCACTTTACCCTTGCTGCCCTGTCATTTCCAGCCCATCGCTTCTCTCTGAGGGACCCGGGACCCATGACCTCTGGTGGCAGCCAGCCGTATTACACAGAGAGAGGAATATACATTAATGCAAGACAGTTTCCAAAAATACAACACATTAGTACCAGGCAGTTACACAAATACACTGCAGTTCCTTCAATGACCATCAGGGAAGTGGGGGCGGTAGGGCACTGGTCACCCTATTACACATACAGGCATACGTACATATACATATTTGAATACAAATTCACAAAAATACATATAAACAGACATAACTATGTACAGTCATATAGTCACTGACATGCATAAGCACACACCATACATGTACACAGACACATTGAACTAAATGCCCATGATCAGGGTTCATAGCGTTTTGGATGCAGTGTTTTTTCGCTACGTGCAAACGCTGCATTGTACAGTACAAGCACAGTTGAAGGGATTTCTAGAAGTCCCATGCCCACTGTGCTTGTTTTTCCCGCAGAAAATTGACATGCAGTGTAAATTGACATGCAGTGCAGCTTCCTGAGCCGCAGCATGTCATTTTATTGCTGCAGAGCCACGGATGTTCTATGCATGGAGAACAGAGAGAGACCGCAGCACCCCGAACCCTGATTGTGGTCACAGGCAGCTGCAAAGAGCACTCACGGTCCCGCAGGACAGGACATACTGCGTCCAGGACACAGCATGTCCTAATCGTGTGCACATATCTTTAGAGATATTTGTAATATGGGGAAGCCGGCAGAAAGGCTTGCTCACCTCTCTGGCTTGTCTCCCACCCAGCTCCTCTCGGGCATATGGTTGTGCAGGCCATGCTGCTTGATGGCTGTGACTTTAACAGACATGGCTGCGCACAGTGCACACTGAGACTGCTGTATATATATCACAGGGGAGGCTGGGGGCTACAGTCTATATGTAAGGAGGTGGTAGGTGTCTAGAAACCTCCTGCTTTTGAAGATACTAACTGAATTGTTGAATATAATGTTATAATATTGTATTCTGTGTTAAATGTGATGTGAAATATTCCTGTACAGTGATGAAATAGATGATTATGATAGAGTATTAGTAACTATAGATGTAGCAGAGTCAGTTGCATTCTATGGTTAAGGAAAAACTGATAAGTACGATGTTTGGTATGGGTAACTCAGCCAACAGCATATGACAGGTACCAGGGGTTAAGGATAGGTTTAGCCCCTGGGAGAAGTTTTAGACGGTTAGGTCTCTGGTACAGGAAGAGTAACAGGGAGAAGGAAAATGGCTGTCTAAAGAGGAGGTGGTGTGGAGGGTTGGGGTCGGACCGATCTCGTGCACGCAGGTCCCTGCTGGATGTAGGGGTATGCGGGACCTGGATAGTAGAGGAAGCGCAGATCTGGGACCCTGAGAAACTGGAAGGGAACAGTTAGAGCTACGTCAGTCTGCAGATAGAGAAATACACCCAGAAAAGAAGAAGTAGAATAGTTCAGCGCATAGAAGAGAGAGACTGTATTTTCTGTAACCTGTGAAGATACTGTTTAAACAAGTAAAGGTTCCGTTTGAAGTAAAGCCATTAAAGTATGGCCTACATTCTTGAGACGGACTCTCAGAGATGAAAAGGGATAAAAGCAACACAAGCAGCAAGTAAGTGGACACACCCCACAGAAGGTTCTGGGGGCTCACCTCCCCGGCTTGTCTCTCATCCTGCTCCTCCCAGGCATGTGGTTGTGCAGGCCACGCTACTTAATGGCTTTCACTTTAACAGACATGGCTTCCCTCAGTGCACACTGAGAGTGCTGTATATACAGTTAGGTCCAGAAATATTTGGACAGTGACACAAGTTTTGTTATTTTAGCTGTTTACAAAAACATGTTCAGAAATACAATTATATATATAATATGGGCTGAAAGTGCACACTCCCAGCTGCAATATGAGAGTTTTCACATACAAATCGGAGAAAGGGTTTAGGAATCATAGCTCTGTAATGCATAGCCTCCTCTTTTTCAAGGGACCGAAAGTAATTGGACAAGGGACTCTAAGGGCTGCAATTAACTCTGAAGGCGTCTCCCTCGTTAACCTGTAATCAATGAAGTAGTTAAAAGGTCTGGGGTTGATTACAGGTGTGTGGTTTTGCATTTGGAAGCTGTTGCTGTGACCAGACAACATGCGGTCTAAGGAACTCTCAATTGAGGTGAAGCAGAACATCCTGAGGCTGAAAAAAAAGAAAAAATCCATCAGAGAGATAGCAGACATGCTTGGAGTAGCAAAATCAACAGTCGGGTACATTCTGAGAAAAAAGGAATTGCCTGGTGAGCTTGGGAACTCAAAAAGGCCTGGGCGTCCACGGATGACAACAGTGGTGGATGATCGCCGCATACTTTCTTTGGTGAAGAAGAACCCGTTCACAACATCAACTGAAGTCCAGAACACTCTCAGTGAAGTAGGTGTATCTGTCTCTAAGTCAACAGTAAAGAGAAGACTCCATGAAAGTAAATACAAAGGGTTCACATCTAGATGCAAACCATTCATCAATTCCAAAAATAGACAGGCCAGAGTTAAATTTGCTGAAAAACACCTCATGTAGCCAGCTCAGTTCTGGAAAAGTATTCTATGGACAGATGAGACAAAGATCAACCTGTACCAGAATGATGGGAAGAAAAAAGTTTGGAGAAGAAAGGGAACGGCACATGATCCAAGGCACACCACATCCTCTGTAAAACATGGTGGAGGCAACGTGATGGCATGGGCATGCATGGCTTTCAATGGCACTGGGTCACTTGTGTTTATTGATGACATAACAGCAGACAAGAGTAGCCGGATGAATTCTGAAGTGTACCGGGATATACTTTCAGCCCAGATTCAGCCAAATGCCGCAAAGTTGATCGGACAGCGCTTCATAGTACAGATGGACAATGACCCCAAGCATACAGCCAAAGCTACCCAGGAGTTCATGAGTGCAAAAAAGTGGAACATTCTGCAATGGCCAAGTCAATCACCAGATCTTAACCCAATTGAGCATGCATTTCACTTGCTCAAATCCAGACTTAAGACGGAAAGACCCACAAACAAGCAAGACCTGAAGGCTGCGGCTGTAAAGGCCTGGCAAAGCATTAAGAAGGAGGAAACCCAGCGTTTGGTGATGTCCATGGGTTCCAGACTTAAGGCAGTGATTGCCTCCAAAGGATTCGCAACAAAATATTGAAAATAAAAATATTTTGTTTGGGTTTGGTTTATTTGTCCAATTACTTTTGACCTCCTAAAATGTGGAGTGTTTGTAAAGAAATGTGTACAATTCCTACAATTTCTATCAGATATTTTTGTTCAAACCTTCACATTAAACGTTACAATCTGCACTTGAATTCTGTTGTAGAGGTTTCATTTCAAATCCAATGTGGTGGCATGCAGAGCCCAACTCGCGAAAATTGTGTCACTGTCCAAATATTTCTGGACCTAACTGTATAGTACATAACAAAGGAGGCTGGGGGCTACAGTATATACAGTACATCAGAAGGGAGGCTGGGGGCTACAGTATTTACATCATAGGAGGTGCAGGGTGCTACATTAAATACAACCCAGAAGAAGCTGGGGGGCTACAGTACATATATCACAGGAGAGGCTTGGAGCTACAGTATATACAATACAGGAGGAGCTGTGGGCATACACATTACTGAGGAGGCATACACATTATTGAGGGGGCATACACATTACTGGGCGGCATACATCTCTGGGGTGCATAAATATTACTGGGTGGGTGGGCATAGAGCTCTAGAGGGGCATACACATTACTGGGTTGGGGGGGCAATACATCTCTGGGGACAAACATATTATAGGGGTGGGGGCTTACACACTACTGGGGTGAGGGGACATACAGCTCTGGGAGGCATACACATTACAAGGGTGGGGGGCATACAACTCTGGGGAGGGCATACACATTACTAGGGTGGAGCCTAGGGGGTATACAGCTCTGGAGGGGCTTACACTGTGCTGAGTGATACTGGCTGGTGCTACTCTGCAGCTCCTTTCTCCTAATCTGTCCGTATAAGACTTCATAAGTTACAGGCACTCACACGATAGTTGATTGCTTATCAAGGATTTATTTTCAGTTTTTCGGTTTTAAGATGTAAGCCTTTCTCCAATGTTACAAACAAGTGAATGATACAGGTTTATATATTCACGACAAACGTTTCTCTTCAGCTGTGTGACGGGAGCGCATTGAGGGTACAGTTATGACTTTCTTTGTGTATTGTTATCCTGAGCTTATCTGGTTGGGTTGTATGGTATTGTCCATCTTGAGCTTAGAAATTAAGCTGTCACCTCTGGACAGGCAGAGAGGGGAAGCAGTGCAGCAGAGCAAAATTGCAGAGGTGACAGTTTAGCTGCATCACATTGAATTTAGTCTGAAAGGTGTGAGTCATATGTGCTCTATACCTAGCAGTGTTTTAAGGGAACCTGTCACTCGATTTGGCCCTTATAAGCTACGGCCACCACCAGTAGGCTCTTATATACAGCATTCTAGAATACTGTAAATAAATGCCCAGGCCACTGTGTACAACGTAAAAAACACTTTTATTATATTCACCTAGGGGGTGGTCCTGTCCAATGGGTGTCGCTGGTGTCCGGTCTGGCGCCTCCTCTCTGCTGCGATGGCCATCCTCCTTCGCAGGCCTGTGTGGATGACATGTCTCATGTTATCCACATAGGCCGGCTTTGCGGTACTGCATGGATGACACGTCTGATGTCATCCACACTGTCCGGGATTGCGGTCCTGCGCAGGCGTAATTTAATCTATCCAGTTGAGGGCAGATCAAAGTATTGTAGTGTACATGCGCGGACGGTCTTTAACTTTTCCTCGCACCTGCGCATTACAGTACTTTGCTCCACTCTCAGCAAGGCAGATCAAAGTGCACCTGCGCAGGTCCGGAATGCTGGCCTGTGTGGATGACATAACACACATCATCCACACTGGGCTGGGTTGAAGGAGGACGGCGATTGCAGCAGAGATGAGGTGCTGGTCCGGAGAGCAGCGACACCCATTGCACCAGACCAGATCATTTCCTTGGTGAGTATAATAAAAAGGGTTTTTTACGTTCTACAGAGTGGCATGGGCTCTTACATACAGCATTTTAGAATACTGTATATAAGGGCCTGCTGGTGATCGCCACAGCTTACATGCTAATAAGGGCGACTGGCCGGGGAACTAATGCCCAGGGAACTAATGCCCAGGGGACTAGTCCCCTCAAGCATTATTGTGGCGCCCTGGACAAGCCAGGGGCCACAGAGCACAACACCAACACACACCACACTCCCAGCAGGCACACCAAAGTCAGACACAAAACCCTTGTTGCCTTCCTCCAGGGGCTGATGTCCACACCAGGGGGTGGGCCAGGCGGTTGGCCCCGCCCACCGAGGAGTTCACAGTCCTGGAGGCGGGAAAACCAGGCAGATAGAGTTTGGAAGTGAAAGTGGAAGGAGGGAAAGTAGTAAGAGAGCAGCTTGAAGTTGGTCCGGGTGTGTGGCCCGGACAGATCAGCAAGGTTGGCAGTCGGTGGTGACCGTCTGCAGGAGTGGCCGATTGGAGTCTACCGTAAGGACCGTGGACGGGCGGTGGCCCGGCGGTACCGGACCGGTACGCAAAGAGAAGCCAGCACCATCTGGCAGGGGCTTACGGACCCCGGCAAGGCTAGGAGTCGCCGTGAATTTGCCGAATTCGTTAGTGAAGGGAACCTCCTGGGTTTCCCAACAGCCAAGTCCCGACAGAAGGCAACAGTTCAACCAAGTGAGGGAGACACCGCCACCACCAAGGCAACGGTTTTCAGGGCCAGAGCCTGCGGGCAAAAAGGGGCTCCTCCGGCTCATATCCAAGCTGGGGAGCGGGTTACCGGTGGGAACCCATTGGAACCATCTACCGTACCTAGGTGCAGGGAAAGGCAGTCACCATCAACCTGCCGGGAGAAAACAACACCGCAGCCGTCTGTGGGACCCGTCCATCCAGCCGTGTGTTTTACCGAGAACTGTGTCCTCATCATTGACTGAGTGAGTACCACCGTGCCGTGCGGCACAGCGCTGCCCCCGCGACCCTGCACCTCACCAGGCCCTGTAACCCGCCTGCCATCCATCCCTACCCCATCACCGGGCCCCGGGACAACCAACCCCCTACCCACGGAGGGGAGAACTAACAACAAAGCTGCTCCCTGTCACCGCTCCCGGGATCCCCTTCTAGAGCAGCAGTGATGTCACCAATATCACCACAACCGTGGGTGGCGTCACGGACAATAATCAAAAACCCCACAATCAAAATCATCCCCTTTTCACTCACGGGCGAGGAGCGCCGCTCGAGTCCCCGGGATCCGGCCCACCGCTCGAGCCACCACCGAGCAGCAGCGGCAGCAGCAGCAGCGGCCGGACCCGAGCAGTGGGAGAGCGCAGCGTCCCCTCCTCTGCCCACGACATTATCATATGATAAATGATCTTTAGAAAGAATTTTTCGAAAGATCCCTTTATCTATGCTAGTGTATACAGGGACAGTTAGGCACGCATTAGCAATATACACCCAGAACTGCTCACGGTTCTGGGTGCATATTGGACCTGACAGGTTCCCTTTAATGCAGCAGCCAGAAATAAACAGTCTAAAGGTGGCCCGCCGCAACTTGAGGGCCACTGTCTTATGATTGCCCTCCAAGCTAAAATGTGCCAGCCAGCCCATGGTGATGGCTATGCCTTTGTTTTTGCCTCCCATTAAATTCAATGGGGTTCGGCTATGTTCATCAACCCATTTAGCGAACACAGGTGAAATCGGTAAACAAACTGAGTAGTGGGCAAGTGAGGAAGCAAAAGGGAGTATACAGACAGCAGAGGTGAATATAGCTTTTCTGGTACCCTGGACAAGAATTCAATTCCCCTTCGCTCAAGCCGTTTAGTAATCGTGTTGTGACCACTTATATGCGATTTGCACTTTTACAGTCACGTGCCGCTGAGCTGCTTTTCCTAATTTTTTCAGTGTTCAAAGAAATGCTACAATGAGAGAAGCAGAAGTATGAAAATCGCATATGAGCAGTCATGTGATGACTGATAGAACCAGCAAGCAGAGCTGAATCCTGACAGTAAGTATATTACACAATGTTAGGATAGGGCACACTACTGTGGTTTGATTTGAATTACGGTATATCTTCAGCTGTTTATGCTGGTATGATCAATTTGTGATTACATTAGTACAGGGGTCTATCTGCATATTGTTATAATATTTACATACATACTTGACAGGAGTGTTCTTTACCCTTTGCTGCTCCTAGTATTATAATCACACAATCAATTCTTTGGTGCAGGGGTGTAACAATCACAGTCACAGGGACCATTACTGGGGCCGCGGGTGCAGGGGGCCTGCTTATCCCAGTACCTGGTTCAGCTTTATGTGCATGCGAGGGCATGCATTCAGCTGAAATAAATCACAGCACAGAGACCTGTTGGTCTTTTAATATTCACTGCTTCCCACGCCAATAATCCTGGGCATTCGGAGAAGCGAATATTCTGACACCGCTGACAGTGTCATCATATGCTGTATCAGTTGCCAGTGCCGGAGGATGACACTGGGGGAGTGGCGGGAAGGTGAGTGTAATTTTTTTTTTAAGTGTGTGCAGCGCGCTGGGGGAATCATAGTTACCAGGATGGGGCCATATACCAGGATGGGGACATGACTGGGATATATACCAGCATATAGCCATGATGGGTCATACCCCAGGATGGGGGACATATTTACAGGGAAGTGGCCTAGGACGGGGGGACATTACAACACAATGAAAGGGAAGGGGGGGCAACTCTTATGTCTTTATAGGATTTTGAATGCTACAATGGCCCAGATTGAGGGTCGGGGGCGTGCTTGGATCAAACTTTGCACCAGCGGCCCATTGGACTCTAGTTATGGCGCTGTACAGGAGGACTATCTACATTTCCCGCTCTGTATATAATATACATTTACTATAAAGGCGACCTATAATCAATCTAGTAGCAAAAGCAGCCGAATTCTCATCCATCAATTGTCAGTCAGTTGTGTTTTATCCTGATGATGGGAGGGAGCGGAGTGCTTGATCCTGACAACTTGGTGAGATACAGGTGAATCTCAATAAATTAGAGTATCATCAAAAAGTGTATTTCAGTGATTCAATACAAAAAGTGAAATGCATATATTATCCCCTTCACAACCGGCCGATTTTGCGCTTTCCTTTTTTTTTTCGCCATTCTTCAGAGAGACGTAACTGTTTTATTTTTCAGTCAATCTTGCCATGTGAGAGCTTGTGTTTTGCGGAGCAAGTTGTACTGTTAAATTAAACTATTAGTTTTACTATACTGGAAAATGGCAAAAAAATTCCAAATGCGGAAAAATTGCAAAAAAAGTGTGATTGCGCTATTGTTTCTGAGATATTTTATTCACTATATGGTAAAACTGATGTGTGGGTGTGATGTCTGACGTCAGAGCGAGTTCGTAGCCACCAAACATGAATAAGTTTACTTTTATCTAAAGGGTTAAAAAAAAAATCAGAAGTTTGTCCAAAAAAAGTCGCATACAATTTGTGCCATTTTCCACGACCTGTAGCGTTCTCTTTTTTTCAGGATCTATGGCTCAATGACAGCTTATTTTTTGCGTCTCGGGCTGACATTTTTAACCGTACCATTTTTGCGCTGATGCTATGTTTTGATCACCTCTTGTGGCATTTTGCGCAAAATTTGTGGCGATCAAAAAGCGGAATTTTGCCGTTTAGATTTTTTTTTTGCCGCTACGCCGTTTACCGATCAGATTAATTGATTTTATATTTTGATAGATTGGGCATTTTTGAATGCTTTAATGCCAAATGTGTGTATATTTTTTATTTTTTTAACCCTTTAATTTTCAATGGGGTGAAAGGGGAATGATTTGAACTTTTAGGTTTTTTACTTTTTCAAACCTTTTTTTTTTTTTTTTTTTTTTTAATTTTACTAGTCCCCCTAGGGGGCTGTAAGGATCAGCAGTCTTATCACTCACTCTTTTCTCCTGATTAGACCAGTATCATTCAGATCGGGAGAAATGATCATGTCTTGTAACATGCAGTACTTGGCAGCTGGTTACAGGACCTGAGTCATGTGAGCTACAGGAGTCATCACATGACCCTGTGCTACCATGACAATTATCGGATCCACGCGATCACGTCACGTGACTTTCGGTGGCGGCCTGTGAGTATGTGATTACCGCTATCGCCATTAAAATGGCTCCTTCACATCTTTACATCGCCATTTACAGGGTTAACAGGTAAGGGTGGATAGCGATTCCACTCGTACCTGCGAGGCACACATGTTAGCTGTACAAATCAGCTGATATTAGCTGATATTAGCTGTACAAATCAGCCTGCAGCCCGTAGCAGCAAGTGGAGATTAACGCTATGACTGCTACGACGTAAGATTACTGCCTGCGGTCATTAAGGGGTTATATAGAGTCATTACAAACAGTGATCTAATTCAAGTCTTTATTTCTGTTGATGTTGATGATTATGGCTTACAGCCAATGAAAACCCAAAAGTCATTATCTCAGAAAATTAGAATATTATATAAGACCAACTGAAAGAAATGTTGGCCTACTGAAAAATCTGTAGAGTAAATGCACTCAATACTTGGTCGGGGCGTCTTTTGTATGTATTACTGCTTCAATGTGGCGTGGCATGGAAGCAATCAGCCTGTGGCACTGCTGAGGTGTTACGGAAGCCCAGGTTGCTTTGATAGCAGCCTTCAGGTCATCTGCATTGTTGGGTCTAGTGTCTCTCATCTCCTTCTTGACGAAAAAATCCCATATATTCTCTATGAGGTTTAGGTCAGGCGAGTTTGCTGGATAATCAAGCACAGTGATACTGTGGTTAGTAAACCAGGTATTGGTACTTTTGGCAATGTGGACAGGAGCCAGGTCCTGCTGGAAAATGAAATTTTCATCTCTAAAAAGCTTGTCGGCAGAGGGAAGCATGAAGTGCTCTAAAATTTCCTGGTAGACAGCTGCGCTGACTTTGGTCTTGATAAAACACAGTGTCCCTACACCAGCAGATGACATGGCTCCCCAAACCATCACTAATTGTGGAAACGTCACACTAGACCTCAAGTAGCTTGGATTGTGGCATCTCCACTCTTCCTCCAGAGTCTGGGACCTTGATTTCCAAATGAAATGCAAAATTAACTTTCATCTCAAAACAACACCTTGGATCACTGAGCAACAGTCCAGTTCTTTTTCTCCTTGGCCCAGGTAAGACGCTTCTGGCATTGGTCATGAGTGGCTTGACACAAGGAATGTGACAGTTGTAGCCCATGTCCTGGATACATCTGTGTGTGGTGGCTCCTGAAGCACTGACTCCAGTATCAGTCCACTTCTTGTCAATCTCCCCCAAATTTTTGAATGGCCTTTTCTTAACAATCCTATCAAGGCTGCGGTTATCCTGGTTGATTGTGCACCTTTTTCTACCACACTTTTTCCTTCCACTCAACTTTCCATTAATATGCTAGAATACAGCATTCTGAACAGCTTGCTTCTTTAACAATGACCTTTTGTGGCTTACCCTCCTTGTGGAGTGTGTCAATGACTCCCTTCTGGACATCTGTCAAGTCAGCAGTTTTCTCCATGATAGTGTAGCCTACTGAACCAGACTAAAGGACCAGTTTAAACGCCTGGGAAGCTTTTGCAGGTGTTCTGTGGTAATTCTAATACACTGAGATAATGACTTTTGGGTTTTCATTGGTTGTAAGCCATAATCATTAACAGAAATAAACACTTGAAATAGATAACTGTTTGTAGTGACTTCTATATAATTTATGTGTTTCCCTTTTTGTATTGAATTACTGAAATAAACTTTTTGATGATATTCTAATTTATTGAGATGCACCTGAAAGTGCATGATCTTCTCGCATGTTTCCAGACAGACCCTTTTTGCTCTTTGCCAATAAAGTCACCTGACACCAAATTGCTTGAATTGAAAAGAAACATGTTGTGTGCACACACACCAAAAAAATATGTATTCACTTAGTTGGATCATTTTATTTATTTAAAAAGATGGTAAATGGTGGTTGTGACATTATATCCCCCCAGCCTGTATCATATTGCAATCAGGCTTCAGCAGTAGCTATTGTCCTTGATTTGGTGGGGGTTGCATAAATATTGTTCTCCTCTGCAGGGGGCTTCCCTAGTACACAATCTCTAGAGACTGTGTCAAGGAACTTCTTTCTAACTAGTAGCTACAAGTAGCAAATGTTAAGGGGGTGGATCTAAGGAGAGGTGAGAGATTCAGCCACATTTTTTTAGTTTAGTTATGCTTTGTTGGGTGAAGGGCGAGGACCTGTGCTGAGGCCAGCTCCTTTCTGCCCGTACATGGACGATTGGAGATTGAGGATCAGCTGCCACGCTGCTGGATTTAGGGAACGCATCTGAAGACTGTTGCATTCTCCTTGGCGTCGGATTGCCCCAGTTCTGTTTCCTTTGTGTGGACTCTAAAGAACCATTTGGATATTGGATGTTTTATGCTCCCTGCCTCATTAAATCTTCTTGGATTGTTCATCGGTCTGGTGTCCCTTACTGCTCTGTCGCATACCCCGTCACAAACTGGTGGCAGCGGTGGGGTCAGAGCAGAAGAAATGGAGGACAACGGCCCATCAACGTCTGAAACCAGAACCTCAGGATACAGGAACTGGACTGTGGTGAGCCTACAAAGGCCCATGAATTAGGAGTCGGCTACAAAGGACTCTAAGGAGCAACTAATTGAAGCATTGGAAAACACTTGCCTGCAAGATGGCACCGAGGAACAATTTCCACAGCAAGGCGAGGAAAGACGGGAGCTGGAGGTAAATACCCAAAAAAGTCAATTGGTTGTGTGGTATGAGAAGGAGATGGCACTGCTGGGAGATGAGGTCACCATTGAATATAAGATGGATGCCATTCGCAGAGCTCAAGAGAGGGCATTGCTGGAGAGGAGGTTTGCTGTGGAAGCAGCTAGAGGCTCCAGACAAACTGTAACCACAGCACCCACTATGAGGAAATTCCCCAGAGTGTCCCGCAAGGACTTTAAGCCATTTAATGAAGCTGCAGGCGACATTGAGGGCTTCTTCCAGGACTTTGAGCATCAGTGCCGATTAATGGAAGTCCCAGAAAAAGAGCGAGTCAGACACCTGGTGGGCCTCTTGGATGGTGGAGCTGCCGACGCCTATAGAGCTATGGACCCTCAGTGGAATTTTGAGTATGGGGAGATAAAACAGACCATTCTGGAACATTATGCCGTGACCCCAGATACTTATAGGACTCAGTTCCGTACGTTAGCCTGTGATGGGGAAGTGTCTTTCAAGATGTATGCCCACAGACTGAAACAAGTATGCCATCGCTGGCTGGAGGGAGAGGGGGCCTTAACTTAGAAGACCTTCCTCCAGGTCATCCTGAAAGAGCAGTTCTATGCCAGGTGCTCTGCTGAAATCAGGGAATGGGTGCGTGAGAGAAAGCCGTCAACTGTGGAACAAGCTGCCGCTCTAGCTGATGAGCTTCTCACCATCAAGCCTCAATGGAAAAGGCTACTAGTCAGTGAAAAAAACTACCAGCTCCCCAACACCAGTGGTCCCTTGTCCTTTGGCCCCCAATGTCCACCGTCCCACTAGACTACCAACACATGGCGGACCCCGTGTGAATGTGCCTCCTATTACTCCTGCCTCCTCTTTGGGAGTACGACGTGGAGAAAGAATCATAGAACGCAGATGTTATGGATGTGGGCAGCCTGGTCATCTGCAAGCTCACTGTCCAGGTGTTTGGGGCAAACCAGTTACAGACCCCCTTTGCCTGTCCATTATCTACAGACACCCTCAACAGGAGAAGAGCTGGATTCACTCTCTGATGATTTGCCAAGTGACTCTGATATGTTGAGTTCCCTACCAGGAGTCTATGGGGTGCGAGCCACAGTCACCCGTTCTTCTGATCTTCAGCATAAACATCAACAGGAGGTCGTGCTGGATGGCCAAAAAGTTGTTGGCTTTCGTGACACTGGGGCTTTTCTCACCATAGCAGATCCCCGAGTAATTCAACCAGAAGCAATGCAAAAAGGGACCAGGAATTGCCATTGAATTGGCTGGAGGTACTCAAAGATACATTCCAAGAGCGAGTGTGACCCTGGATTATGGCTTTGGGTCAAAACAATGCATGATTGGTTTGATGAGCGGCCGGCCTGCAGACATTCTTCTAGGGAATGATGTGGGGAATCTTCAATGCCACTTTGTCGGTGCAATAACCAGAAGTCAAGCCAAGAGAGCAGCAGATGTGAACGTGTTCAACCCATCAATGGAAATGAGACCACCCGAACTACCGTCACAGCCGGTGAGTGATTCTTCTTGTGAGTCTGATATGAATATCACTTGGGATAAAGTTCAGTTTAGACAAGTGGTAGAGACTGACCCCACCCTGGCTAGCTTTAATGCTCGGGCTGAAGTAGGGCAGTTAGGAGAAAATGGGAAAAAAAATTATCAGAGAAAATGGACTTCTATATCGGGCTACCAACGCTGACTCCTTAGATCAGCCCTGGACTTATAGCAAACAGCTGATTGTTCCTCAGAAATACAGAATTTCCCTATTACACCTTGCTCATGACATTCTTACTGCTTGCCATCAAGGGAAAACCCGCACCGAGAGACGATTGACTCAAATTTTCTATTGGCCTGGAATTTCTCAAGCAGTGGCGCATTTCTGACGAACTTGCGACATATGTCAGCGTAGAGGGCGACCCGGAGATCACCCAAAGGCACCCTTGCAACCATTCCCTATCATAGAAGAACCCTTTCAAAGCGTAGCTGTCAATATCATTGGACCTCTGGCTAAACCAAGTGTATTGCAAATATAAAAATGGCTATTTTTTGAGTCTATACATTATGTTAAACTATAACATATTGATTAACCAGACAGACAAAGTGTACATGGTTACAAAATCTTGTATATACTTAAGGATTTCTGTGTGTTTGTCTTGAATATACAGACAAACAATATATCCATTTACCTAGCTCAAATACCTGATGTGTATTCTTGGGAGACTTGAATATCTGTGGGTTTATTACCCCATTGTCTGATGTGTGGTGTATCTCTGGTTCATCTATGCCCAATGACTGGCCATCAAAGGGCATGGATCAATAAGACTACAACACATTAACTTTAAGGTTTGTAATATTGTTCAAGCCTTTTTAAGATCAGCTGAAGTATAGCACAGACAGAAGCTCGTGTTACCTGTACCGAGATGTCCGGTCAGTGTTGGGATTTCCAGGAGTCCTCTGTCCATGTCATGCTTCTCTGATTCTTAATATTCCAGACAGATGATGTCCAAAGCTCCTTGGTGATGTAAGTATTTAACTGTACTTAACCTTTGTATGTTGATTATACAAAAGTGTACGCAATATCATACTTTTCCTTTAAGTTTGTATTTCATATTAACCTTTATAATAAAATTACTTAATTGCCTTCTTTAAAGCCGTATCTGAACCTTAGTGTTAAAAATATTAGCAAAACATTTGGCGTAGTCAGCAGGATTCGCAGAAGGCTTTGAGTATTTTTGTTAGTGTGATATTGCGTAAAATATGCCTCTTTTTAAGAAAAAAGTGGCTGTGAGTGAATGCATTGAGATTGCAGGTTGGGAACAGACTCCCTATGATATTTTGGCAACCAAGTGGTCGCATAGTGTTGGTTTGAGTGAACCATGGGACAAATGTTTGAAAAATGCTGAACCTGTAGATGTGGTTGAATGCTTGCAAAAAGTAAAAGTGGAAAAAGGTAAAGAATTGAGTGCTGTTGGTAGGCGTGGATGGATCCTGTTGTCTGCATATAGAAAACAGCATGAGGAAAAGAAACGTATGTTAACAAAAGTTCAGGAATTAGAGAGACAGTTGTGTGAGGTCCAGACTGCATTGGTCACAGCACAGTATCAGAATAAGTTGTCAGTGGACAAATGTGCTGGATATCAGCATGATGCAGACAAGTCTGCTGTATGTATAGAGCAGTATAAATACAGAAAGAAGAGAGGGAAGGAGAATAGAAAGGAAGTAGCCTTGGCCATAGCCAAAGCGGGGTCAGAGGGGAACTCAGATGAGTGGAATGGTGACGTACAGAACTCAAGTGATTCTGAAAACGTCACCGACCCAGAACAGGAGGATGAACATGTCAGTGGGGAGAAGGAAATTGATCCTCATCTTAACGCAATAAGAGTTCATCCTATATACCATAGACAAGTTGTAGAAACAGCTAGAGGTAAACAGAACAGGAATATGGTAGAGAATTGCAGTCAGCTTCATGATCGTTTTTCACAAAGGTCAAATGAACCTTTGATAACTTGGATAGTCAGATTGTGGGAGATGGGGGCTTATGGAGTACAGCTGGATGGTGTGGATGGCCCAAAGTTTGTTCAACTCAGCCATGAGCCTGTAGTGAAGGAGGCATTTTGTTCCTTGATATTTCAGCGACCACATGTGGTGTGTAGTATGATGGATGTTGTGGCTATGGCATTGCAGCATAAATACCCATCCGAGGCGGACTGGCCACCCAATGAGAAACCATGGTTTACATTGAAAGATTGTGCTCGGAGATTGAAGGAGGAGGCTATGAAAAATGCTATTTCAGCAAGTACATATGACAATTACATGCAAGTTGTTGTAAGTGTATCTATTAGAAATTGTATCATTAGAAATGCCCCTCCAGCTTATAAGCATGTAATGATGGCATTAATGGTAAATCAGACTGGGAAACCCATCTCCAATACATTGGAGGCGATTCGACAGTTAGGGGGTCTGGGAGATTGGGGTCCCAAACAGAGAGGTCAGCTTAATTTTGAAGAACAATGTAACAACGTCAAAAGTAGTACAAATCGTAGATCCCGTGTTACCAGGAGAGATATGTTTATGGCCCTGATAAAGGATGGTGTTCCCTGGGATAAAATAGATGGGATTAGTACTGACGAGATGTGGAAATTGTATCAAAAGAGAAAATTGTATCAAAGGAGAGGACTCAACAAAAAGTCAGGGGTTTCACATAATAAAAAGGTTGCAGCAAAAGATTCTGAATCTCCACAGCAAGGGCACAGCAGGACACGGGGAGAAAGAGGGCCCACTTTCTCATCGTCACCAGCAAAGCCTACAGCACCGGGGGTGTTGGATCTGTATGCTGAAGTGAAATGTTTGGTGCAGGAAATCAAAGCCCAGCAGAAGAGGTTGTCATCATCTTCCACCAAGATGTCTCCATCTGAAATGGAAGATAGATGGGGGGAAATTGATAAGGGTAATATTGAGACCACAGAGGAGATTGAAAAAGATAAGGGTAATATTGAGACCATAGAGGAGACTGAAAAAGATAAGGGTAATATAGGGACCATAGAGGTGATTGAAAAAGATAAGGGTAATATTGAGACCACAGAGGAGATTGAAAAAGATAAGGGTAATATTGAGACCATAGAGGAGACTGAAAAAGATAAGGGTAATACTGAGGCCATAGAGGAGACTGAAAAAGATAAGGGTAATATTGAGACCACAGAGGAGATTGAAAAAGATAAGGGTAATATTGAGACCACAGAGGAGATTGCCACCAATACAGAATGTACAGAGATATGTAAAGAGATAAGTATTACAAAAGCCATTCCTGCTCATAAACAATACAGAGCCATCCAAATGTTAACAGAGAGACTGGAAACCAGGAGAATCCCTGTGTTCAGTCTATTGGAAGGGCAATTATTTTTGCTATTGTTTGGTTGGTCTCATATTTACATACCCATGCTGATAATTAATACAGCCCAATATACCAATACGGTTGGGTAAATAGTGAACTTTTTAGGCTGTCAAGTTAGATGTGAATCTTTTAGCATATGGATAATGGACTGGATAAAATTGTGTTTTGTGCATTATTTGAGCTTGTATGCTAATCATGTTTGTGCTTTCTTTTTAGACTGGAGACCAGAGTTTTACATGTTATTAGAGCAATCAGGCTAAAACAATGAAACAAGTAATCATCCCATTGTGATGAATGGGTATTGTATTTACCTAATGGTTGTTGTTTGTTTTATGTGTATGTTCAATCAGGACCACAGTAGGCTTGTAAATGCCCTCTCAGTATGATGGTCTCATAGTCCAAAGGTCAGAGTTGGCCTTAAACTGAACTCAGGTAATGAGAGAAGGGATAGATCAGGATTATTAATTAAGGAACTCAGTTAATAAGAGAAGGGATAGATCAGGATTATTAATTAAGGTAATTCTAATGAATAGTGGAGACAGTGACATGTTAATCAGTTGCTGGTACTGTCTATTTCTAAAATGTAGATAGTCAGAGGGAGGGCTCCTTCAGTTCTGCAGAGAAGATAAATGATTTGGATCTTCACATCCTATCAATGATTGTGCAAACATTTGGGTGAAACAATTGAGTGACAAAGGTATTCCAGAACCTGCTGAAGTCATTGCTCGAGGAGCAGACAATGTGCTGACAGTTATGAAACAAGAAAAGTGGGAATACATCCCAACTGACAGATGAGTAATATGTGTATTTTTGTCCCTTTAGATCAAACTCTGGAAATGTTGCATCATTGGCGCCACCATGGGCATGGATCTACTTCCGTCAGAAGCCAAGCAACCTTCAGACCGAAAACAGAGAGACCAACCATGGAAAATGTGGCCTTATTGAAAACCAAACAGAAGAAGACCTAGAAGAAGAAGAAGTGACCTAAAACTTCACCTCCAATCTGTATTGTGCCTATATGAACTGCACTGGGGAACATTCTCTAACAGAAGAGATGATTGCCCTAAGGACTCAGAGGACTCCATTCTCCGGACTCCTCAAAGCAAAATAGGCAGATGTCAACAATTAAAAATACAGAATCAGACAGGCTATAAAGAGATTGCTATTATTTGTGTCTCTCATACAAATAAAAAAATGCAAACGTATGAGGGCAGGAAATAATATGAGATTAACAATATAATGACCGTTTCATCATATACACAAAATGTAAAATTGTTAACAAAATCATAGATACAAGGTTTATCTATAATAATTGTAGGAACACTCACTGTAGCGGCATATGCAGCTAAAGCAATAGGCTGATTCTCTTGTTTGGTGGTTACATTTATAAATACCACAAGTAGAGATAGATATACTAGATTTATTACATTACACAAGATAATGGTAGATGGTGGGAATGGGTACTTTCTTAGTTACCTGATTTTTTGATATATTCGTTATATATTAGGAGTAATATTTGCTATAATTTGTGCATGCATTGCTTTGTGTTGTTGTATACAGTGTACACTTTCCTTATGTCAATCATCTGCTAAAACCATGCCCTTAGGATATGGTACCTTGTATAAATAATCTATGGCTCAAAATAGCCAAGGGTGGAATGTATTGCAAATATAAAAATGGCTATTTTTTGAGTCTATACATTATGTTAAACTATAACATATTGATTAACCAGACAGACAAAGTGTACATGGTTACAAAATCTTGTATATACTTAAGGATTTCTGTGTGTTTGTCTTGAATATACAGACAAACAATATATCCATTTACCTAGCTCAAATACCTGATGTGTATTCTTGGGAGACTTGAATATCTGTGGGTTTATTACCCCATTGTCTGATGTGTGGTGTATCTCTGGTTCATCTATGCCCAATGACTGGCCATCAAAGGGCATGGATCAATAAGACTACAACACATTAACTTTAAGGTTTGTAATATTGTTCAAGCCTTTTTAAGATCAGCTGAAGTATAGCACAGACAGAAGCTCGTGTTACCTGTACCGAGATGTCCGGTCAGTGTTGGGATTTCCAGGAGTCCTCTGTCCATGTCATGCTTCTCTGATTCTTAATATTCCAGACAGATGATGTCCAAAGCTCCTTGGTGATGTAAGTATTTAACTGTACTTAACCTTTGTATGTTGATTATACAAAAGTGTACGCAATATCATACTTTTCCTTTAAGTTTGTATTTCATATTAACCTTTATAATAAAATTACTTAATTGCCTTCTTTAAAGCCGTATCTGAACCTTAGTGTTAAAAATATTAGCAAAACAACCAAGTAAATCTGGAAAGCAGTACATTCTCACTGTTGTGGACTACGCCACCCGATATCCAGAAGCCGTGGCCTTGTCAAGTATTTCTGCAGCCAAGGTGGCCGAGGCCCTTGTTACCATTTTCACCCGCGTAGGATTCCCAAGTGAAATCTTATCGGACCAAGGCTCCCAGTTCATGTCAGAGTTGGTGCAGTGTCTCTAGTGCCATTTGGTAAACGGTTCAGATGGTAAAAGATGGTAGTGCCAGATGGTAAACGGTTCAGATGGTAATAGATGGTAGTGCCAGATGGTAAACGGTTCAGATGGTAATAGATGGTAGTGCCAGATGGTAAACGGTTCAGATGGTAAACGATGGTAGTACCAGATGGTAAACGGTTCAGATGGTAAACGATGGTAGTGCCAGATGGTAAATGGTTCAGATGATAAAAGATGGTAGTGGCAGATGGTAAATGGTTCAGATGGTAAAAGATGGTAGTGCCAGATGGTAAACGGTTCAGATGGTAATATACAGTTAGGTCCAGAAATATTTGGACAGTGACACAATTTTCGCGAGTTGGGCTCTGCATGCCACCACATTGGATTTGAAATGAAACCTCTACAACAGAATTCAAGTGCAGATTGTAACGTTTAATTTGAAGGTTTGAACAAAAATATCTGATAGAAATTGTAGGAATTGTACACATTTCTTTACAAACACTCCACATTTTAGGAGGTCAAAAGTAATTGGACAAATAAACCAAACCCAAACAAAATATTTTTATTTTCAATATTTTGTTGCGAATCCTTTGGAGGCAATCACTGCCTTAAGTCTGGAACCCATGGACATCACCAAACGCTGGGTTTCCTCCTTCTTAATGCTTTGCCAGGCCTTTACAGCCGCAGCCTTCAGGTCTTGCTTGTTTGTGGGTCTTTCCGTCTTAAGTCTGGATTTGAGCAAGTGAAATGCATGCTCAATTGGGTTAAGATCTGGTGATTGACTTGGCCATTGCAGAATGTTCCACTTTTTTGCACTCATGAACTCCTGGGTAGCTTTGGCTGTATGCTTGGGGTCATTGTCCATCTGTACTATTAAGCGCCGTCCGATCAACTTTGCGGCATTTGGCTGAATCTGGGCTGAAAGTATATCCCGGTACACTTCAGAATTCATCCGGCTACTCTTGTCTGCTGTTATGTCATCAATAAACACAAGTGACCCAGTACCATTGAAAGCCATGCATGCCCATGCCATCACGTTGCCTCCACCATGTTTTACAGAGGATGTGGTGTGCCTTGGATCATGTGCCGTTCCCTTTCTTCTCCAAACTTTTTTCTTCCCATCATTCTGGTACAGGTTGATCTTTGTCTCATCTGTCCATAGAATACTTTTCCAGAACTGAGCTAGCTTCATAAGGTGTTTTTCAGCAAATTTAACTCTGGCCTGTCTATTTTTGGAATTGATGAATGGTTTGCATCTAGATGTGAACCCTTTGTATTTACTTTCATGGAGTCTTCTCTTTACTGTTGACTTAGAGACAGATACACCTACTTCACTGAGAGTGTTCTGGACTTCAGTTGATGTTGTGAACGGGTTCTTCTTCACCAAAGAAAGTATGCGGCAATCATCCACCACTGTTGTCATCCGTGGACGCCCAGGCCTTTTTGAGTTCCCAAGCTCACCAGTCAATTCCTTTTTTCTCAGAATGTACCCGACTGTTGATTTTGCTACTCCAAGCATGTCTGCTATCTCTCTGATGGATTTTTTCTTTTTTTCAGCCTCAGGATGTTCTGCTTCACCTCAATTGAGAGTTCCTTAGACCGCATGTTGTCTGGTCACAGCAACAGCTTCCAAATGCAAAACCACACACCTGTAATCAACCCCAGACCTTTTAACTACTTCATTGATTACAGGTTAACGAGGGAGACGCCTTCAGAGTTAATTGCAGCCCTTAGAGTCCCTTGTCCAATTACTTTCGGTCCCTTGAAAAAGAGGAGGCTATGCATTACAGAGCTATGATTCCTAAACCCTTTCTCCGATTTGGATGTGAAAACTCTCATATTGCAGCTGGGAGTGTGCACTTTCAGCCCCTATTATATATATAATTGTATTTCTGAACATGTTTTTGTAAACAGCTAAAATAACAAAACTTGTGTCACTGTCCAAATATTTCTGGCCCTGACTGTATTGTAGTACCAGATGGTAAACGGTTCAGATGGTAATAGATGGTAGTGCCAGATGGTAAACGGTTCAGCGTCGGATTGCCAGGTGGCGCCCCCGGACCTATTTCCTTTGTGTGGACTCTAAAGAACCATTTTATTATTGGATGTTTTATGCTCCCTGCCTCATTAAATCTTCTTGGATTGTTCATTGGTCTGGTGTCCCTTACTGCTCTGTCGCAAACTGGTGGCAACGGCGGGATCAGAGCAGAAGAAATGGAGGACAATGGCCAATCAATGTCTGAAACCAGAACCTCAGGATACAGGAACTGGACTGTGGTGAGCCTACAAACAAAGGCCTGTGAATTAGGAGTCGGCTACAAAGGACTCTCTAAGGAGCAACTAATTGAGGCATTGGAAAACGCTTGCCTGCAAGATGGCACCGAGGAACAATTTCCACAGCAAGGGGAGCAAAGACGGGAGCTGGAGGTAAATACCCAAAAAACTCAATGGGTTGTGTGGTAGGAGGAGATGGCACTGCTTGGAGATGAGGTCACCATTGAATATAAGATGGATGTCATTCGCAGAGCTCAAGAGAGGGCATTGCTGGAGAGGAGGTTTGCTGTGGAAACAGCTAGAGGCTCCAGACAGACTGTAACCACAGCACCCACTATGAGGGAATTCTCCAGAGTGTCCCGCAAGGACTTTAAGCCATTTGATGAAGCTGCAGGCGACATTGAGGGCTTCTTCCAGGACTTTGAGCATCAGTGCTGATTAATGGAAGTCCCAGAAAGAGAGCGAGTCAGACACCTGGTGGGCCTCTTGGAGGGTGGAGCTGCTGACGCCTATAGAGCTATGGCCCTGAGTGGAATTGTGAGTATGGTGAGATAAAACAGACCATTCTGGAACATTATGCCGTGACCCCAGATACTTATAGGACTCAATTCCGTACGTTAGCCTGTGATGGAGAAGTGTCTTTCAAGATGTATGCCCACAGACTGAAACAAGTATGCCATCGCTGGCTAGAGGGAGAGGGGGTCTTAACTTGGGAGACCTTCCTCCAGGTCATCCTGGAAGAGCAGTTCTATGCCAGGTGCCCTACTGAGATCCGGGAATGGGTGCGTGAGAGGAGACCAGTGACAGTAGAACAAGCTGCTGCTCTAGCTGATGAGCTTCTCACCATCAAACCTCAGTGGAAGAAGCTGCTAGTGGAGAGAGAAAAAATGACCAGCTTCCCAACACCAGAGGTTCCTTGTCCTTCAGTGCTCAATGTTCCTCGACCACCTAGATCACCACCTCATGTGGATACCAGTGTGAATGTGCCTCCAGTTGTTTCTGCCACATTTTCTGGAATGCGACGAGGAGAGAAAGTAGAAGAGTGAAGATGTTATAGCTGTGGGCATCCCGGGCATCTGCGGGCCACATGCCCATCTATCCTGTTGAGTCATCCTCCAAATCGACAACCACTTCCAGCACCTGCACCTCCCTATCAGTCACCAAGGTCTCCTACCTACTTCTCCAGAAGGCAAACTGGAAGGAGTGTGACGCAGCGCAGATGTTATCGATGTGGGCAGCCTGGTCATCTGCAAGCTCACTGTCCAGGTGTTCAGAGGCAGAACAGCTGCAGACCACCTTTGCCTGTCCATTATCTACAGACACCCTCAGCAGGAGAAGAGCTGGATTCAGGCCCTGATGATTTGCCAAGTGACTCTGATATGTTGACTTCCCTACCAGGAGTCTATGGGGTGCGAGCCACAGCCACCCGTTCTTATGATCTTCAGCATAAACATCTACAGGAAGTCATGCTGGATGGCCAAAAAGTTGTTGGCTTTCGTGACACTGGGGCTTTTCTCACCATAGCAGATCCCCGAGTAATTCAACCAGAAGCAATTCAAAAGGGACCAGGAATTGCCATTGAATTGGCTGGAGGTACTCAGAGATATATTCCAAGAGCAAGTGTAACCCTGGATTATGGATTACTTTGGGGCAAAACAATGCATGATTGGTGTGATGAGCGGCCTTCCTGCAGACATTCTCCTAGGCAATGATGTGGGAGATATACAATGCCAATTTGTGGGTGCAGGAAGCAGAGTTTGAGTGAAGGAGGACACAAAGGGAAGCTTGTCCTTCCAACCCTATCGCTCTACAAGGGATTACCTACAGCTTTTCCATCCAATACAAGTGTGGAAGCCAACACCAGAATGCTGATGGACTGTCCCAGCAAGAAGAACCATAGAATATTCACAGCTGAGCAACATGGGCTTAAGATAGATGGCCAGAGGTCTGTGTAGACCTCGTGGCATACTCACTTATTAAAAAGGGGGGACAGGTTGTGATGGTGGGTGTGGGGGGAGGTGGGCCTAGAGTCCAACTAGTGTAAACTCTCTGCTTACCTGGGAGATTCAGTCAGTCTGTGTGGAACTTGAAGATTGATCCTCTGGGAGGGAATAGCTGAGGCTGGATCCTAGAGCCAGTGTATGGACAGTTACAGACTGGAGATCAGCTGCCATGCTGCTGGATTTAGGGAACGCATCTGAGGACTGTTGCATTTTCCCTGGCATCGGAATACCAGGCGGTGCCCCTGGATCTTTTGTTTTGTTGTGGACTCCTTGCAGACTTTAAGGATTTATATTTGCTTGGTGCAGATGGTAAACGATGGTAGTGCCAGATGGTAAACAGTTCAATTGGTAAACGATAGTAGTGCCAGATGATAAACGGTTCAGATGGTAAACGATGGTAGTGCCAGATGGTAAACTGTTCAGATGGAAAAAGATGGTAGTGCCAGATGGTAAACGGTTCAGATGGTAAACGATGGTAGTGCCAGATGGTAAACGGTTTAAATGGTAAACAGTTCAGATGGTAAATGATGGTAGTACCAGATGGTGAATGGTTCAGATGGTAAAAGATGGTAGTGCCAGATGGTAAACTGTTCAGATGGTAAAAGATGGTAGTGCCAGATGGTAAACGGATCAGATGGTAATAGATTTTAGTACCAGATGGTGTGACGGGGTATGCGACAGAGCAGTAAGGGACGCCAGGCCAAGAAACAATCCAAGAAGATTTAATGAGGCAGGGAGCATAAAACATGCAATATTAAAATGGTTCTTTAGAGTCCCCACAAAGGAAACAGGTCCGGGGGTGCCAAGGAGAATGCAAAAGTCCTCAAAGTCCAATCGTCCATGTACGGGCGATAAGGAGCTGGCCTTAGCACAGGTCCTCACCCTTCACTCAACAGAGCACAATCCCACGTGGCCGCGGATCTCCAGTCTGTAACAGTCCACGCACACAGACCCCAGGATCCAGCCTCAGCTATAGATCCTAGTACATCTCCAGCCGAGATCCAACTAACTGAACTAACATGTTCTTCTCTCCTGGGATCAGCCCCTTAGGTGGGCACACCTCCCCCTGGCCATTTGATGCATGAATGGACATTAGACTGCTGGCTCTGTTCTGTTTACCAAGTTGTAGATTGGAGAAGTCCCATGCTGAGAAGAACAATATATATATGCAACCCCCACCAAATCAATGACAATAGCTACTGCTGAAGCCTGATTGCAATATGATACAGGCTGGGGGGAAGGTATGGTCACTTACATCCCAAGACATTTCAAAGTGTTCAGTAAGTACAACCAAAGGAAAGTTACATCACATCCTGACATAGTATTACAGCAAATGCAGTGAGAAGGTAAAATACATCACATGGCATCTTATACAAAAATATGGGATGGAGAAAACTACATACATCATGACAATTCCTTCCCCTCCCAACTTGTGTACGTACTAGGGACCTCTACAGGTCGCTGGTTAAGTACACGTAGGCATGGCTGACAGGACTCAAGGCTCCTCTTGCCTGGACAGTCCATCTGCATTTTGGGTGTTGGCTCCAGGTTCTTTAGTGTATGATGAAGATGTAGGGTGGAATGTTCGGGTCCAGTTTATATCCTCCTTCACTTAAACTCTGCTTCCTGCACCCACAAATTGGCATTGTATATCTCCCACATCATTGGCTAGGAGTATGTCTGCAGGAAGGCCGCTCATCACACCGATTATGCATTGTTTTGCCCCAAAGCCATAATCCAGGGTCACACTCGCTCTTGGAATGTATTTTTGAGTACCTCCAGCCAATTCAATGGCAATTCCTGGTCCCTTTTGAATTGCTTCTGGTTGAATTACTCGGGGATCTGCGATGGTGAGAAAAGCCCCAGTGTCACGAAAGCCAACAACTTTTTGGCCATCCAGCACGACCTCCTGTTGATGTTTATGCTGAAGATCAGAAGAACGGGTGGCTGTGGCTCGCACTCCATAGACTCCTGGTAGGGAAGTCAACATATCAGGGTCACTTGGCAAATCATCAGGGCCTGAATCCAGCTCTTCTCCTGCTGAAGATGTCTGTAGATAATGGACAGGCAAAGGTGGTCTGCAGCTGTTCTGCCTCTGAACACCTGGACAGTGAGCTTGCAGATGACCAGGCTGCCCACATTGATAACATCTGCGCTGCGTCTCACTCCGTCCAGTTTGCCTTCTGGAGAAGTAGGTAGGAGACCTTGGTGACTGATAGGGAGGTGCAGGTGCTGGAGGTGATTGTCGATTTGGAGGATGACTCCACTGGATAGATGGGCATGTGGCCCGCAGATGTCCGGGATGCCCACAGCTATAACATCTCCGCTCTTCTACTTTCTCTCCTCGTCGTATTCCAAAAAATGTGGTAGAAACAACTGGAGGCTTGTACACACGGGTATCCACATGAGGTGGTGATCTAGGTCGAGGAACATTGGACACTGAAGGACAAGGAACCTCTGGTGTTAGGGAGCTGGTCATTTTTGCTCCCTCTGCTAGCAGCTTCTTCCATTGAGGCTTGATAGTGAGCACCTCATCAGCTAGAGCAGCAGCTTGTTCCATTGTCTCTGGTCTCCTCTCATGCACCCATTCCCGAATCTCAGTAGGGCACTTGGCATAAAACTGTTCTTTTAGGATGACCTGGATGAACGTCTCCCAAGTTAAGGCCCCCTCTCCCTCCAGCCAGCGATGGCATACTTGTTTCAGTCTGTGGGCAAACATCTTGAAAGACACTTCTCCATCACAGGCTAATGTACGGAACTTGGTCCTATAAGTATCTGGGGTCACAGCATAATGTTCCAGAATGGTCTGTTTTATCTCCCCATACTCACAATTCCACTGAGGGTCCATAGCTCTATAGGCATCGGCAGCTCCACCCTCCAAGAGGCCCACCAGGTGTCTGACTCGCTCTCTTTCTTCATCGTGCCTTATGGGAGACCCAGACCATGGGTGTATAGCTTCTGCCTCCGGAGGACACACAAAGTACTACACTAAAAAGTGTAGCTCCTCCCTCCTTGCATATACACCCCCTGGATTACCAAATATAACCAGTTCAATGCTTTGTGTTCAGGAGGTCACACATCCACACATGCATTCTCATCTGATTTTGATTTTTGAAAGTTTTGAAGAAAAGCGGGTCCAAGCTTGGACTCCCGGCATGTCCCTTCTCACCCCACTGTGTCGGTGGTGCTGTTAAGGTTGATTTCAGGGCTGGAGCCCTTCATGCCGCGCTCCTTCACCATCCCCTTGGGCTCTGGCTTGAAGTGGGAGCCAGCACGGTTCTCACTGCCTTGCAGGAGACCGGTCTCCATCCGCAGCCCTTGCAGGACCCTGCCGGACGGAGCACTCATCCCTCAGGGACCTGGCCCTGCGTCTCATAAGCTAAGTATTTGAGACGTTACAGGGGGTTCCTTGCATATTTATTGTGGGGGAGAGTATGTCTGTGTATTTTGGGACATTTCCGGCCGGTTCTCCGGTTTTCCCCTGAGAACCGCGCCGAGGGTGCCTGCGCGCCGGGTACAGTGTGAAATTTAGGCCCCGGCTTCGGCTGCGGCCTACTTTCGTTTTCACTGCCCCTGCATGTCAGTCATGCAGAGGGACAGTGCGGCGCCGCCCACCGGCCGTTCAGCACAGGGGAGGACACTCCTCTCTGAGGAGATGTTTCCCTCCCCTGTATATCTCCTTGGCCCTCCGGTTCCCGCTCTTGGACTAGGCCCCGCCCCCCTCCTCACTCTGGCGCCATTTTATCAGCGTTCTCACACTGATCGGCGCTGGCTGCTGCATCTCTGCAACTTGTCTGGGGGTCCGAGCTGTGGAAACCGGAGGGCACACAAAAACGGTCTGGTAAGCCACAACCTCTGGTTGTGGACCTTATTATACACTATCTGGGGGTCATTCTGAAGGAGTGTGTTCTTTACTGCAGAGCCCCCACCTCAGCAGCATGTCTCACACTAGGAGCAAGGCTGCAAGGCTGTACTCAATATGCACTGCATGAAAGCTCGTACTGCCTGAACCGAGCACATATCCTCATTGTGATGCCTGCTCTAACGTGGTGGTGCCACAGCCTGGAGTCACCCCAGTGGTCCCTCTGGCTACTCCGGCCCCGGTGGCTGAACCCCCGGCTTGGGTGCAATTTTTTTCTAAGTCTATCTCCCAGTCCTTTGCCGACTCCATGGGAGAGTTGTCCCGGACTCTGCTGAGCCTGCATCAGCCCCCTTCTCAGGGCGCCTCTGCTGCTTCGGCTCGCTCTGCAGAGCTCACAGAGGATTCTTCATCTGCTCCCAGTCCCCGTCCTCCTAAAAGGAGACGCAGGGTCCCCTCTCCTTCCCCGTCCCGCGGCTCTGATTCACGAGCCGACTCACAGGATGAGGAGGATGTCTTTACTGGGGGCTCGGACGCTACCTCCATGTGCCCCATTGATCTGACCGAGGGTGATGCAGATGTTAGTGTTTGATTGCGTCCATTAATTCTGTACTGGACCTCAATCCACCAGTGTCAGAGTAGCAACCCTCTCTGGCAGAAAAGCACCAGTTTACCTTGCCTAAGAGAACAAGAAGTGTGTTCTTTAACCACTCCAGTTGTCAAACCACTGTGTCCAAGCCCAGAGCCTGTCCTGACAAACGCTTCCCAAAGCGCAGTTCTGATGACCGTTTTCCTTTCCCACCTGAGGTGGTCAAGGAGTGGGCTCACTCACCAAAGGTAGACCCCCCGGTGTCTAGACTCTCAGCCCGGACGGTTGTATCTGTGGCTGATGGCACCTCACTCAAGGATCCCACTGACCGCCAGGTTGACCTCCTGGCCAAGTCTGTATATGAGGCCGCAGGGGCCTCGTTCTCCCCATCCTTTGCAGCAGTGTGGGCTCTCAAAGCCATCTCTGCTTCCCTAGAGGAGATGCATTCCCTCTCTAGGGAATCTATGCCTGAATTGGTTGCCCTAACTTCCCAGGCTTCAGCCTTTTCAGCCTACGCCATGTCTGCCATGCTGGAGGCCTCTCACCGCACTGCGGTGGCCTCCGCTAATTCCCTCGCTATCCGCAGGATCTTGTGGCTTCGAGAGTGGAAGGCAGATGCTTCCTCAAAGTAGTTCCTTGCTGGGCTCCCATTTGCTGGGTCCAGGCTGGCAGACTGGCCCCGGCGAGGTTGGTATCCAGACCTGCTCCACCTGTCCGTAGACGAACCGTGGCATCTTCCGGACCATCCAGACCTTCTTTCACAAGGTCCGTTTTTCCGCCAGAATTCTGCGGCTCTCAGATTGACGGCGTGGCTCTTGAGTCCTGGATCTTGACGACTTCTGGTATCCCTCCTGAAGTCATCTCCACTATGACTCGAGCTCGGAAGTCTTCCTTGGCCAAGATATATCACAGGACCTGGAGAATCTTCCTGTCCTGGTGTCGTTCTTCCGGCCATGCTCCTTGGCCTTTTTCCCTGCCGACCCGTCTATCCTTTTTACAGTCCGGTCTGCAGCTAGGGCTATCCCTCCCTTCCCTCAAGGGTCAGGTCTCGGCTCTGTCAGTTTTCTTCCAGCGGCGTATCGCCCGACTGGCTCAGGTGCGCACCTTCATGCAGGGCGCATCTCACATCATTCCGCCTTACCGGCGGCCTTTGGATTCCTGGGACCTTAATCTGGTCCTCACGGCTTTGCAGAAACCCCCTTTTGAGCCGCTTAGGGAAGTTTCTTTGTTTCGTCTTTCATAGAAAGTGGTCTTTCTAGTGGCCATAACCTCCCTCAGGAGAGTCTCTGATTTGGCTGCTCTCTCTTCGGAGTCACCTTTTTTAGTTTTTCATCAGGATAAGGTGGTTCTCCGTCCGACTCCGGACTTTCTCCCTAAGGTGGTGTCTCCTTTCCACCTTAACCAGGATATTTCATTGCCTTCCTTTTGTCCGGCTCCTGTTCATCGCTTTGAAAAGGCGTTGCATACTCTGGATCTGGTGCGGGCGCTCCGGATCTATGTGTCTCGCACCGCTGCTCTTAGGCGGTGCACTTCTCTTTTTGTGCTGACCTCAGGTCGGCGCAAGGGCCTTTCGGCTTCTAAACCGACCCTGGCCCGTTGGATTAGGTCGGCCATTTCCGATGCCTACCAGTGTTCTCAGGTGCCTCCCCCGCCGGGGATCAAAGCACACTCGACCAGAGCTGTCGGTGCCTCTTGGGCTTTCCGGCACCAGGCTACGGCTCAGCAGGTCTGTCAGGCTGCCACTTGGTCTAGTCTGCATACCTTTTCGAAGCACTACCAAGTGCATGCTCATGCTTCGGCAGATGCGAGCTTGGGCAGACGCATCCTTCAGGCGGCTGTCGCCCATTTGTGAAGTTAGGTTTCGCCTGCTTCTCAGTTTTCTGTTTTATTCCCACCCATGGACTGCTTTGAGACGTCCCATGGTCTGGGTCTCCCATAAGGAACGATGAAGAAAAAGAGAATTTTGTTTACTTACCGTAAATTCTTTTTCTTATAGTTCCGAAATGGGAGACCCAGCACCCTCCCTGTTGCCTGTTGGCAGTTTTCCTGTTCCGTGTGTTTTCACCGGCTGTTGTTGTAGACAGAGGCTCCGGTTGTTCCGTTTTTTTGCTCTCTCTCTACTTGTGGGTGGCTGTCCTCCTTCAGCTTTTGCACTAAACTGGTTATATTTGGTAATCCAGGGGGTGTATATGCTAGGAGGGAGGAGCTACACTTTTTAGTGTAGTATTTTCTGTGTCCTCCGGAGGCAGAAGCTATACACCCATGGTCTGGGTCTCCCATTTCGGAACTATAAGAAAAAGAATTTACGGTAAGTAAACAAAATTCTCTTTTTCTGGGACTTCCATTAATCGGCACTGATGCTCAAAGTCCTGAAAGAAGCCCTCAATGTCACCTGCAGCTTCATTAAATGGCTTAAAGTCCTTGCGGGACACTCTGGAGAATTCCCTCATAGTTGGTGCTGTGGTTAAAGTTTGTCTGGAGCCTCTAGCTGCTTCCACAGCAAATCTCCTCTCCAGCAATGCCCTCTCCTTAGCTCCGCGAATAGCCTCCCTCTTTTCTTCTATGGTGGCCTCATCTCCAAGCAGTGCCATCTCCTCCTCATACCACACAATCCATTGACTTTTTTGGGTATTTACCTCCAGCTCCCGTCTTTCCTCCCTTTGCTGTGGAAATTGTTCCTCGGTGCCATCTTGCAGGCAAGCGTTTTCCAATTCCTCAATTAGTTGCTCCTTAGTAGTCGGTTACAAAGGACTCTCTAATTCATGGGCCATTGTTTGTAGGCTCACCACAGTCCAGTTCCTGTATCCTGAGGTTCTGAATCCAGATGTTAATGGGCCGTTGTCCTCCATTCTTTCTGCTCTGATCCCGCTGCTGCCACCAGTTTGTGACGGGGTATGCGACAGAGCAGTAAGGGACGCCAGGCCAAGGAACAATCCAAGAAGATTTAATGAGGCAGGGAGCATAAAACATGCAATATTAAAATGGTTCTTTAGAGTCCACACAAAGGAAATAGGTCCGGGGGTGCCAAGGAGAATGCAAAAGTCCTCAAAGTCCAATCGTCCATGTACGGGCGATAAGGAGCTGGCCTTAGCACAGGTCCTCACCCTTCACTCAACAGAGCACAATCCCACGTGGCCGCGGATCTCCAGTCTGTAACAGTCCACGCACACAGACCCCAGGATCCAGCCTCAGCTATAGATCCTAGTACGTCTCCAGCCGAGATCCAACTAACTGAACTAACATGTTCTTCTCTCCTGGGATCAGCCCCTTAGGTGGGCACACCTCCCCCTGGCCATTTGATGCATGAATGGACATTAGACTGCTGGCTCTGTTCTGTTTACCAAGTTGTAGATTGGAGAAGTCCCATGCTGAGAAGAACAATATATATATGCAACCCCCACCAAATCAATGACAATAGCTACTGCTGAAGCCTGATTGCAATATGATACAGGCTGGGGGGAAGGTATGGTCACTTACATCCCAAGACATTTCAAAGTGTTCAGTAAGTACAACCAAAGGAAAGTTACATCACATCCTGACATAGTATTACAGAAAATGCAGTGAGAAGGTAAAATACATCACATGGCATCTTATACAAAAATATGGGATGGAGAAAACTACATACATCATGACAGATGGTAAACGGTTCAGATGGTAAAAGATGATAGTGCCAGATGGTAAACGGTTCAGATAGTAAACGATGGTAGCACCAGATGGTAAACGGTTCAGATGGTAAACGATGGTAGTGCCAGATGGTAAATGGTTCAGATGGTAAAAGATAGTAGTGCCAGATGGTAAACTGTTCAGATGGTAAAAGATGGTAGTGCCAGATTGTAAACGGTTAAGATGGTAAACGATGGTAGTGCCAGATGGTAAACGGTTCAGATGGTAAAAGATGGTAGTGCCAGATGGTAAACGGTTCAGATGGTAATAGATGGTAGTGCCAGATGGTAAACGGTTCAGATGGTAAAAGATGGTAGTACCAGATGGTAAACGGTTAAGATGGTAAAAGATGGTAGTGCCAGATGGTAAACGGTTCAGATGGTAAACGATGGTAATGCCATATGGTAAACGGTTCAGATGGTAAAAAATGGTAGTGCCTTATGGTAAATGGTTCAGATGGTAATAGATGGTAGTGCCAGATGGTAAACGGTTCAGATGGTAAATGATGCTAGTGCCAGATGGTAAATGGTTCAGATGATAAAAGATGGTAGTGCCAGATGGTAAACGGTTAAGATGGTAAACAATGGTAATGCCATATGGTAAACGGTTCAGATGGTAGTGCCAGATGCTAAACGGTTCAGATGGTAATAGATGGTAGTGCCAGATGGTAAACGGTTCAGATGGTAAACGATGGTAGTGCCAGATGGTAAACGGTTCAGATGGTAAACGATGGTACTGCCAGATGGTAAACGGTTCAAATGGTAAACAGTTCAGATAGTAAATGGTTCTGATGGTAAAAGATGGTAGTAACAGATGGTAAATGGTTCAGATGGTAAAAGATGGTAGTGCCAGATGGTAAACGGTTAAGATGGTAAACGATGGTAGTACCAGATGGTAAACGGTTCTGATGGTAAAAGATGGTAGTAACAGATGGTAAATGGTTCAGATGGTAAAACGATGGTAGTTCCAGATGGTAAACGGTTCAGATGGTAAAAGATGGTAGTGCCAGATGGTAGACGGTTCAGATGGTAAAAAATGGTAGTGCCTTATGGTAAACGGTTCAAATGGTAATAGATGGTAGTGCCAGATGGTAAACGGTTCAGATGGTAAATGATGGTAGTGCCAGATGTTAAACGGTTCAGATGGTAAAAGCTGGTAGTGCCATATGGTAAATGGTTCAGATGGTAAAAGATGGTAGTACCAGACGGTAAACGGTTAAGATGGTAATAGATGGTAGTGCCAGATGGTAAACTGTTCAGATGGTAATAGATGGTAGTGCCAGATGGTAAACGGTTTAGATGGTAAATGGTTCAGATGATAAAAGATGGTAGTGCCAGATGGTAAACGGTTCAGATCGTAATAGATGGTAGTGCCAGATGGTAAACAGTTCAGATGGTAAACGATAGTAGTGCCAGATGATAAACGGTTAAGATGGTAAAAGATAGTAATGCCAGATGCTAAACGGTTCAGATGGTAAACTATGGTAGTGCCAGATGGTAAACGGTTCAGATTGTAAAAGATGGTAGTGCCAGATGGTAAACTGTTCAGATGGTAAACGATGGTAGTGCCAAATGGTAAACGGTTCAGATTGTAAAAGATGGTAGTGCCAGATGGTAAATGGTTCAGATGGTAAATGGTTCAGATGATAAAAGATGGTAGTGGCAGATGGTAAACGGTTCAGATGGTAAATGCTTCAGATGATAAAAGATGGTAGTGCCAGATGGTAAACTGTTCAGATGGTGAATGGTTCAGATGGTAACAGATGGTAAACAGTTCAGATGGTAAAAGATGGTAGTGCCAGATGGTAAACGGTTCAGATGTTAATAGATGTTAGTACGAGGTGGTAAACGGTTCAGATGGTAATAGATGGTAAACGGTTCAGATGGTAAAAGATGGTAGTGCCAGATGGTAAACGGTTCAGATGGTAAAAGATGGTAGTGCCAGACGGTAAACGGTTAAGATGGTAATAGATGGTAGTGCCAGATGGTAAACTGTTCAGATGGTAATAGATGGTAGTGCCAGATGGTAAACGGTTTAGATGGTAAATGGTTCAGATGATAAAAGATGGTAGTGGCAGATGGTAAACGGTTAAGATGGTAAACGATGGTAGTGCCAGATGGTAAATGGTTCAGATGGTAAATGGTTCAGATGATAAAAGATGGTAGTGGCAGATGGTAAACGGTTCAGATGGTAAAAAGATGGTAGTGCCAAATGGTAAACGGTTCAGATGGTAAACGATGGTAGTGCCAGATGGTAAATGGTTCAGATGGAAAAAGATGGTAGTGCCATATCGTAAACTGTTCAGATGGTAAATGGTTCAGATGATAAAAGATGGTAGTGTCAGATGGTAAACGATGGTAGTGCCAGATGCTAAACAGTTCAGATGGTAATAGATGGTAGTGCCAGATGGTAAACGGTTCAGATGGTAATAGATGGTAGTGCCAGATGGTAAATGGTTCAGATGGAAAAAGATGGTAGTGCCAGATGGTAAACGGTTCAAATGGTAAACAGTTCAGATGGTAAATGGTTTAGATGGTAAACGATGGTAGTGCCAGATGTTAAACGGTTCAGATGGTAAAAGATGGTAGTGCCAGATGGTAAACGGTTCAGATGGTAATAGATTGTAGTACCAGATGGTAAACGGTTGAGATGTTAATAGATGGTAGTGCCAGATGGTAAACGATGGTAGTGACAAATGGTAAACGGTTCAGATTCTAAAAGATGGTAGTGCCAGATGGTAAATGGTTCAGATGGTAAATGGTTCAGATGGTAAAAGATGGTAGTGCCAGATGGTAAACGGTTCAGATGGTAACAGATGGTAAATGGTTCAGGTGGTAAAAGATGGTAGTGCCAGATGGTAAACGGTTCAGATGGTACATGATGGTAGTGCCAGATGGTAAATGATGGTAGTGCCAGATTGTAAACGGTTCAGATGGTAAATGGTTCAGATGATAAAAGATGGTAGTGCCAGATTGTAAACTGTTCAGATGGTAAATGGTTCAGATGATAAAAGATGGTAGTGCCAGATGGTAAACGGTTCAGATGGTAAAAGATGGTAGTGCCAGATGGTAAACAGTTCAGATGGTAAAAGATGGTAGTGCCAGATGGTAAACGGTTCAGATGGTAATAGATGTTAGTACCAGGTGGTAAACGGTTCAGATGGTCAACGATGGTAGTGCCAGATGGTAAATGGTTCAGATGGTAAACAGTCCAGATGGTAAATGGTTCAGATGGTAAAAGATTGTAGTGCCAGATGGTAAACGGTTAAGATGGTAAAAGATGGTAGTGCCAGATGGTAAACAGTTCAGATGGTAAACCATAGTAGTGCCAGATGATAAACGGTTCAGATGGTCAACGATGGTAGTGCCAGATGGTAAATGGTTCAGATGGTAAACAGTCCAGATGGTAAACTGTTCAGATGGTAAAAGATTGTAGTGCCAGATGGTAAACGGTTAAGATGGTAAAAGATGGTAGTGCCAGATGGTAAACGGTTCAGATGGTAATAGATGGTAGTACCAGATGGTAAACGGTTCAGATGGTAAAAAGATGTTAGTGCCAGATGGTAAAAGATGGTAGTGCCAGATTTTTAAACGGTTCAGTTGGTAAAAGATGGTAGTGCCATATGGTAAATGGTTCAGATGATAAAAGTTGGTAGTGCCATATGGTAAATGGTTCAGATGATAAAAGATGGTAGTGCCAGATTGTAAACTGTTCAGATGGTAAATGGTTCAGATGATAAAAGATGGTAGTGCCAGATGGTAAACGGTTCAGATGGTAATAGATGGTAGTGCCATATGGTAAACGGTTCAGATGGTAAAAGATGGTAGTGCCAGATGCTAAACGGTTCAGATGGTAATAGATGGTAGTGCCAGATGGTAAACAGTTCAGATGGTAAACGATAGTAGTGCCAGATGATAAACGGTTCAGATGGTAAAAAGATGGTAGTGCCAAATGGTAAACGGTTCAGATGGTAAACGATGGTAGTGCCAGATGGTAAATGGTTCAGATGGAAAAAGATGGTAGTGCCATATCGTAAACTGTTCAGATGGTAAATGGTTCAGATGATAAAAGATGGTAGTGTCAGATGGTAAACGATGGTAGTGCCAGATGCTAAACAGTTCAGATGGTAATAGATGGTAGTGCCAGATGGTAAACGGTTCAGATGGTAATAGATGGTAGTGCCAGATGGTAAATGGTTCAGATGGAAAAAGATGGTAGTGCCAGATGGTAAACGGTTCAAATGGTAAACAGTTCAGATGGTAAATGGTTTAGATGGTAAACGATGGTAGTGCCAGATGTTAAACGGTTCAGATGGTAAAAGATGGTAGTGCCAGATGGTAAACGGTTCAGATGGTAATAGATTGTAGTACCAGATGGTAAACGGTTGAGATGTTAATAGATGGTAGTGCCAGATGGTAAACGATGGTAGTGACAAATGGTAAACGGTTCAGATTCTAAAAGATGGTAGTGCCAGATGGTAAATGGTTCAGATGGTAAATGGTTCAGATGGTAAAAGATGGTAGTGCCAGATGGTAAACGGTTCAGATGGTAACAGATGGTAAATGGTTCAGGTGGTAAAAGATGGTAGTGCCAGATGGTAAACGGTTCAGATGGTACATGATGGTAGTGCCAGATGGTAAATGATGGTAGTGCCAGATTGTAAACGGTTCAGATGGTAAATGGTTCAGATGATAAAAGATGGTAGTGCCAGATTGTAAACTGTTCAGATGGTAAATGGTTCAGATGATAAAAGATGGTAGTGCCAGATGGTAAACGGTTCAGATGGTAAAAGATGGTAGTGCCAGATGGTAAACAGTTCAGATGGTAAAAGATGGTAGTGCCAGATGGTAAACGGTTCAGATGGTAATAGATGTTAGTACCAGGTGGTAAACGGTTCAGATGGTCAACGATGGTAGTGCCAGATGGTAAATGGTTCAGATGGTAAACAGTCCAGATGGTAAATGGTTCAGATGGTAAAAGATTGTAGTGCCAGATGGTAAACGGTTAAGATGGTAAAAGATGGTAGTGCCAGATGGTAAACAGTTCAGATGGTAAACCATAGTAGTGCCAGATGATAAACGGTTCAGATGGTCAACGATGGTAGTGCCAGATGGTAAATGGTTCAGATGGTAAACAGTCCAGATGGTAAACTGTTCAGATGGTAAAAGATTGTAGTGCCAGATGGTAAACGGTTAAGATGGTAAAAGATGGTAGTGCCAGATGGTAAACGGTTCAGATGGTAATAGATGGTAGTACCAGATGGTAAACGGTTCAGATGGTAAAAAGATGTTAGTGCCAGATGGTAAAAGATGGTAGTGCCAGATTTTTAAACGGTTCAGTTGGTAAAAGATGGTAGTGCCATATGGTAAATGGTTCAGATGATAAAAGTTGGTAGTGCCATATGGTAAATGGTTCAGATGATAAAAGATGGTAGTGCCAGATTGTAAACTGTTCAGATGGTAAATGGTTCAGATGATAAAAGATGGTAGTGCCAGATGGTAAACGGTTCAGATGGTAATAGATGGTAGTGCCATATGGTAAACGGTTCAGATGGTAAAAGATGGTAGTGCCAGATGCTAAACGGTTCAGATGGTAATAGATGGTAGTGCCAGATGGTAAACAGTTCAGATGGTAAACGATAGTAGTGCCAGATGATAAACGGTTCAGATGGTAAACGATGGTAGTGCCAGATGGTAAACGGTTCAGATGGTAAATGATGCTAGTGCCAAATGGTAAACGGTTCAGATGGTAAAAGATGGTAGTGCCAGATGGTAAACGGTTCAGATGGTAAACGATGGTAGTGCCAAATGGTAAACGGTTCAGATGGTAAAAGATGGTAGTGCCAGATGGTAAACGGTTCAGATGGTAAACGATGGTAGTGCCAAATGGTAAACAGTTCAGATTGTAAAAGATGGTAGTGCCAGATGGTAAATGGTTCAGATGATAAAAGATAGTAGTGCCAGATGGTAAACTGTTCAGATGGTGAATGGTTCAGATGGTAAAAGATGGTAGTGCCAGATGGTAAACGGTTCAGATGGTAACAGATGGTAAATGGTTCAGATGGTAAAAGATGGTAGTGCCAGATGGTAAACGGTTCAGATGGTAATAGATTGTAGTACCAGATGGTAAACGGTTCAGATGGTAAAAGATGGTAGTGCCAGATGGTAAACGGTTCAGATGGTAAACGATGGTAGTGCCAAATGGTAAACAGTTCAGATTGTAAAAGATAGTAGTGCCAGATGGTAAACTGTTCAGATGGTAAATGGTTCATGTCATGATGTATGTGCTTTTCTCCATCTCATATGTTTTTTGTATAAGATGCCATGTGATGTATTTTACCTTCTCACTGTATTTGCTGTAATACTATGTCAGGATGTGATGTAACTTTCCTTTGGTTGTACTTACTGAACACTTTGAAATGTCTTGGGATGTACGTAACCATACCTTCCCCCCATCTCCTGTGTCTCTGGGCCCATAATGCAATTATCTCTTGTCCACACAGCCAGGGGATCTTCCCATTGTTTCGTAAGCAGTGGATAACGCCAACTACACAAACCTGTAGACATCTCGGAGCCAACCTTCTAGAATCTTCTAGTGGGCCCAACCCTTGCATAGACCCCTACCCTTGAGGGGCGGGCCCACGAGCTCAGACAATACACTCCTGTTTCTAAGTACAGTTGGGAGCTGAGCTTTGAAGAGGAAGGGAGCGAGATCTGATTCTGTGGACAGATCTCGCCGTCCAGTGGATTGTGTGGGATTTCTGGGACTCTGAAAAGGAATATTACGTCGTGATCTGGCACTTTGGATTATCGGGAGGTGCCCCCGAATCTGTTTTATTTGGACTTGTCGTGTGCTGTTCCTGTATTCCTGTTAGTAAACCTGTTGGATCATCCTCGGCCTGTTGTCTCTCCTTGCTCTGCTGTACACCCCGTCACAGGCTTCCCTGGATTTTTCATTGCCAGTGAAGGTAACACCAAGCAGTGGGGGTTAGCAGTCAGTAGCTGCTTGGATTACCCTTAGCTAGCAATAGAAAATGCAACGGGAGCCCACACATATTTTTTTTTTTTACCCTTGGGTTAGGGTTATGTGTTTGGGTCTTTTTTCTTTTATTTTTTCAATGATTTAAAAAAAAAAAAAAATTGACATGGGCTTTGCCATATTTTGGTATGCCAGCCAGGTACAGCAGGCAGGTATGGGCTGCCTCCAACCCCCAGCTGACTATTTGTACCCAGCTGGGAACCAAAAATATAGGAAAGCATTTTTTTTTTAATTATTTCATGAAATTCATGAAATAATTAAAATAAAAAACTATGCGAGCTTTGCCCAATTTGTGTGTCCAGCCAGGTACAACTAGGCAGCTGGGGATTGGAGTCCGCAGCGCAGATTGGCCCAAGCTTTCTAGGCCCCCCTGCTGTGAATTGCAGTCCGCAGCCACCTCAGAAAATGACTCGTTCATCCAACTTTTCCAGCGGCCCTGGTGCCGGGTGGCTCATTGGGTAATAATGGGGGTTAGGGCTAGCTGTGTACTATCAGCTGGCCCTAAGCCTGAAATTCATGGTGTCACGCCAATATTAGACATGGCCACCATGAATTTCTATTCGAGATAAAAAAAAAAAACAGAAACACAACAACGAGAAAAATATTTTTATTAGAAATAAAACATAACACAATTAGCGACTCCATCTTTATTGATCCCCCCCCCCCCCTCCCCGTAGTCCTGGGTCGAGGGTCCCGCAATGTCCAATCTGGATCCAATATCATCTGATCGGTTTACCAGAAGGCAAAGCGATCAGATGATGTGTCAGGTTCAAGGACCTGAATCACAAGACACATCAGCTGATTGTATAACCGGCTTTTAAAGGGAAGGTGTCGTCCAAAAAAAACAAAAAAATGAATAACTGAAAAAAATGTAAAGTATTAATGTTTTAATGTTTTGTTTAAATATTTGTTTTTAATTGATCAAAATATATAAAAAAAAATTAGATAGTTTGATATTTTCCACTCTTAAACACTAGGGGGAGCAGCTGCTGAAATCCTACAGAAATCCCACTGTAGAATTAGCTCACATTACAGATGCAGTAAAAGTGGGTGGCATCTACTCTCCTGCGTGTGATGTCACAGCTCCCCCTCTTAATCTGGGTGTTTCCAACAGGATAACGGAAGATGAAATTTAGGATCACAATGCGGAGCCATTTTGTTGGTGACCACAAATGTCTAAAGTGTCACCAAGGACAGCTGCATAGTGCTCCCTACATAGTGCTCTGCACGTTCCGGTCCAGCAATGCTCTGCTACATGCACGCCCACCCGCAGTGTTCTGCCACATAAAAAAGCCCCAGTGCTCTGCCACGTGCACGCACACAATGCTGTGCCACATACACGCCCACACACAATGCTCTGCCACGCACACAGTTTGTTTGTGTATATACTGTGTGTGTGACCGGCACCCAGCATGAGGGCGGCGGACCCAGTGTGTGTATATACTGCTTGTTTTAATGTTTTGTTTATTGAAACCGTTATAATATTACAAAGTCGACAGAAAACACAATCAGATCTAGTATCATTGGAATTAAACCCATTACTATTAATTCATCCCACTGTCTTGAAACTATCTACATGAGATCAAAGCTAAGCCAAATAATAAAACTTTCAATTAGACAGTGGGTATAACCTGAGCTAGATCATTAACCTGTCTTCCGGATTATTATGAATCAATTTTTTTATAGTAAATACAAGGAAAACTGTGGTATGGGGAAGGTAACTGAAATCTAAGAAAACAAAATTATATCTCAAGAGATTCAGTTTTAGGAGGAAGTTAGGGGGTCTAATAGATTGGGAGATAAAGAGGAAAGTAGGAAAGGAAGAAAGAAGGTATTGGTCCATAATACATTCATCCAGTACCAAGAATAATCAATGCTCTACCTTAGTGGGGGAAACGTGACTTAAGGTCCTCTACTCTGTCTCATTTTGCTGGGCTACTTCACATGCTGCCTTCTGCGCAGTTGCTACTAGGAAATAGGGTTTAGACCTATAGGCCTGCCAAGCATTCCAAACTTGTGTGAAAGAGAGCATACTCTGACGTGAAAGGGCTGAAAGTTCTTCAGCATAATATAGTTGATCAATTTTCAACAGAAGTTGCGAAAGGGTGGGTATCTTCGTTGTGCGCCACATTTGGGCAATAAGAAGTTTACAGGCTGAACCCACAATTGACACTAGTTTCGAGTTAGCCTTATCTTTAGGCCACATTGGGAAATTCAAGAGCATTTGCCTCGGGTCCAGGTTCACCGCTTTGCCTGTGAGGTCAAATATAAGTTGTGATGCCGTCCTCCAGAAGGGCTGAAGTGTCGGGCATGTCTACCACACATGAAGATACGTTCCTTTATCCCTCTCGCATCTCCAGCATTGATCCGAAGAGGAGGAGCTCCATGTATTAGATGAGGTGTGGACAATGTACCATCTCGCAATCACTTTGAATGAGTTCTCTTGGACTCTCACACAACAAAACGGCCCATGCGAGGCACTATAAATTTGGCTCGTTTGTGCATCAGTGAATGTAATGTTCAAATCCCTTTCCCATCTCAGTATATATGCTCTCTTCACCACCAGCTTTTTTGTGAGCAAGGTTTTATATAGATGAGATAGTGTTTTTTTGGGGGTCCTTGTTTGCATGCAAAATGATTCAAAGGTTGTCGGGGGCCTGTCAAGACAGGATTGTATCAGTAGTGGTTGGATCACATGTTTTATTTTCATGTAGTGGAGAAATGTAAGTTTAGAGAGGAGGGGAATCCTACACATATCCTGCTTAGAAACCAGAGAACCATCTACCAATAGATCTGTCACCGGGACCTTTGCATTGCTTAGGTAAGTAGATTTTGTGGAATTGGCTAGGTTTACACTGGCGTCTAAGATATCAGAGATTTGGGTTAGAGGGGAGATAGGAGGGGCCAATATCTTGCTATTTTTATTCCAGTTTTTCAAGAGTGTTCTTGTTAGTTCATTGGTGAAGATTCTTCTCTCTCCCTGGCAGGGAGGGGAGAGTAATAAGGCTCGTAGAGGGGTGGGGGCTAGATATTCCTCTATTGTCGTCCATAGCTTGTTCGGTGGACGTCTGATCCAGTCTACTGCTCTAGAAAGAACGGCGGCTTCGTAGTATATGGATATATTGGGTAGCCCCATGCCCCCTTTGTCCTTTGGGAGGCTCAATCTGTGAAAGTTGATTCTCGGTTTATGTTTGTTCCAGACATAATTGGAAATTAAAGAGTTACTTTGGGCGAGGAATGATTTTGGAACTGGTATGGGTAGCATTTGGAAAAAGATAGATGAGTTTTGGGAGTATGATGCTTTTGATTAAGTTTTTCCGATCCATCCACGATAGAAATGGTGCTTTCCAGGAGGATATTTGTGCGGTGAGTTTAGGGAGGAGGGGCTTGTAATTGAGGTCAAACAAGGACTTGAAGGTTTTCCCTATTTTAATGCCTAGATATGTAATGGGACTTTTTGGCCACCGAAAGGGAAACGATTTTTGGAGAAATTTGGTAACATTGCATGGGATATTTAGGCTTAGTGCTTCTGACTTGGATAGATTGATTTTGAAGTTGGACCAGTGGCTGTAGTCCTCTACTATTTTCATGAAGGCAGGGAAACCCTTTTCCGGTCTGGTCATTACTACCAACAAGTCGTCTGCAAAGGTGGTGGACTTGTGGTGAATTCCATGCAGGTTGATCCCCTCAATTTCCTGATCTCGCTGAATGGAGCTTATTAATGGCTCCATTACCATGACAAAGAGTAGGGGGGACAAGGGGCATCCCTGCCTTGTTCCATTTTTGATGTCAAAGGGATCGGTGAGGGTATTATTTATCTTGATCCTAGCTGTGGGGAATGTGTATTGCGTGTATAACATCAGGGAGGAAGTGAAAGGCCTCCAAAGTTACTCGCAAAAAAGTCCAGTCCACCTTATCAAATGCCTTCTCGGCATCCGTTCCCAGCAGCATAAGGGGTAATTTGTGGGCTCTGGCGTATTGCATTAAGTTTAGCAAGCGTAGCGAGTTATCTTTCCCTTCTCTTCCTCTTACAAAACCAGATTGCTCCGGGGAGATGAGGTCAGGGAGGACTGCCGCCACCCGGTTGGCAATTAGACTAGAATAAATTTTTAGATCCACATTTAGGAGTGAGATGGGTCTATAGCTTCCACAACACTCCGGGTCTTTCCATTCTTTGTGTACTAATGATATATGAGCTTCCAAAGCTTGTTTGGGAATAGGATCACCGAGTAGCAGAGCATTGCATGTCGCTAGGAGATGATCTCCTAGGACATCAAAGAATTTTTTATAGTATATAATGGGTAGGCCATCTGGGCCTGGGGCTCTCTCCAGAGGACTTTTTGATAGAATGGACTGAACCTCAGCGCGAGAGAATGTTTTTGTCAGGGATACTTGTTGTAGTTTGGAAAGTTTCGGGAGATTGAGCTTGGCTAGATAATTATGTATGCCGCATTTCCTCTTGTCCCTTTCCGTTACTGAATCGTCTGGCCGAATTTGGTATAAGTCTTTATAAAATCGTAAGATTTCTTTTGAGATTTGGGAATAGTCCTGAGTTTGTTGGCCCTGGGAAGTTTTAATTGCATGAATAAAAGGTACGAGCCTGTCTTTTTTTAATCAGGGACATCATAAGTTTAGAAGCTTTGTCCCCATGAAGGAACATGCGATTTTTCCAGTAAAGATATAGTTTGGCTGACTGTTTATTAAGTAAGTCTCTAATTGCCATGCGCTTCGCGGTCAATTGTTCCAATGTCTGTTGGGATAGAGATTTCTTATGCTGAGTTTCCAATGTGGCTATCTCTTCATACAAATTTTGTAAATGCAGTTTCCTTTGCTTATTAAGGTGTGAGGAAATGGAAATCAATTCTCCCCTTATGACCGCTTTGTGTGCTTCCCACAAAATTGGGGCCGTGATATCATGTGCAAAGTAATTGCGAAGACATTCAGAAATGCGTTTCCTATTGTCTTCTGAGGAGAGAATTGACTCATTTATCCTCCATGTACGATGAAGCAGATATGGCCTCTGAAGTGAGAAACTGGCCGAAACATAAGCATGATCAGAGCAAGGTGTTGACTGGATTACTGTGTCAACGACATTGCTTAGGAGATATCTAGGTAGAAAAATGTAGTCCAGCCTGTGATATGATTTATGAGGGTGAGAGAAAAAAGTAAAGACTTTGGTTGTGGGGTACTGATAGCGCCAAATATCAGTCAGAGAAAGGGAGAGGAGAGAGCTTTTGATCCGAGAGAGGTCTTTGAGGGAGATGTGGCTTTTTTTGCGGTGGAGTCTAATGTAGGTTCCAGAGCGATGTTAAAATCTCCGCAAAGTATAGGAGTACCTTCCAGAAAGATCCGGAATTTTTTGAGTGTGGATATCAGCCATCGGATCTGTTTGACATTCGGGGCTTATATATTCCCTAGGGTTACCATTGAGGCGGCTAATAAACCTTTTATGAATATGACCCGACCCTCAGGATTTATAGTTACATCTCGAGGTAAAAAGGGTATATCCTTTGCAAAGGCTACTGAAACCCCCCTGGAGCCTCTGCTTGGGGAGGGGGCATGAAACCAGGTATCGTAATGTGCTTTGTCGAAGCATGGGATTTTGCCTTCACGGAAGTGGGTTTCCTTTAAAAAGATTATGTCAGCATGTTTCTTATGTAGGCTAGATAGGGTTTGTAACCTTGGTATGGGAGAGTTTAGCCCGTGTGCATTGAGACTTATCACATTAAATACCTTATGGTGTGTCGACATGATGACAGTTGCAGGTGGAAGATCTTTTTTTCAAAGGGATGAATGGAACAGACCTACGACCAAAGTGGGAAAAGAAGAAACAGAGAAGATAGAGGGCAGAGAGAGGCTTGGAAGGGAAACAAGGTGCAAATTTCAACATTGTCAACATTTTGAAATTCAAAATAAGTATAAGTACGCGTTAGAAGGGAGCAGTAAGTGCAAAACCCCTATTAAGACTTCATGCTTTTTACGCGCATAAACAATGATAGACAGTAAGTGACCAGGGCCTAGACCCCTTCAGTGGGGCTCGCTTTCTGAGTTCATCAGAAGTTTCTTTGCCGCTTTACGTCTGGGTCTGTGGGTCTTCGGGATGAAGGTACGCCATGGTGACGACTCTGGGAGCGGCTGTAATGCAGATGTCGAGTGGTGAATTTCTTTAAGGGTATTTCTCCAGGATGATCAACAGGTCTTCGCAGATTCGCCTTATTTCAACAGATGTTCTGCCTTGATAGTGTTTCCCTTTTGCTGTTATTGCGATGCCAAATGGGAATAGTCAGCGGTATGGAAATTTGTTTTGGCGTAACACCTCTGTAAGGGGTTTTAGTAATCGCCTTTTGGTTAGAGTGGTGGAGGCAAGATCTTGAAATATCAGGATTTTTGAGCCTTCGTATTTTATGGAGTCAGCTTCTCTTGCTTTTTTGAGTATAAGTTCTTTAATTCGGTAGTCCAAGAAGCGGCAGATGACATCTCTTGGCGGCTCCCCCTGTGTAGGTCGGGGGTCTCTCCTCTGGGTGTAGGTGTGATATAGAAGGGTTAATAGTTTCTCTATTTCTTCATTAAAGATTTATTGTTATTAGTAAGTATATCTGATGGTAGTTCATAGTCATGGAGCCTACGGAATAAGAGACAGGCTCAAGGATTATTATTGTCTCTAAATGTTCTTCTTATCTTCTTCTTATCTCATATGCATGACTCTACATTTTTGTTTTGCTAAAACTTAAAGGTCATATGAGCAACTTGTAAAGGCCAGCTAGAAGCTTTATTTTGCAATATCACATTGATCTGTAAATGGTATAAATAAACTGTACTTTGGTTAAATAAACAGAAGAAATTGATCATGCCCACATGGATGCAGGTCTTTTTCTCCGAGCGCTCGATCTTGATTAGGTCTGAAGAGGCCTAATTCAGAGGACCTCACTGGTGATCCCATAAGCTGACTTGTGACAAAACAGAACAGCTACAACAGTTTTTGGTGCCCAACGTGGAGCCGTGGCCAACCAGCCTATTCGGAAGAAGTTTTGGGGACTCTTGAGACAGTGAAATTTCAGCTGCAGCAAGGTGAGAAGCTTTATTCTTACACTTTATTTCACTCTCTCTGATTTCCCAAATATTCTGGGTAAGGCTGTACACACGGTTCAAGAACTCTGGCATCACCAGTGAGTATTGTTTTTTCATGCATGTCTGAATGAGAGTTGAAATATAGAGTAATAAGATAATCTGTTGTCCGTCCATTAACTGATTGCATAGATTGCATAGCACGGAATTTGGGACAGTCTCTGTATAATTACATTTGCTGTGTTGCTGTGTTTTGTGTTTTGCTTTGGCCATCTTTGATGGGCAATACACTGGTCTAGGGATATGTGTTCATAAGTGGTTTCATATTAATGCCTAGATAAAGTAGGCAGGCAATAGGTTGTTGTATATTGATGAGAAGCCTCTGAATAACAAAGTGACAAGTAATTGAGATAAGAGACTTGGTGAAATAATATGTATGTATAAGTCTAATGGTTATAGGTCATACTGTGGACTGTGAAAAGATGTTCCGGTTGTGAAATGTCACAGGGCATAGCCATATAGAGTATTTGAGTGGATACCTGACATATGTATTTTTTCCCATCAGTGTCAAGAGCGGTTTAGATAATTTTATTTGCATGTGAGGTTAACTGATCCTTGGAAGGTGTATTGTTACATATGCTTCTGGAATCAATGAATGAGTAGGACAAGTGGTCCTGGGATCTCTCCTTATAGTGAGATATTGTGTGTTTCTTCCCCTCAAAATGGGGATGAAGGTTTTATAGCAAAGTAGAATATTAGTGCTGTGAAGGTATATAAGTAGTCTCAATTTTCTGGTGGGATTGTGTATTATACCAGTGGGTATTAGGGATGTTTTGGAAAAGCTGAATCTGGACGAAGAATTCTTTTTGAGATAACACTCTTGCTAAACAAACTGTGCGCTGCCATTCTGTTGGGAGGGTCAAGTGAACAGCTGCGCGATTTTCTGCCCTCTGTGAGAAGTCAGCTCTGAGGATTGTTTTAACTCTAGTTTACGTTCGTTACTGGAATACTTTGTAAAGGACCAGCATGAAGTACCCAACTGCACATCAGGTTTGAAGTGGGTTAGAGAGCATTGTGGCCTTCCCACTTACATGGAGGTGGTCTAGCAGGTGAGAGGACTATCACACCTGGTCCTTCCTGCTTTAGTCATCTGGTCTATTGGGTGAGAGGTGTTTTTTAACCCTTCCCAATACGCCCTACAAGTGTAGCAGGTGAGAGTGAATGCTGATTTCGCCTTCCTGCTACCACTTGAGAGCCCATTCTGACTTGCCAGAAGAAGTGTGGCCTGTTAACAAGGTTCAGGGACACAGAGGGCATTTGCAGAAAGGTGGGCTGTGTGGGAATAAGTTGAAGCCATGGGCAACTTGTTCAGTGTGCAGCGTGGGGCTCCATCAGGATCCAAAACAGCCAAACAGATAGTGCAAGAAAGAGAAGGCAAAGAAGCAGTGAAAAATGTCAGACCGATACTCAAAAAGGCAGACATGCCAGAGTACGGATGTTTGGATGTTGAGAAATGGCACAGATTCAGGGAAGAAAAGAGAGGTTGGATAAAAGATAAGAGGGTAGAGCAACAAGTAAATAAATGGTGTCGTGTGGCTGAAGAGGTGCAGCATTGTGGATACAAAGAGACCACAGCGGGAGATAAGGTGTATTATGAATGTTTTAATGCACCAAAAGCAGGAATTGTGACTGCTACCGCCCCCCCTTCACATAAGCAGAATCCCAGACCAGATGAATGGACTTGTAAACATTGTAGTCAGAAAAACCCAGACTGGAGAGGTACTTGTACTACGTGTAATGTTACTCGCCCTAAGCAGATTGCACTAAATCCTGTTCGAACCAGATCACATTTGATGACAGAGGACGCTGACATGGAGACAGAGGTAGTGAAGGAATTGAGTTTTGGGGAGGAAGCTGACGGTGAGGAAAGGAAAGGACTCCCTGGGACCAGTACAAAAAAAATCAGATACATCCCGACCGAGGAAGGTCACAAGAATCAGACAGACACAGGAATATTACCCCTGGAGCCCCTCTGACCAGCTAGCTATGTTGAAACAGTTACCTGACCCTGAAAACCAACCTTTCCCATTTTACAGGCAAATACAGACAATACAGGTGACTTATAAATGCACTTGGGCAGACCTCGAGAGTTTGGTGACTGCAAAGGCAGGTGACGTGCTGGGACACATAATTAAATCACATACTGATATGATGAAGGAGCAATCATGGGTCATGGATGTTCAGTCTGAGAGGTCTGGAATGACGTACTGTGAGGCATTGAAAGGATGGGCTACAAAGAAACAAACAGAGCAGTCTGTACTGATGACTGACGTGACACAGCAAAAAGGGGAGAGTATAGAGACGTACTTTGGGAGGTTACAGCTGAAGTGGACAGACATGGGGTACAGTGCAAGAAACGACCTTGATATCAAAATATTGGTGAATGCATTCATTGACGGTATGAATAAGTTTTTACGAGAAGCAGTACAGACAGCCAGACCTGAGTGGAGAAACATGGACCCAACAGACCTTCTGCAAGTAGCTAAGCGGGTTGAACTGACAAAATGCAAGCGACCAGTTATGTATGCTAGAGCACAAGGAAGACAGTGGAAGCAGAGAGGGGGGGGCACCAGGTGACCGAGCGACCATACAGTGCTGGAATTGTGGACAGAATGGACATTATGCCAGACAGTGCAAAAACTCCAAAAAGGAGAGTGAGCAGACTGATTTCCCTTCCCCCTTGCCACTGACCTAGGAAACTGGCAACCCAGTGACAAATGTGTACCCTGTTTTCGTTCCCTCAGGACCTGGTCCCACCTTACTTACGACCATAACAATGCCAGGGGAAAAAGAGGCAGAATTTTTAATTGACACTGGGGCAGCCGACACTGTGGTACATAAAGACCTGATAAAGCCAGATATGATTACTGACGAGACTGTGGAGTGTGTCGGGGTGGAGGGATTGGTGTCTGAAACTCCCTTGACAAAACAGATGAAGCTGAGATTACAAGATAGCCAGGAAATTCTCACAAAGCTTATTGTTAGTGAAAATACTCCTATGAATTTGCTGGGGGCTGATGTGTTAAGTGCTATCCAGGCTACCATACAATACACCCCAGAAGGTATTACAGTCACAAGTCCCCTCTCTGACAAACACTTGTGCAAGATTGCAGCAATGGTGTACATGTCCAAATCTGCGAGAGTGTCCGATACCAGAACTAGTGAAGACATAGCAATGCAACAAGTTCCAGACATTGTATGGGCAAAGGGAAAAACTGATGTTGGTCGGCTTCCTATTCCCCCAGTCATGATAAAATTAAAAGAAGGCTCCACTCCTCCTTGTTTAAAACAGTATCCCTTAAGTCCAGCCAAATCAATGGCCCTGACCAGAGATATAAGAGAATATGTGGAAGCAGGGGCTCTAGTACAAAGGTCCTCCCCCTGTAACACTCCCTTGTATCCAATCAAGAAAAAAGGGCCCAAAGGTTCCCCTGATACATACAGAATGGTGCATGATTTGAGAGCTGTCAATGCTGTCACTGAGAGTGTAACACCAATTGTTCCAAACCCACATACCTTACTGTCACAAATCCCAGGGACCTCCAAATGTTTTACAGTAATTGATTTGGCAAATGCATTTTTCTCTGTGCCTCTACACCCTGACTGTCAGTATCTTTTTGCCTTCACACATGAGGGGAAACAGTACATGTGGACAGTCCTCCCGCAAGGAGGAATGAATTCACCTACCATTTATTCTACAGCTATGGCAGGAATTCTGGAGCAGTGGCAACCGCCTCATCCACAGGTTACGCTATTGCAGTACGTGGATGACCTTTTGCTCTGCTGTCCAGACCAGACGTCCTGCAAGGAAGCCACAATTTCTTTGCTGTGTTTTCTAGCAGAGAATGGTTGCAAAGTTTCACGTGAAAAATTACAGTACTGTAAGCAAAAGGTAACCTTTTTGGGTCACTGCATCTCTGAAGGTACAAGACATCTGACTGAGGAGAGAAAACAAGCAGTCCAAAATCTCTCCTTACCCAGGTCCCACCGGCAACTGCGCACCTTTTTGGGCTTAGTGTCATACTGCAGGCCTTGGATAAGGTCTGCCTCGCAAATGATGCAACCCCTCTATGATTGTCTGTCATCTGACCCCTTTGACCTCACTCAGGAAGCTATTGATTCCTTTCATTCCCTTAAACTACTCATTGTATCTGCCCCGGCCCTGGGTATTCCAAATTACGATCAACCATTTTTCTTGTTTTGCACAGAACAGGGAGGGCATGCGACAGCCGTCCTCACACAGCAACATGGTGACAAACAAAGACCAATAGCTTACTACTCAGCGCGATTGGACCCAGTTGTCAGAGGGTCACCCACGTGTGTCCGTGCTGTAGCGGCTGCTGCAGTACTGCTAGGGAAAGCTTGCGAGATCACATTGACATTTCCCTTAACAATTTACTCCCCGCATGACATCCATGCTATACTTGTGCAAGTCCAACTGAAACACCTGTCTATGGCCAGACAGCTCAGACTTGAATGTGCCCATCTGATTCCTGAGTATGTCACCCTCAAGAGGTGTAATGTTCTGAATCCAGCCACCCTTTTGCCAGTAGATTCAGAAAAGGGGGAATTGGTGACAATGGTAGCAAGTGAGGATGAATACTTTGACATGACGCACGAGCATGACTGCATAGAGCTGATGAGTCAGGAGCCAGCAGGTTTTCCACATGTCTATGATACACCTATTACTAATGCAGATTTTGAGTTTTTTGTAGATGGCTCCAGATACCACCTGGATGGGAGATTCTACACTGGATATGCAGTAGTATCCTCACATGAGGTAATCCGAGCTGAACCACTCCCGCCGCACATGTCCGCGCAGGAGGCGGAGCTAACAGCGCTCATTGAGGCGTGTAGAGCGGGATCAGGTAGGAAAATTAATGTTTATTCAGACTCAAATTATGGATCTGTCATGATTTTGGCCCTTCTGGAGAAGTAGAGCTTTTCTTACGTCAGCTGGTAAGCCTATTAAAAATGCAGAATTGGTAAAACAGTTAATGGAGGCACTAATGTTACCAGTCCAGGTTGGCATCATTAAGGTGAAAGCACACACAAAAGGTGACTCACTGGAGGTAGCGGGCAATAGAAGGGTGGATGCAGCTGCGAAAGCAGCGGCAAAGAGGCCTAGGGATCAGAGGATAGTGGCAGGGAGCCAGCAAGTCACAGCCACAGTGAGTCTGGATGTCCTGAAATCCCTCCAGCATCAGGCTGCCCAAACAGAGAAGGAACACTGGGAGAAAATGGGAGCTGGGCTGAACTCGAATGGAGTATGGGAAAGTAAGGATAGGTTGTGTTTACCAAGGTCCCTGTTCCCTATGATGGCACAAGCAACACATGGCCCCACTCACGCCTCAAAAAGTCACATGTGTAACCAGGTGAATGCCTTCTGGATCGCTCCTGGCTTCAGTTACGTAGCCTCCAAACACGTACAATCCTGCATTATCTGCGCACAACACAACCCAGGTAAAACAGTAAAAGTCCCTAAGAAAGCAACACCCAGACCGCTCTACCCGTTTCAACGACTGCAAATAGACTACATACAACTACCCAAGGTAGGAGTGTATGAATACGTCCTGGTATGTGTAGATCTCTTCTCAGGATGGGTTGAGGCCTATCCAGTAAAAATGTGCAAATGCTAAAACAACTGCAGAAAAACTGATGAAGGAACTAGTCTGTCGGTATGGCATCCCAGAAGCCATAGAAAGTGACAGGGGTACACACTTCACTGGAGAAATAATGAGGGACATTATGCAGGCTCTGGGAATAGAGCAGGCATTCCATACCCCTTATCATCCACAGAGCAGTGGAAAAGTAGAGAGATTAAACGGGACACTTAAACTAAAAATTCAAAAGGCCATGGCAGAGACAGGAAAGAATTGGGTAGAGTGCTTATCCCTGGCACTCTTTTCAGTCAGACACACTCCAAATAGAAAGACAGGCTTGTCTCCTTTTGAAGTCCTTTTTGGTAGTGCCCCAAAAACAGGTCTCTACTTTCCACAAGTGTTACAGATGCAATACAGCACTATGACAGCCTACGTCCAGGCCTTACAGGAAAGACTTAATGTGGTGCATAAACATGTCTTTTCATCCATTCCAGATCCCAATGCAAGTGCAGATGTGCATCAGCTGAATCCAGGTGATTGGGTGGTCGTGCGCAGACACGTGAGAAGGAGCCTAGATCCACGCTTTGATGGCTCATTCCAAGTCCAGCTGACCACATTCACCTCAGTGAAACTTGAGGGAAAACCCACCTGGATCCACGCCAGTCACTGTAAAAAGGTCACTCCACCGGCAGAATGACAGTTTTGCTAATTATCCTGCTAGGTGTAGCAGGGTTGCTGCGCCAAACAAAGACACTGAGCGAACTTTTAAATACGGACTGGGATAATAAACTCATTTGCCACCATATTTCTCTTACTGAGGACATGGAAGGAGAAAAGCCAAAAGACTGTTGGATCTGCACACACAGTCCTATTTCTTCAAAGACTATGCCTTATTTAGCCTTACCTCTGGAACCACAGGAGGTATTGGTACCAGACTGTATACACAATGAAACCTGGACTCAATCTAGATTTTTGGGAGAAGATGTACCTCGTGATGCATCTGCTACATTGACTATAGTTGGATGGGTCACTAAACCCTGGTTCCAGCTAAATATCACACGACCCGATGGATACTCGTGGTGGATGGAATACGATTCAGACAAGGGCATAATTGCCAAAATAAAGACTAAGATTCCTCATTCGGGCCCCATTCCTCATGATGGATTATGGTTCAGTCTTCAATACAATGGTGTTGGAAATTGTGGAAAAGACAATAACTGTTTCTATATACATACACATGACTTAACCAAGGACAATGAGACAGTATATCAGAAGGGTATTGAGGGCTGTACATCATCATTTATTAGACGGACTTTTAGGAGGGAGCGGGGTAGCTGTATCTCGGGTATGACCGGAAAACAAATGAACAATACATGGTGTGCTCATAAAGTCATGAAGGGGCTTCTGAATCTGCTGTATTGTGTACAAAGTCAAACTCACTTTTGTATTTTCCCAGAGGGAGTGTTTTTGGTTTGTGGGAATCGTGCTCACAAGTGGGTGAGCCCTGACATGAGAGGGGTTTGCACACTTGCCAGACTTACACCTGCCACTTTCATAGTTCCTCATAGTAAAGTAGATGTAGCAGCTGTCCCAATTCATACCTTGTATAAACGAGCAGCAGATAATAAACCCCGGCCAAATGGTAGGCCTCATGTAGTAGAAATGGGAAAAGCAAATAAGGTATTTAGTGCTATTTTCATACACCCTTTCTTAATGCAAATGTGGGACAAGCTAGTAGAGTCCACTGACTACCTGGATGATCAAATTTTTCGGGTTCTTGAGATTCTAAATGCTACCAACGCTATACAAAAACAATTAATTGTAGTCACTAACCAGCATACTATAGTGCTAGACTTTGTGACAGCAAAAGATGGCGGAATGTGTCAAATAATTGGTCCTGCCTGTTGCCATTACATTGACCCTGCAGGCAACCTCCAGGGTAGAGCAGATATACAGAAAACAAGTGAACTTAGGGATAAATGGTTAAAAGAGCACGATGCCAACAAGGACTCCTGGTGGGGAAATACATTTTCTTTTATGAATCCAGCCAATTGGTTTAAGGGCCTAGCAGGTTGGGTTTCTGGCATTATACAAACCTGTATGCAAATATTGTTGTTCTGTCTACTGCTTTATATAGCTGTAAAAACATTGATATATGCATTACCTAAACTAATGAATAATGTATGTTCTAAGAGTCCCAACATTGAACCCTCTGTAGTTTACTACGGACCCCAAATGGCCTCTGCTGACCGGGAGTAGGTGTCCACACTGAGGGTGGATGGGTGAAGTGGTAGGAAGACCCCTCATGGGTACTAGGCCCATGAGCCAGCAGCTCCTGTTTGTACGCCTACTGACCCTGTAGTGAAGGTTATACCATTTACAAAAGGGGGAAATTGATATAGAAGGGTTAATAGTTTCTCTATTTCTTCATTAAAGATTTATTGTTATTAGTAAGTATATCTGATGGTAGTTCATAGTCATGGAGCCTACGGAATAAGAGACAGGCTCAAGGATTATTATTGTCTCTAAATGTTCTTCTTATCTTCTTCTTATCTCATATGCATGACTCTACATTTTTGTTTTGCTAAAACTTAAAGGTCATATGAGCAACTTGTAAAGTCCAGCTAGAAGCTTTATTTTGCAATATCACATTGATCTGTAAATGGTATAAATAAACTGTACTTTGGTTAAATAAACAGAAGAAATTGATCATGCCCACATGGATGCAGGTCTTTTTCTCCGAGCGCTCGATCTTGATTAGGTCTGAAGAGGCCTAATTCAGAGGACCTCACTGGTGATCCCATAAGCTGACTTGTGACAAAACAGAACAGCTACAACAAGGTGTTTTTTAAGAAACTTGTCGACATCAGCCTGGGTAGTGGTCACAGCTGGTCTAGGCAAAGAACTGGCCATTTTGTTGCCAATTTTAACCATATTGAAGCCAATCACTTAGAATATTATTTTCAGATGGAGAGGAAGGGGGCCCGACCTCACTACTCCCTCTGAGCAGCGGAGTCCAAAGCTTTACATGCCCCCGGGGGAGGGGGAGCGGGCGAGCAGAGGGCACCTTTATGTTAGAGGTGGATCTGTGTTGTTGTTCTCAGCATCAGCTCCTCTGTAAAACCCCATGTGACGGGGGTGTACAACAGAGCAAAGGATGGACGAGGCCGAGGGACGATCCAACAGGTTTATTAACAGGAATACAGGAACAGCACACGATAAGTCCACGTAAAACAGATTCGGGGGCCCTTCCCGACAATCCTCGGACCGGATAACAAAGCAATCATCCTTACAGTAGTCCAAAGAGTTCCACACAATCCCACGGGCCGCCACACAGGCCTAGCTCCGTCCGTGTCCACAGCCACCCAGGCTGGGAGCTCCTTCTTCCAAGTTTCAGCTCACTCTGAAGTTACAAAAAGGGAAATGCATTGTCTGTGCTCCTTGACCAGCCCACCATGTTCAGGGGGTAGGGGGTCACACATCCTATCATCAATGGTTTGGTCCATCACAGGGCTCCGATATGTCTGCCAGCCACAGTAGATGAAGGGATCCCCTGCTGTGCAGAACAATGACTATTCCTTCACTGGCCAATGCAATTACAGACTAGATACACAACTCTGGATAGAAGATGACAGGCTATTTACATAATCACATTAGATGCCAAGACTGCAATTGTATGAGAGAGACACATTGAGACCAGTAGCTCCCCCAAGGAAATACATGAATTACAACTAATACAACCAGGGAAAAGTTCCATGACATATTATACAAAATAAATGACAGGGAAATATACATATCATGACATAGTATCACAGCATATACAGTGAGAGGGTAAATTACATCTTCACACCCCACTGGTGATTTCAGGGTCTGGGGAGGTATATGGAGGAAGATCTTAGAGTACTGTCAGATATCACTTCTTGTAGCCTCAGTTATGAGGACCCGCCTCGGGTCGCCAGGACACCAAGCAGTGGAGGAATGCTGGGGTTAATCTCTTTGAGCTTATTATCTCTGTGTGCTGGATGCAGAGGGGCTTTTTTTTTTTTTTCTTCCTCTTAGGGCCCCTTCTCCCTCTCCTCACCCACTGCAGGCCGGGCTCCTTGCTTGTGGTCCCCGTTCCAGGTCCCCAGGCTGCCCAGTACCTCCAGCCGGGCACCTGTGTTCGCTCTCCCGACAGACAGATGCCTGGTAGTGTCCCAGGCCTTCAGATCAGCATGCGGGCACCGGCTCTAGGGAGGAGGACTCTAAAATGGCGGATGCCCGTGCCCAGACGAAGGAGGTGTAGCAGGTCGGTCCCGGGTATCGCCGAAGGTCCGTGGGGTGGGGGTTGGGGATGTGCGTCATTGGTACTTACCCTCACCGCCCGCTCTCCCCTCTGGTCCCAGGCAGATCTCCCGGAGTGCCGCTTGCAGCCGTGACGAGGCCTCGGATCGGGTCCCAAGAGCTCCAAGTAGCCGCTGGAGTGTCAGACGTGGCTCGCGACCTCCTCCGCTCACGCTCTGTGTCATCCTGTATCAGGTAAGCGACGGCGCCCTTTTCCACCGCAGGTCTTCAGGCTTACCCCCGCACCAAGCAGAGTCGCCGCTGTGTCCTCGGGTCTGGGCGTCCGTTTTCTCAAAATGGCGGCGGTTCTCCCCTCAGTTCTCCCCGGGACGCCGAGCCAACCGACCTGTGTGGCCCAAGTCGGGGTAGGAGCGGGGCCGTCGAACCCTGTCCAGCTCTGTCTGTGCCCTCGGCTGCCCTCCGGCTGGTCCCTGCTGTGTTCAGGGGTCACGCCGTTCCGGGCCCGGCGATCCCCAATGCTTCTCCCGGTCTCACAAGTGAGAGGTTCCTTAGGGGTCACAGTGTGGGTTAGCTTGTTAAATAGGGGTCTCCCTCGACCAGGGGGGTCTCGAGGACGCTGATGGTGGGCTCCAGCAGGTGTGCTCTTGGCAGGTGAGCAGGATGTCAGCCGATGGCCTGGAGCTCCCTCATCCACGTCTGTCTCTGACCGCGGCCATTTTGGACTCCCCAGTGTGTGTATATACTGTATACTGTGTGTATATACTGTGTGTGATCAAGCAGCATGAGGGCGGCGGAGACAGTGTGTATATATACAGTACTATATACTGTGTGTATATACTGTGTGTGTGACGGAGCAGCATGAAGGAGGCTCAGCCAGTGTGTGTGTATATACACTATCTACCGTGGGTACTGTGTGTATATACTGTGTGTGTGACCGAGCAGCATGAAGGAGGCGGTGCCAGTGTGTGTGTGTATATACCGTGTGTATATGTTACTGGCAATGTGTAAAAACAGGCATTCTATAGAATACCTGGGCAATGTATACAATCCCGGAAATGGGTCGTCAAAGTATGAAATACATCAGATGTGCATACATTTCCTAGTCAGTCTATAGAATACCTAAATGACAAACAGGCGGAGTGTAGAATACTACAGGGGTAGTCCATCCAAAAGTAGGTGGACAGGCAGGCAGCAGCAGATCTGTGAAACTGGCTCAGTTGCCCTTAGCATCCAAAAGTAGGTGGACAGGCAGGTACCAACTCTATGCAAGATCACAATTCAGTGTTTGTCAAAAGGGCTTGCTCAAGGTTCAAGATGTTCCTGACCACAAAATACCTCTTTGATCTGCTGCTACTGCTCTGTCCACAGGAAGTGGCCAAGGATTTTTGAGGTGTATGTGCAAAACTAAAGCGATGTCGCTAGCGTTCGCACCCGCTACCGTCGTTTGTGCGTCACGGGCAAATCGCTGCCCGTGGCGGACGAAATCGGTATTGCGCGTCACACGTACTTATCTTCCTAGCAACGTCGTTGTGGGCTGCGAGCAACCTCTTTTTTTAAGGGGGAGGTTCGTGCGCCGTCACAGCGATGTCACACAGCGGCCCGCCAATAGAAGCGGAGGGGCGGAGACCAGCCGCATTAACGATACGCCAGCCTCATTGCTGGTAGGACGCAGGTACGTTGTTGTTCGTCGTTCCCGGGGTGTCACACGTAGCGATGTGTCCTGCGTCCAGCACCAGCAACGACATTTTAGAAAGGAACGTCATATCAATGTTAAGATGAGTATTTTTGATCGTTAGCGGTCGCTCGTAGGTGTCACAGGCAACGACGTCGCTAACGAGGCCGGATGTGCGTCACGAATTCCGTGACCCCCAACGATATCTTGTTAGCGATGTCGTTGCGTGTGAAGCGGCCTTAAGGGCCAAGCTAACAAATGCCTTTGCGTCAAAAAAATAAAAAAAATGAAGTGCAACTCAAATTGCCATTCTAACCTCCTGTCCTGCAACAAATAGTCAGGAATGACACGTGATTCCTTTTTTTTCCCCCAGCAAAGATATCCTGTTGTTCATTTTGCATTGCTTCTTTCATGTTTTTGACTTGTTTGTTAATAAAGACTAAAGGTGGCTTTAGACGAGGACGATATTGCTAGCAATTTCTAGCGATATCGAGCATGTAAGTACCCGCCCCCGTCGTGCAAGCGAAATCGTGTGATCGCTGCCGCAGCAAACATTATCGCTACGGCAGCGTCACACGCACTTACCTGGTCGGCGGCATCGCCGTGACTGCCGAACAATCCCTCCCTCAAGGGGGAGGGACGTTCGGCATCACAGCGACGTCACCGCGACGTCACTAAACGGCTGGCCAATCTAAGCGGAGGGGTGGAGCTGAGCGTGATGTAAACATCCCGCCCACCTCTTCCTTCCGCATTGTGGCCGGTGGCAGGTAAGGAGACGTTCTTCGCTCCTGCGGTGTCACACACAGCGATGTGTGCTGCCGCAGTACCGACGAACCACAACGAAAAACAACCCTTACCGATTTTTGAGTTTGGGACGACCTCTCCATGGTGAACGATTTTCACCATTTTTGAGGTCGCTTAAGGTCGCAGGTATGTGTCACACGCTGCGATATCGTTAATGACGCCGGATGTGCGTCACTAACAATGTGACCCCGACGATAAAACATTAACGATATCGTAGCGTGTAAAGCCCCCTTAATAGTCAGGAATGACTCTTCTGTTTCTTTGTGTTTTTCCAGGTAAAAATATCCTGTTGTTCATTTAGGATTTCTTCTTTCATTAGTTTTTTGACTGTTTGTTACTAAAAACTTTTCCAATCTGGGCATTATATCAGACTGTGCCTGAGCAATTTTTGTCATTCTTTATAATACCTAGACATTTTATGTAATGGCTAACTTTTCCAATCTGAGCACCTAGACATTTTGTGTAAAGGCTAACTTTTCCAATCTGGGCATTATATCACACTTTGCCTAATCAGTTCTTATTCTTTATAATACCTAGACATTTTGTGATGCCTAGGAAAAGTATAGAACAATGCAGATATTTCATACCTTGCCTGAAAACGACAGGGATTGTATACATTGCCTAGGTATTCTATAGAATGCCGGGTTTTCATACATTGCCTGTAACATATATACTGTGTGTGTGACCAAGCAGCATGAGGGCGGCGGAGCCAGCGTGTGCATATACTATATACCATGTGTACAATGTGTATATACTGTGTGACCGAGCAGCATGAGGGAGGCGGAGCCAGTGTGTGTATATACTGTATACTGTGTGTGTGTATATACTGTTTGTGTGACCGAGCAGCATAAGGGCAGCGGAGCCATTGTGTGTATATACTATATACTGTGTGTACTGTGTGTATATACTATGTGTGTGATCGAGCAGCACGAGGGCAGCGGAGCCATTGTGTGTATATACTATATACTGTGTGTACTGTCTGTATATACAATGTGTGTGACCGAGCAGCATGAGGGCAGCGGAGCTAGTGTGTGTGTATATGCTATATACCATGTATACTGTGTGTGTATATACTGTATGTGACCGAGCAGCATGAGGGCGGCAGAATCAAGGTGTGTATATATTATTAACCGTGTATACAGTGTGTATATACTGTGTGTGTGACCAAGCAGCATGAGGGCAGCGGAGCCAGTATGTGTGTGTATATACTGTATATACTGTGTGTACACACACAATGCTCTGCTGCATACACATACACACAATGCTCTGCTGCATGCACGCCGGCAGCAGGGGGGAGAGCGGGGCTGGGTAGGGCGGGGGGGAGGGGGTGTCATTGGAGACGTTAACGGCGGGGGGAGGGGAGGCGGCCCGGTGCCCCGTACTACCCCCGGCGGTTGACTGGTGGAAAGTGGAGCAAACAGCATATGCTGTGAGCTCCACAAACGTGGAACTGATCTCCCTCTGCGGTGATCTGGACAGCCCAGCCCAGGGGGCACGTCCAGGTCACAGCAGGGAGCTGTTCTGTATTAAGTATAGAGTCGCAGCCCGACCATGGTCTTCTATGCCCTGGGGTCTGCCATAAAGGAGTTGAGTAACTGTCGTTACCCACAGCAAATCCAAGATGGCAGTTCCCAGGGCTTCAGTATAACTAGAAGAATTGAATAAAAACTAAATAAAAAGTGAGTTTAATTTTTTTTATTAAAAACACTTTATTTCATAACCACTATTATGAATAGAAAATAAAAAAAACAAGGCGGCACCTTCCCATTAAATTATCAGCTGATGCATCAGTAAAAAGAAGAAAACGATACACCTCTGTGCAGACTCCCGTTAGATCGGCTCCAGGACTCGCCGGTAATCAGCTGATGCGGTCACCTAACAGCATCAGCTGATCGTTTAAACCGGCTGGGTGGTAAAAAGCCAGCTGTTCACTGCTGGACTTAAACTGTCAGCTGATGCCGTCAGGTGACCGCATCAGCTGATCACCGGCAGGTCCTGGAGCGATCGGATGTGTGCCGGGAGTCTGCAGTCAGGTGAATATTTTTTTTCTTCTTCTACTGTTCACTTTTGATTTAGCTTAGTAGCAAATGTACAGGCCGAGAGCAGCTGCCACATATGCTAGAAAGCGAAAGTGCATGTCACGCGGGAGGAGGAACACAGAATTCTTCCTCCCCCTAATACTCAACATTGCTCACAGCAGTGACATGGGAAGAAATGCTTATAGGGGTCTTCCCCATGCTGCTCCCATTTCATTTGAGCTCTGTTTTTATAGATTTGTGACATTTTTGAGCTTTCTCCAGACCGCCGGGGGTGCCGCCGGAGAAATACTCGAGTTTCACATAGGTTAACATTGGGCTCTGTGCTCGGGTCGAGCATTCGAGCATTTCAAAATGCTCGACCCGAGCATCGAGCACCCGAGCAGTTTAGTGCTCGCTCATCTCTAGTCATTACAAACTTGATCTATTTCAAGAGTTTATTTCTGTTAAAGTTGATGATTATGCCATGATTATGGCTTTTACAGTAAATGAAAATCCAAAAATCATTATCTCAGAAAATTAGATTATATAAGACCAACTGAAAAAAATTATTTTAAACTCAGAAATGGCCTACTGAAAAGTATGTACAGTAAATGTACTCAATACTTGGTTGAGGCTCCTTTTGAATGAATTACAGAACTTGACAATACCCCATAGATTCTCTATGGGGTTTAGGTCAGGTAAGTTTGCTGGATAATCAAGCACAGTGACACTCTGGTTATTAAACCAGGTACTGGTACTTTTGGCAGTGTGGATAGGTGCCAACACCTGCTGGAAAATGAAATTTCCATCTCCAAAAAGCTTGTCGGCAGAGGGAAGCATGAAGCGCTCTAAGGCTATGTCCGCACTTTGCGTCGTCCTAGTTGCAGTTCTAAATGAATCTTCTGGCAGAAATTGCTTTTGCCAAAGTTGCTTTTGAGTACAGAATCGCGGTAAATACGCATGCGTTTTTACCGTTTTTTAGCGCTTTTTACATGCTTTTCCATTGCATTTAGACAGATGCGTTTTGAACATAAAGACACTGCTAAATAAAGTTTAAACAGTCAAACACAATGAAAAAAGGGAAAAAAAGGAACATATATATAATTATTGAAATCATAACGAAAATAGTTATATTTCATATAATTATCGCGGTTTTATACTATTTATCACTAAAATAGCAATAAATTAATATTTTTCATTAATTTAATTGTCGGACTATGTGTGTGTGTGTAAAGGGACATATTTCATTATTTTGATGTCATAAACGCATGCTTTCTGCAGCCAAAAAGCATGTAAAACGCTGGAATTTTGATGTTGCTTGCTTTTTGCTACTTCTCATTGACTTCAATGTTAGCAAAACACAGTTCAAATGGCAAAAACAATTGACATGCTACTTCTTTGAACGCAGAGTTTTTGCACAAAATTATGCAAATTAAACGCAGCGTTTTGAACTGCATGGTGGGCACAAGAAATCCCTATTTCTCATAGACTTTGCTGAAAAATCAAAACGCATGCCTTTTGCCATGAAAACGCTGCAGTTTAAAACGCTGCAAAAAAGCAGGTGAAAACGCCAAGTGCGGACACAGCCTTACTGCGCTGACTTTTGTCTTGATAAAACACAGTGGGCCTACACCAGCAGATGACATGGCTCCCCAAACCATCACTGATTGTGGGAACTTCACACTAGACCTCAGGCAGCTTGAATGGTGGCCTGTCCTCTCTTCCTCCAGACTCTGGGACCACGATTTCCAAATGAAATGCAAAATTTACTTACATCTGAAAACACCTTGGACCACTGAGCAAAAGTCCAGTTCTTTTTCTCCTTGGACCAGGGAAGACTCTTCTGGTGTTGTCTTGTGGTCATGAGTGGCTTGACACAAGGAATACGACATTTGTAGCCCATGTCCTGGATACGTCTGTGTGTGGTGGCTCTTGAAGCACTGACTCCAGTATCAGTCCACTCCTTGTGAATCTCCCCCAAATTTTTGAATGTCCTTTTCTTAACAATCCTATCAAGGCTGCGGTTATCCTGGTTGCTTGTGGAACTCTTTCTACCATACTTTTTCCTTCCACTAAACTTTCCATTAATATGCTTGGATACAGCACTCTGTGAACAGCCAGTTTCTTTAGCAATGACCTTTTGTGGCTTACCCTCCTTGTGGAGTGTGTCAATGACTGCCTTCTGGACATCTGTCAAGTCAGCAGTCTTCCCCATGATTGTGTAGCCATACTGAACCATACTAAGAGACAATTTTAAATGCTTAGGAAGCCTTTGCAGGTGTTTTGTGGTAATTATTCTAATTTTCTGAGATAATGACTTTTGGGTTCTTATTATCAACATTTAGGCCTAAGCCACACGGCGAGAAAATCGGTGCGAGTGGATTGCGATAAAACATCGCATTCCACTTGGACCAATATTAGCCTGTGTGTCAACGCGCATGAGCGATTATTTTCTCAGGCCTAATCGGACCAAGAAAACGATTGCAGCATGCTGCAATTGTAATGCGAGACTCTTTCTCTCGCACCCATTCAAGTGTATAGGGTGAGAGAGAGATCTCACTGCACTTGCGGTACACCGGAATAGCAATAGTCAGCTACGGAGGAGAGACAGAGAAATCCCTCCCTCTCCTCCTCAGCGCCGACCAGCCCCCCCGCAGCTGAGGTCCGCTCGCACAGTCGGACCTCAGTCGCAGGAATACTAGCATGATACTCGGCTCTGCTGTACTGCCAGCGTGTGCCCAGTGTCATGCGAGCATCGCACTAGTGCCCCGTGTGGCCCCAGCCTAACAGAAATAAACACTTGAAATAGATCACTATTTGTAATGACTATATAATATATACGTTTCCCTTTTTGTATTGAATTACTGAAATTAACTTTTTTGATGATATTCTAATTTATTGAGATGCACCTGTATGTGCATGATCTCCCCGCATGTTTCCAGACAGCCCCTTTTGCTCTTTCCCAATGGAGTCACCTGACACTAAATTGCTTTTGAATTGAAAAGAAACATGTTGTGTGAGCACAAACACAAAAAATATGTATTCATTTAGTTGGATCATTTTATTTGTTATTTAAAAAGATGGTAATACGGTGGTCATGCCAGATGGTTAATATAGTGGTCGTGCCAGGTGGTTAATATAGTGGTCGTGCCAGATGGTTAATATAGTGGTCGTGCCAGATGGTAATACGGTGCTTGTGTCAGATGGTAGGTTCAGATGGTAATACGGTGGTCTTGCCAGATGGTAATACGGTGGTCTTGCCAGATGGTAATACGGTGGTCGTGCCAGATGGTAATACGGTGGTCGTGCCAGATGGTAATACGGTGGTCGTGCCAGATGGTAATACGGTGGTCGTGCCAGATGGTAATACGGTGGTCGTGCCAGATGGTAATACGGTGGTCGTGCCAGATGGTAATACGGTGGTCGTGCCAGATGGTAGGTTAAGATGGTAATACGGTGGTTGTGCCAGATGGTAATACGGTGGTCTTGCCAGATGGTAATACGGTGCTTGTGTCAGATGGTAGGTTCAGATGGTAATACGGTGGTCTTGCCAGATGGTAATACGGTGGTCGTGCCAGATGGTAGGTTCAGATGGTAATACGGTGGTCTTGCCAGATGGTAATACGGTGGTCTTGCCAGATGGTAATACGGTGGTTGTGCCAGATGGTAATACGGTAATCGTACCAGATGGTAATACGGTAATCGTGCCAGATGGTAGGTTCAGATGGTAATGCGGTGCTTGTGGCAGATGGTAATGCGGTGCTTGTGGCAGATGGTAATGCGGTGCTTGTGGCAGATGGTAATGCGGTGCTTGTGGCAGATGGTAATGCGGTGCTTGTGGCAGATGGTAATGCGGTGCTTGTGGCAGATGGTAATGCGGTGCTTGTGGCAGATGGTAATACGGTGGTCGTGCCAGATGGCAATACGTTCAGATGGTAAAAGATGGTCATGCCAGATGGTAAACGGTGGTTGTGCTAGATGGTAAAAAGTTCAGATGGAAAAAGATGGTCATGCCAGATGGTAGTCCTATAAAGAGTGGAGATAACAAATCATGTTCAAGGGCAATCCATTCACAAGATATTAATGAGCTGGCCCTTGGATGTATCCTGAAAGTCCATCTGCCGTAAGCATATCTAGTACCTGATCTATAATTTCTGGTGGTAACCACTTAACATTGAATTCAGCTGCATATTACATTTACATTTAGCCGGAGCTTATAATGGGGGACCAGGTGTTTGACCCCCACTAATCTGATATAGATGATCTATACTAAGTTAATCTATAATCTTGCGATGTACAAGGACACCACTGTTAAGAAACAGACAAGCTATATTTTTATGTCTTATTAAATTATTTATTAAACAATTTTCTAAAACTACAAGGATGGCTTTTAATGTTGAAACCGTTCCTGCCATGTAGTGGCTTAATGGTGCATGATTTAAAGGAAATGCCTTTACAATTTTTTGTCATTGAGCCTGCATATACTTTAAATGAACAGTTTTAAAACATATAAATATTTTTAAATTGGTATTTCCAATATCATAATTGGGTCTTTTAATTTTGTACATACATATTTCTTTAGAACATTGCAGCTCATTTTTAAATCTCACCCTTGAAAAATCCCCCTTCATCTTACCATCCCATGTCTCAAATGCTATCAATTAGGCCCGTTTCACACGTCAGTGAAAAACACAGACGTTTTTCACTGGCGTGTAAAACACGCACATGTCCCTGCGTGTGCCGTGAATCACGGCACACGTGGGTTGTCTAAGTGCAATCCGGGCTCCGTTCTCCGTGGCCCGTGATTGCACTTAGAAATCAACTCACCTGCGCCCGCTCCCGCTCTCCATGGTGCGGATCGCTCCCGCGATGCAGCATCCGGCCGGCGGTGACCCCCGCAGCAGCTGCTTCCGGGATTGGCTGTGTCGTGCATCATTAATATGCGCGACAGTAATCAGCCGGCTTAGAAGCAGCAGGCTGCACGGGCTGCAGAGAGCGCGGCTGAAGCCGGGTGAGTAAAAATGTTTTATTTTAAATGCACGTTTTTTTCTGGCACGTGTTTCACGGACCACACCACTGCGTGGTCCGTGGGACATCAGTGATGCCAGAAAAAAAATGGACATGTCTCCGTGCGGCAATCACGCACACGCGGGTACGCCGCACGGAGACACGTGCAGTGAAAAATCACTGACGTGTGAGCAGACCCATTCATTATAATGGGTCTGCGTATGTCAGTGATTCTGGTACGTTTAAAAAAAAGCACAAACGTACCAGAATCACTGACGTGTGAAAGGGGCCTTAGACATATACAGTGTTGTCTCATTATTTCCCAATAGGCAGTTTGGCCGAGAATGGACAATGAGCTGGCCTGAAGCACCAAGGAAAAGCCGTGTGCTTCTGGGAAATTAAATGTTAGAAGAATAAGACGTTATGTTTAATTCTGTTAACCCCTTCCCGACCTTTGACGCACCATATGCGTCATGAAACCCTGTGCCTTCCCGACCTTTGACGCACAGCAGGCGTCATGGCGGGTTTCCGTTCCTGCAGCGCTGGTAACCGGGTTCACTGAAATCTCACCAGCACTGCAGGTACATAAGGACTTGTAGTTGAGCCCAGGGGGGTGGCTTTTTTCCCCCGTGGCTACGATCGGTCTGATTGGCTGTTGAAAGTGTCACTTTCACTTTCACATTCAATCAGAACGATTGTAATATTTCACCAATGAAACTTGGTGAAATACTACAATCCAGCCATGGCTGAAGATGGAATATCATCAGCCATTGGCTGCAGCAGGGAGAACTGTGAAATCCCCCCCCTGATCTGATTGGAGCTAGCGTCCATGTGACGCTATCCCTCCAATCAGATGTGGAGGAGCTGTGTGACCGGTGAGTGCCCTCCCCCTTCAGGCCTCATCCTGACGGTGGACGGCGATGCTGAAGATGAGGGTCCCCTGCTGCCACCGCGATGTGCCGCCTCCGATCGCCATCTGCTGCCACCGATCGCCATCACGTAAGTTTCTCTCCCTTTTGTGCCGTCTTCCCCTCCCTTCTGTGCTGTTCTGCGCTCCCCTCTGTTGTCTTCCGTTCCCCCCTGTCGTCCGATCCCACCCCGACCTCCGTTCCCCCCGCCATCCGATTCTACCCACCCCCAACCCACACCGACCTCCGCTGCCTTCCTCGACCTCTGCTCCCTGTGATCACTCACCGCCGGTGCCCTGCTGCTGACACCCGGCTGGTGTGAGTGACAGACTGCTGCTGCCAGTGATCAATCCCCCACCCTGCTGATCACTGGGCATCAGGAGGATGCGATTGTCATCCCCTCTGCGTCCCTGTGATTGCTTCCCCCTGCGTCCCTGTGATTGCTTCCCCCTGCGTCCCTGCGATTGCGTCCCTGCGATTGCGTCCCTGCATTCCTGTGATTGCGTCCCTGCGATTGTGTCCCTGCGATTGCGTCCCTGCGATTGCGTCCCTGTGATTGTGTCCCTGCAATTGCATCCCCCTGCGTCCCTGTGATTGCGCCCCCTGCGTCCCTGCGATTGTGTCCCTGCGATTGTGTCCCTGCGATTGCGTCCCCTGCGTCCCTGTGATTGCGTCCCTGCGATTGCATCCCTCTGCGTCCCTGCGATTGCGTCCCCCTGCGTCCCTGCGATTGTGTCCCTGCGATTGCACCCCCTGCGATTGCGTCCCTGCGATTGTGTCCCTGCGATTGCGTCCCTGCGATTGTGTCCCTGCGATTGCGCCCCCTGCGATTGCGTCCCTGCGATTGCACCCCCTGCATCCCTGCAATTGCGTCCCTGCGATTGCGTCCTCCTGCGTCCCTGTGATTGCGCCCCCTGCGTCCCTGCGATTGCATCCCTGCGATTGCGTCCCTGCAATTGCATCCCCCTGTGTCCCTGTGATTGAATCCCCCTGCGTCCCTGCGATTGCGTCCCCCTGCGTCCCTGCGATTGTGTCCCTGCGATTGCATCCCTCTGCGTCCCTTCGATTGCGTCCCCCTGCGTCCCTGTGATTACGTCCCCTGTGATTGCGTCCGCCTGCACCGCGGAGATTGCGCCCCAGTGATTACGGCCCCTGCATCTCCTCAGCCCCCTCCTGCAGTAGAAAGTTTCACCAAACACTTGCACATACACACGCACACTAAAATAAAGTTTAGGGTTTTGGTTTTTTTTGCACATGCACACACAAAATGTCCTGCTCGTCCCTCCGTAGCTGATAGTGAGGGAGAGGGTCCCACTTTTCTCTATTTCTCCCACTCTTCCTCCTCCAGTGACACAGACTACGTCGCAGGACAAGAAATCATCCGGAGGCCGGGAGGAGAATCAGCCGGAGGCCGGGAGGAGAAGAAGCCGAAGGCCGGGAGGAGAAGAAGCCGAAGGCCGGGAGGAGAGCCGGAGGCCATGGAGGAAGACCCACAGTAAAGTGTGAGTAACCCCCAACCTAGCGCTAGTGCACTAAACCACACACACCAAACTGACGTACATTACACCACACTAACCTGAAATACACTACGTCAGGTTGGTATGCGGTGTAGTGTAGGTCAGGTTGATGTGTGTGGTGTAGTGTACATCAGGTTGGCATGTGTGGTGTAGTAATTAGCTCCAAAAGTCAAATAGCGCTCCTTGCCTTCCGAGCCTTACCGTGCACCCAAACACTTGATTTCTACCACATATGAGATATCTGTGTACTCAGGAGAAATTGCACAATAAATTTTATGGTGTAATTTTTCCTGATACCTTAGTGAAAAAAAAGCTACCTGGTTGAAGTAACAATTTTGTGGTAAAAAAAAAAATATATAAATATTTTCACGGCTCAAAGTTATAAACTTCTGTGAAGCCCCCAGGAGTTCAAAGGGCTCACTAAACCTCTAAAAAAAATTCCATGATTGGTCTAGTTTCCAAAATGGGGTAACTTGTGTGGGAGCTCCATTGTTTAGGTACATCATGGGGTCTCCAAACGCAACATGGCGTCCCCTAACGATTCCAGATAATTTTGCGTTTGAAAAGTTAAATGGCGCTTCTTGCCTTCCGAGCCCTGCTGTGCACCCAAACAAGTGATATCCACCACATATGAGGTATCGGTGTATTCAGTAGAAATTGCACAATAAATTTTATGGTGTAATTTTTCCTGATACCCTTGTGAAAATGCTAAGCTTTATGGCTAAAGTAACATTTTTGTGTAAAAAAAAAGTAAAATTTTCATTTTTTCCTTCCACATTGCTTTGACTCCTGTGAAGCACCTAAAAGGGTAATAAACTTCTTAGATGTGGTTTTGAGTAGCCTGAGGGGTGCAGTTTTTAGAATGGGGTCACTTTTGGGTATTTTTTGTCCCTTAGGCCTCTCAAAGTCACTTCAAATGTGATGTGGTTCCTAAAAAAAGTTTTTTGTAAATTTTGTTGGAAAAATGAGAAATTGCTGATGAACTTTGACCCCTTCTAACTTCCTAACAAAAAAAAATTTGTTTTGAAAATTGCGCTGGTGTAAAGTAGACATGTGGGTAATTTTATTTAGTAACTATTTTGTGTGACATTTCTCAGATTTATGGGCATAAAATTTCAAATTTTGAAAATTGCGCAATTTTCTAATTTTTCGCCAAATTTCCGAAATTTTCAAAAATGAATGCAAAAAAATATCGGCCTAAATTTACTACTTTCATGAAGTACAATATGTCACAAAAAAACAATGTCAGAATCGCTAGGATCCGTTGAAGCGTTCCAGAGTTATAACCTCATAAAGGGACACTGGTCAGAATTGCGCAAAATGGCGAGGTCAGTAAGGTAAAAATAGGCTGGGGGCTGAAGGGGTTAAGCTCGATACATAAATAGTGCTGAAGGAAAAGATACAAAAAAGTGGAAGAATGAAATCTCATGTGGGGCTGGTCTGTACATTAAGGCTGGTCTGTACATTAATAATTATACAGACTTTTGTCTGGCTGGCTATATCCAGGGCCTAGACGCGACGCGCGCATGCGCGATCAGCGTCCTCGTTGATAGGAGGGTCCTTATGCCTGAATTCCGTGACATATACGTCCGGTTACTCCTCCCTCTCTCTAATTACCTTATCCCACGTTATCATTAGGTGGGTGTTACTTAGTGCACAGACGCGACGCGCGCATGCGCTGTCTGCGCCTTCTGCGGTGGGGGCTTCCGGGTACTCCTGTGACGAATGGAGGGATGACGTCTGTCCTCCCTCTGTTCTGTCACGTGGTGCCCGGCGGCCCCTGCCCTGGAAGGCGGGGCAACATGACGCGGAGCACGCCGATTTGCCTTTGATCCCTGTCATTTACTTTATAAACCCACATGCTATGCACGATGGTCAGCCTCCTGACGAAGCCACGCCCGGTGAAACGCGCGTCGAGGCCCCGCCCACCACCACCAGCCTGCCCACCAAACAGCTTTAATATGTCTCAAGGTAAATTTACCACAACCTTATGATATGACAGGTTTTTGACATTGCTTTTAGGGAGAGCTTTATATGGGGAATCTACCCTTTGATTCTTTGGTCTCTCCCTTCTTCTTCCTGGCTATTTGGCCTGTTAGAATCTGATCCACGTGTTTAGTGGCTGGTCTTCCATCTGCTGGTGCGGTTTGTGCATCATTTGTGTCTGGCATTTGTAACACTCTTTTTGCCCGTACTGTCTGTCCTTCTGTCACACTCACTTTATTATTAAAAATACTGTGTATTTCACCATATATTTTGCTTCTTGGTCTCCTTTATACCAGCGGTCTTCCTTTTACTCTATACATTGGTACAAGTGATCACTGGGTTTTTCTTGGTTTTGAATTATACAGACTTGTAGCTGTGTTTGAAACCTTGACATTGAGGAAATAATGTTTTTGTATGCCCAAATGCAGATAAAAAACAACAGACAGACAGCTGTTTCAGTCCATATTGACCACTATGAATTATACTAGTTTGTAATAAATTAGTAAGAAACAAAAAAAAAAATTAAAGCTAAAAGCAGAATATTACAGACTGACATTAAGACCTGGGGATATACATGTACAGAAAGAATCTTGTATACTCACTTTTAGTTTTTGGAAAAGCAACATATCCATGACAAGCGATGTAGCCTAAAAAAATAGAAACAAGGTAACAGAAGTGTTAATAAACCATCCTTCATTCCAGAGATACTGTCATATTGAGTTCACTCGCCTACTGTACAAGTATGTGCAGAAGGCACATGAAATATGGGGATCTCCTGATCTTAGTACAGTAGATAAGTAGAACGGTTTATAGTCTGTCCTGAGGTCACTGTTGGAAGTGTCTGGTACTGCAGCTCGCACCAGTCAAGTGAATAAAATAACCGTAAAGTAACTCCTTACCAATACCAACCATTCATGTATAACACAAATCAGTAATGGATATATAGAGCAAGCTCACAGGGTGTGCCCACCCCATACCTGGCAGATAATGGCTGCGACTGTTAACCTGTTAAATGCCACTGTCAAACTGACAGTGGCATTAACAGCGTGCTGGTATAGGGGTGCATCATTATTTGTGCCCATCGGCACCCCATAACATGATTGCCTCCATGCCTATCATCAGTGGCCAGGCTTCAAAGGAAAGCGTTATTTTTATAATATACACTGGTATTGCTGTAAAGGAGAGTGGGTAGAAGCACAATAATTATACACGAATATTACGATATCTACTGGTAGATGGAAAGTATGAAAATATATAGGTTATAGGACATAGGTTGTTAGTAAACTAATCAGTAAGAAAAGAAGGGGATACGCAGGCAGAATTGGTGATTAGAGCTGATCGAACGGCGAATAATCCAGGGCCGGTGGATCACTAACAGATTTAAAAAAAAGAGTCCAATCCGCTCCGGAATCCGGTGCCCATATAAGTCAATGGGGACCGGAATTCGGAGGGTAAAAATGTTTGTGAGGGGCTAGGAGCGAGCGCGGGATACTCACCGAGGCGCTGTCATAGCGGCACACTCCTTCCGGGTCACGCTGTTACCTTCCGGAGCCGACAATTCAATATTCATTGTTTTCCCCGCCCACCGGCGCGTGTTGGTTACAGCTAGACACGCCCCCACCCTGAGTGTCAGCGTGTCAGCTAACTGCAACCAATCACAGGCGGCAGGATAACCGGTGGGCGGGGAAAGCAGTGTGTCCGTCGCAAGTGTGACACCGGCTTTTTTTTTTTCTTAATATTAATTAAATAAATAATTAAAAAACCCTACGTGCGGTCCCCCCTACTTTTCATCCCCAGACATGGTAATGCCGGCCGGGGGCTGGTATTTCAGCCCGAAGCTGCCTGGTATAGCCGCATGTATTACATGCGGCTATACCGGTACATTACCGGCTCTTCCCTGCGGCGTGATGCGGTGCCAGTCGGTGTAATAGGTTTGTGATCGCACGGGCGTCTGTCCGGCTCTGCTACATCTCACAGCTAGCATCCGTAAAGCACGGCTGCCCGCTCTGAGTGTAGACACTGACTGAGCGGCTGTGCCAGGCTGGGCTCTGACATTGTCTCCTCCGCAGCTCCAGCCCCTCCCCTCCTCAGTGCCGGCCGCACCAGAGGTCCGCTCTCACTGACCTCAGTGGCAGGGACGGACACTCACATGACACTCGGCTCTGCTGTACTGCCAGCGTGAGCCGTGTGTCATGCGATGGGATCGCACCGATGCACGCGGAGACAGTGGAGGAGATGGGGAGAAAGTGCTCCCTCTATCTTCTCCGCTCCTGTGATGCGATTGCAAGATCGCATCACAGTCGCATGACCCTCGGCTGACACCCACAGCAGAGGGTCATTTGCATATCGCTTCCGACGCTGTCGCATCGGAAGCGGTACGCAAGTGTACAAGAGCCCTCAGAAGTGTGTGGGTGATGCAACGTCAGACTCGTGCGGGTCTGACATGACATCATACCGTACAGCCTGCCACTGTCTGAACATGAGCGTGCATGTACCTAGAAACACATGCACGCTCCTGTCAGATGTGTGTGCGGCTGTGCTGCGATGTCACACTTGTGGGAGTCCCTCGCAAGTGTGACTGCTGCCTAAGATAAACCGCATGCGTTTTTTTTTTTTTATAATTTAAATAAAAAAAAAAAAAAACGACGTGCAGTCCCCCCAAACTTCATTCCCAGCCATGATAACGCCGGCTGGTGGCTGGTATATCCTCAGCCCGCAGCTGCCCGGTATGGTCGCATCTGTTAAATGTGGCCATTCCGGTGCGATATCGGCTCATCTTGATTGCCCTGGTGCGGTGGCAATCAAGGTAATAGCAGGGGTTAATAACAGCGCACAGCTGTTATTAAATCCCAGGTTTGTGATCGCACGGGCGTCTGTGAGATACCCGCATCACAAACCTGTAAATGACAGTAAATAAACAAGACACAGAGAAATCCTTTATTTGGAATAAATTACACACACAGCCTCCTCCTTCACCACTTTATTACCCCAACACAGCCCTGCAGCTCCGACGTAATCCACACGAGATTCAGCGGAGACACATCCAGCTCTGCTACATGTCACAGCGAGCAGCCATAGAGCACGGCTGCCCGCTCCGAGTGCAGCGTAGTACTGACCGCGATAAGCGATGACTGCGCGGCACAGCTGTCACAGGCTGGGGGCGCGTCAGCCAGGAACCAATCACAGCTGAGAGGACGGCCGGTGCGCGGGGAAAACATGGAAAGCTGTGTGATTGTGTGCACAGCAGAGGAAGTGAAAGCGCGACCCGGAAGCAGTGTGCCACCATGACAGAGTCTGGTAAGTATGAAACGCTCATTTATTTATTGTTTTTTTTCATTTTTATTAATTGCCGATTCCGGATCGTGCAGCCGGAATCCCGCGCCCATGTCCGGCCCGGGGATAGCTCTGAAACAGCGTGGATCTGGACGTTTACAGTCCGGGTCCGCTCAACACTATTGGTGATAATTCATATGTGTAAATACTTTATTAAACAATATAGGTTACAATAGTGCACATGATTGTGCTTCCAGCAGAGAAAACAGGCATGTAATGCGGAGAGGTGATGAGGACTCATATGGTAAGATTATGTCCATCAATATAATGCAAAAAAGTGTCAGGCAGATGAAATAAGAAAGTCAATAATCAGTGAAGAAGTAGAACAATGAAGCTAGAAAATACTACCTGTGGTAAAGCAGTCACAAAAATAGTAGATGCACTGCAGAGATGATAATATACATATATGGAGCAACAGTGAAATACTAGTAAAATAGAAGTGAGTATAGTGGGAAATAAAGCTTTGATTATAATAAGTATAACGAATAACCAGTGCGTGGCAAACTGACAGTGCATTTAGATGGAGATTATGAGCCCCATCGTAGTGTGCCTGAAGGGTCCCCGGTAATAGCAAAGTGACAGTGCATTTTGATGGAGATCATGAACCCCATGGCAGTGTGCTGAAGGGTCCCTGGTAATAGTAAATATGGTGGGATCCTTCTCAATATCATGGTGCATGAATCCTGGAATTAATTCCACAATGATTCAATAAAAGATTGGCACTCACATGGATTGCATATTAATTTTTTATTCTTTCCAGGATTTGATATCCTATAGTGCTTACACTCAGACCATCAGCATCACACTGGGAAGTCATAGGGGACACCACCAGTACTTCCTTGGTCGGCTCCTTTTCTGCGTTTTCACCCTGCTGATTTCTGTTGTTACAATGTGTCAGTTCCAGCTCAGACTCATCTTTCTTTGGCATGATTTTGCTGTCCGACTCTACATTAGCGGTTGCTATTGGCAATGTGCCTTTCTCAAACTTCTGTGCACACTCAGATTCTGGAAGGGAATCCACACTTTGGGCAGAAATACACGACACTGTCTCTATCTGGACCATATTGTCAGAGGTTGTAGCTTGCTCCGCCCCTCTGGCGACGGGAGGTTTTCCCCTCTTTGCTCATCAGTATGTCACTGTACTCATTTGTCACTTTAGTAAAGTCAGTGTCTTTACTGGAGTCGTCAGTCCCCCTGGTGTCCTGGACTAACAAGCCCCCACTTAACCAAGTGTTGAACCCCCTGTCTGGAGCTCTCCCGTTTTTAACAGTCACACTATCCTTTGTTACTGTAAACGTCATATCCCTAAGGGGGGCACGTCCATCTCTTTCTTTGGTCACCCCTAACTTAGTACTGTCACCTCTAGTAGGCATGGTCTTCCCCTTATTACATAATATCATACTACTAGGAACACTTTCAGCCTCCCTTTGAGCCTTTCCGGCTTTTACACAAGCAGCTGGCCATTTCCGCCATCGACCACAAGTCGTCAAAAAAATTAAAGTCCCGGCTATTATAATGGGATGCGGTAAGTCAGGCACTACCCTAACATTAACGGGTCCTAACACCCCATCTGTCTCAACAACCACTCGGGATCGTGGATACTCTCCAATGCTCCCATGTCTGCAGCTGGCTTCCATCCTTCCAAGAATCAGGTAGTTATCGAGTGTGGCCCCTCACCAGGGACACCAAGCTCACTGAGTCTACCAGCCCAGTCACACATTTGCCATCAACTTCCACAGAACAGAGACGTGACTTCTCGTCAGCCGGGCAGTCTGTACCGCAGACCGGACACGCATAGCATGAACACCATTGTCCTTGGCTACTGTCCATTGGTGCCACTACACCTTCGGATTTGGGATGCTCCGCCCCTTTTTGTGCCACCATCGTTCTCTGGGACCTCGCCCCCTTTTGGGTAACCACCCCTTTCTGGGACTCCGCCCCCTTTTGGGGTTTCTGTGACTTCCTTGCAGTGTCTTTAGACCCCAGTTCCCCTTTATCTCGCTGGGAACCCTGTGTTCGTACTGGCCCCAGAAGGGAGTTCATCAACTGGTCCACTGCTGCCACATCGGTGCACACTGACGGCTCCTGCTAACCACGCACAAGGAACTGGTACAGCTCCTCCATAGCGTCCATTTGTGCACCCTCCATGCTGAAACAAGAAAACAAACAGGAGGGGCGCTCCAATGGGTAATACCCGGTGGTCTAAAGAGGGGGGAGGGGGTTAGAGAACCACTAACCTTTCCAGGTTGTACCGCCCGTACAACCAGGATCTCCAGCCTGTGGTGTATCACTGCTCACCAAACAGGGCCCCACAATTCCGGGTTGGCGTGGAACCTCCAGTCACTGGTCTCTCGCAACTGCAGCACGGAACCCTGCAGACCCGCTGATTCACCACCAGCAGCTGGAGTACACTGTCCCTGTTCGTGGACCCGCCGATCCACCGCCAGCTGCTTGAGTGCGCCGACACGATTTTCGTGGACCCGCCGATCCACTGCAAAAAGCTTCGAAAATTGAAAAAAAAAAAAAACCTTCATGGACCTGGCTGATTCACAGGAACAACACCACAGCAGTTGCTAGACGAGCTGCCTGGATTGCTGCCCGCAGTCTAGCACCATATGTAAGGTTGCACCCCGCAACCTGGGGGGTTCCACTCGCTTGCAGCGGTGTGAGGTAGTTTCAGCAACACATCTACACAGTCTTTTTATAAAAATTTTCAGCCGTTTATTAAAAACTTGTCATAAACAGCAAACATTAAACATAACAGGCCTCTCCTGGCTTAAGGCAAAAACATAGCACAATCACATACCGTGGGCTTCCAGTCCAATACAGTCTCTATTGGAAGTGTGGCGCCTGTACACACTGGCTCCTGCCAGCCAGCGAACAACACTTGCTGTGGTTCCTTCCAAGAACCCAGAGACACTCTGCAGACTCCTGTCTGTCTCTCCACTCCAGGAGAGCTTTGGTCCAGTAGCCACAGCACTAACCAGCCTGGCTTGCACACTACTTCCAGTCTAAACCCAGACTGAAATCCAGAGCCCCCTGCTCTGCTCTCACACTCTGCAGAACACACACTGAGTCTCCCAAATCAGACTGGACACACCCACAGGTGCAGGTCTGTGATTATCTAGACCTGCCCAGCACACAGGCATTATTAAAGGGAACCTGACCCTTAAATGCAGAAACAAGCCTTTGTGGAACTACAAGTCCCATAGCAACCTCTTCAGTTTAATATCGCAGCGACCTTCTCCACTGGGACATATAGCGACCATTTACCACATTGGTGGTCGCTACCTCACAATATATATATATATATATATATATATATATATATATATATATATTATATATTAATATAATATTATATGCTTTTGGTACTAATTACTATATAAATTCTTCTAATATGTATGAATAAAAGATGGTGCGATAATAAGGGGGTGAATTTTCCCATGAGTAAAATGTTTGATTGACACTTATTTTCCAGAATAAAATTTGACTGCATCACTATTGACACAATAAAGGGTTAATAGTAGGATATGTGGGGTTGGCAGATTAATGTGCAGTGTGATTCAATTGTTTTATTCATTTGTGCAGATCAATGATGTGATTCAATTGTTTTTTTCATTTGCGCACGATCACTGAATTATTTAAACACGGTTGTGTGGCGCCCCTGACCTGGTCAGGCACCACTGAGTACTGCACCCATGCTGGGGACAGTACAATACAGGTAATCCAGATGGCTGACAGGGGTGTGGAACACAGGCGCATAGTGACCAGGTCTCACACATGTACCCATGAGAGGACCCCTGGGGATCCCAGGAGGGGGCAAGCCTTCACCTTCACTGGAATAGTGGAGGGGGTAGAGCCTCCATCTCCTCTCAAGGGGTGTGGTAAGAGAGTCTGGTTGCTAGGTGGCGTAGGCAAGAACAGGAGAGGGGGGGCAGTGAGCCAGTTCAGTGTAGAGTCCAGGGAGCTCGAGTGAGGAGCAGATCCCTGGAGCTGTGCAATCTGACAGCGTCCGCGCAGTGGCTATTGACGGGGGAGAACGGTCAACTAGGAGTGCTACCTGAAAGCCAGCTTCAGCTAGGGAGTGCAACGGAGTGGGAAGTAAGGAGACTGCTAGAGAGCACCAGGCCCAACCGGGCGGCAGATCCCGAAGCGAGGATAGATTCACCTTTCCCTGCTAAACCTGCCGGTGTGGGGCTCTCAAAGCCCACACCACAACACCACAAAAGCCGCAGCCACGTAACCACAGTAAGGGCCCATAGGTCACAGGAGGCAAGCAGCTGGAGTGGCCTGGTCCGGGGAACAAGCATACGGCGAACGAAGGGGAGAGAGAGGCTGCAGCATCTTCCCTGGGTGACCCCCATAGGGACTAAAAGTCGGGGTCACCCCAAACCACCAAGGGCTAAGGAAGGCGAGTCAGTAGTCACCCTCATAAAGTCAGCCTGAAGGATACCTGGTTCCCACCTGGTTCATCCCAGCTACGCCCGGGTTACTCACCCTGCCATCAAATGTGAGTAAAAACCCTAAAAGACATCCTGCCTGTGTGGTCATTCTGCGACTTGTGGTACTACAAACCTACACAGGGCCCTGGGGCTTGCCTCACTCTCAGGAGGCTACTACATCCGACTGCACCCACCATCAGCCCCAGGCGTCCCCTAACCTGCAGTGGCGGTCCCCACTGACCGCAATACTGAGAGTGGCGTCACGATCAAAAACAGCAGATTTCCTACCAGTGACGGAGATCCAGCAACGTGGAGTCCCTGAAGGTAACGCACCGACACCGACACAACACCTGCGGGGCTTCACATCTGGCGTCACGAACAGGATAAGGACTAGACCTGTTCAGACAGGTGACCATGTGCCTAGGCGGTCCGCTTGAAAAATTGGAAGCGCCGCCATATTGCCACCATGAAAAGCGCGCTGAAAAACAACAGCAGCCCGCGCTGGGAGAAGTTACCGCCCACGAAGAGGTGTGGCTACCCAGAGATCCCCTGCAGAGTTCTGACCTCGCTGATGAAGAAAGCGGAAGCGTCCAGAGACGGCGGAGCAGAGAAGAAGCCAGTAGCGTGCTAGAGGAAATGGAGTCCAGACGTGGATACCCAGAGCCAGGCTCTGCTTCCTGGTGGTGCCGGGAGCTCGCAATCTTCTGCGACCAGCTGGAGGCCAGGATCGTGCGACAGCTCAGAGAAGAACGCACGGCGCTCCTGGAGATGGCTGCGGCGGTGCGGACCTACGAGGAGGGAGCTGCGCGACGCCTGCCAGACCGAGCGGCGACGACTCAGACCCTGATGCTGCCACCGATGGGTGAGTCCAGAGATGCCCCGGCCCGCGCGAGTGCCCCGACTCCTGCTGCTACGCCCGTGGTCCCAGAAGAGGCGGCCGGCGCGGCGACGCCGAGCGAGGCCGCAGCCACGCTAGATGCGGCCCGCCAAATCCAGGCCGCCGCAGCGATGCCCCGCATGGCCCGCAAAGGTCCGACTACCACGGCGGTACTCATCCGTGCCGCAGGAGTGACGCTGACCCAGGCTGCCACCCTACTGAGCCCAGTCCGCCAAGACCCCACCGCAGCAGCGACGCTCGTTCGCACCGCCAGTGAGATGCTGAACCAGGCCGCAGCCACGCCAGGTGCGGCCCGCCAAGCCCCGATCACTGCAGCGACGCCCAGCTCAGCCTGCACAGAGCCCTCTGCAACAGCGACGCTGATCCAGGCCGCCGCAGCGATGCCCTGCCCGGCCCGCACAGACCAGGCCGCCGCCATGCCAGGCGCGGCCCGCCAAGACCAGGCCGCCGCCATGCCAGGCGCGGCCCGCCAAGAAGAGCTTACCTCACCATTTTCCCCGGCCTGCAAGGCCAGAGCAGATATTGCTCCCCAGTCCACGGAGGCCCCTGATAGTAGGCCCACGCTGGGAGAGAACTCCACATACTGGCAGCTGAAGGCCGACATGGAGGCCAAGTTTCCGCAGTGGTTGGTGGATCAGTACCTGCGCCCTCCGCGCACCCCCAAGGAGATTCAGGCAACCCCTCCAGCCGCGCCAGAGAGTCCACCGCTTGGACCAGCTGAGGACCACTCATCCCCAGCACTGCCACCAAAGGAGTGCAGCGAAGAACTAAGGGGGAGAGGGGGCCAGGAAGCTGAGGGGCTGACTCCGACTCCAGTGCCACCAGCAGCGGACCCATACCCAGAGCCGGAGATGCTGCCCTATTCTCGTTGGGATGAGGAAGACCTGACCCCGTCTGCTGACGAAGATCAGCCCAAAGACCTCACCTGGGAGCCTGCAGGCATGAATCCAGCCCGCAAGACACGGCGACGCAACAGAATCCAGTCTTCCCCTGCACCACAATCCCCAGAGCAGAGAGAAGTCACAGCCAGAGACCTGCAAGAAAAACGAGCCCTGAGAAGGTCCAAAGCCCAGGTCAGAGGACCCCTTTGCAGAGGAGTTGTGGAAGACTTCAATTTGAAAAGCGGATACGGCTTTATTGTAGCAAGAGGAATAAAAGAGGGCATATTTGTGAATCGGAGAGATGTTCAAGCCCACCTGCCCAGAGGACATTCAGGCAGAAATTTGAAAATTGGAGACGCAGTACAGTTCACCTTGCATCAAGGAGAAAGGGGCTACTATGCCTTAGACGTAGCACCATGTCCCAAAGAAGAAAGAAAAGACAGAGATAAAGAAACAGATGCAGAAAAGGAAACAGATGAAGATCTAGAAAGAAAAGACAAAGAGCCTACAGATGAAACTACCTCAGAGGATGACAAGGAGCAAGGAAACAGCAGGTGCCGTAGCCCAATAGGCCAAAGCCCTGGTACAGAGGAGTAAAGTAAAGAAAGAAGTACACCAAGTTACTGTTTGACCAGTTAAAAAGTTTTGACCAGTTTGTTTTGCAACGTTCAAGTTCAAGCATGTGCCCACAAAAACTATTGTGAGAAATAAACTTTAAGGCTATGAACTTGCTATAGCCACAAACTCTCGCAGTGTAAATAGTTACACCAGTGGCACCGCCACCAGAGCCAGCCTGTTTAGGGGCTTGGCTCGTCTGCAACCAGGAGGAGTCCGTCCGTATACAGGGCCTTGGCTCACTTGCGACCAGAGAGCATGCCTGTTTATGGGGCCTGGCTCTCCACCACAAAGAGGGTACCTGGTCAGCACCAACTGTGGAGGCCGCCTCTGCATCCTGCCAGAAGAGGCTAAAGGCGCGGATCCACCAGGCCAGGTATACCCTGAAACCACCAGCCCATGAAAGCCGCCTCTACATCCTGCCAGAAGTGGCTGAAGGCGCGGCCAACGGGAGAGGCAGATTGGAGGAAAGGTCTGGGGAAACGGATGGCCCAGACCTGGTTACCAACAGGACCGGTGACCTGCCTCCTGAGAGGGTTTTGGGTGGGTTAACGGACTTGTGGGTGGAGGGTGGTGATGTATGATAGCTGGTGGTCTTAAAATGTTTTACCATGCTTTTACTGTTTTATGCATTTTAAAATGTTGTCTTGCAGCCCGAGGACGTGCTGGTGATAACTAAGGGGGAATGTGGCGCCCCTGACCTGGTCAGGCACCACTGAGTACTGCACCCATGCTGGGGACAGTACAATACAGGTAATCCAGATGGCTGACAGGGGTGTGGAACACAGGCGCATAGTGACCAGGTCTCACACATGTACCCATGAGAGGACCCCTGGGGATCCCAGGAGGGGGCAAGCCTTCACCTTCACTGGAATAGTGGAGGGGGTAGAGCCTCCATCTCCTCTCAAGGGGTGTGGTAAGAGAGTCTGGTTGCTAGGTGGCGTAGGCAAGAACAGGAGAGGGGGGGCAGTGAGCCAGTTCAGTGTAGAGTCCAGGGAGCTCGAGTGAGGAGCAGATCCCTGGAGCTGTGCAATCTGACAGCGTCCGCGCAGTGGCTATTGACGGGGGAGAACGGTCAACTAGGAGTGCTACCTGAAAGCCAGCTTCAGCTAGGGAGTGCAACGGAGTGGGAAGTAAGGAGACTGCTAGAGAGCACCAGGCCCAACCGGGCGGCAGATCCCGAAGCGAGGATAGATTCACCTTTCCCTGCTAAACCTGCCGGTGTGGGGCTCTCAAAGCCCACACCACAACACCACAAAAGCCGCAGCCACGTAACCACAGTAAGGGCCCATAGGTCACAGGAGGCAAGCAGCTGGAGTGGCCTGGTCCGGGGAACAAGCATACGGCGAACGAAGGGGAGAGAGAGGCTGCAGCATCTTCCCTGGGTGACCCCCATAGGGACTAAAAGTCGGGGTCACCCCAAACCACCAAGGGCTAAGGAAGGCGAGTCAGTAGTCACCCTCATAAAGTCAGCCTGAAGGATACCTGGTTCCCACCTGGTTCATCCCAGCTACGCCCGGGTTACTCACCCTGCCATCAAATGTGAGTAAAAACCCTAAAAGACATCCTGCCTGTGTGGTCATTCTGCGACTTGTGGTACTACAAACCTACACAGGGCCCTGGGGCTTGCCTCACTCTCAGGAGGCTACTACATCCGACTGCACCCACCATCAGCCCCAGGCGTCCCCTAACCTGCAGTGGCGGTCCCCACTGACCGCAATACTGAGAGTGGCGTCACGATCAAAAACAGCAGATTTCCTACCAGTGACGGAGATCCAGCAACGTGGAGTCCCTGAAGGTAACGCACCGACACCGACACAACACCTGCGGGGCTTCACAGTTGTTTTATTTTGTCATACACATGGTTTGAGAAATTTCTGAGATGTAAGACCGAAACTCGTCACTGTTGAATCTATTTGGAAATGAAATAAAGAAAACGAATATGTAATCCATGTGGGTGCCGATCTTCTTTTATTGAATCATTGTGGTAATAGTAAAGTTACAGTGCATTTAGATGGAGATCATGAGCCACATGGTAGTGTGCTGAAGGGTCCCCGATAAGGCTATGTGCCCACACTGCGGAAAATTTGCCGCGATTTTTTTTGCGGAAATTCCGCGGATTTCTCAAAAATCCGCAGTACAGAGAGTCCCCAGCCATTTCTATGGCATTTTGGAACTGCTGTGCCCATGCTGCGTTTTTTTTTCCGCAGCGGAAATAGTGCGGATTCCCCTGTGGAAAAATCTGCAGCATGTCAATTATTCCTGCGGATTTTTCTGCACGATCCTATACTTACCTGCCTTGATTGAAGACACCGGAGTCCCTTCCTCCCTGCAGAGGAGCGTGGTGGAGCCAAGAGCAGGAAGCAGGAGGTGGGCGGGGCCTGCACAAGCTCCGTTCATGTGACAGCCGGAGCTGGTTCAGGCCCGCCCACCTTCTCCTGCAGAGTGCAGACAGACACGGCCGGAGAGTGAAGTTCTGCGTGATGGAGGTAAGTATGAACTCCCCGATCACTCCAGCACTTGTTCTGCATTGAGGATGCAGTGCCGAAGCCATGGTACTGTATCCTCAATGCATAATGACCGCAGCATATCCACAGGATATTCCGCAATACATCCACAGCATTAAAACAGACGAAATTGTGTTGTAGATTTCCGGGAGCTCTTGCAGATACTCTCCCCGTGGGCACATAGCCTAATAGTAAAGTGACAGTGCATTTCGATGGAGATCATGAGCCACATGGTAGTGTGCTGAAGGGTCCCCGATAATAGTAAAGTGAAGACTGTAAGCCACATAATAGTGTGGTAAAGGGAGTCTGGTCACAGTGAGATCCTGTAGCGTGGGACGCCCAAACCCAATGCGCGTTTCTTCTAACCTTCTGGGACTGCTGTCAATAGGGTTGGGGGGGGGGGGGGTAAAAAGAGAATGAAATGAGGTTGCAGCATGTGGTGATGCATTTTTGGGTGGCAACTTCCAGGGGAATATGGACTTCTGCGTCACTTGACATGCAGACCTGCAAATAGTTTGCAATGCGGGGGGCCATGGGAAGACAGAGCCAGGAACCAGCCAGATACAACCCGTACATGCAAAATGGCACTCATAAAATTGGATGTGTGGACGTACAAGGTTAGATGACATATAAGCAAAGGTCACAAAGTGGCAGCATATCATGATGGTAACTGATAGAAGACTGAACAGTATATTGGGCCTGCATTAGTGAAAACTTCTACAAGACGACAATAATAAAGGCCCCGTCATACACAGGGATAAATCTTTGGCAGATCTGTGGTTGCAGTGAAATCATGGACATATTGTTCCATTTGTACGCAGCCACAAACCTGGCACTGATTGTCCACAATTGCACTGCAACCACAGATCTGCCAAAGATTTATCTCTGTGTGTGACAGGGCCTTAAGAGTGAGAATAAGAATAGGTAAATGTCAATGCAGGTTTTATATATAAAATGCAAAAGTGTGGCATGAAGAAAAAAAAGAGAGAGTAAAAGAATATGAGGAATATAATGTATTGTGTGCTGATGAGTGTAACAGGTGTGTATGAAATGAAGTACAATGTGCATAATATAACAGGATATCCCGATGATCTCACATGGGCGACTATATGAGTGACATAAATAACCCCTAAATGACCACTATGTGTAGTGAGATATACACAGTAATAAGGAATAATCTAGAAGGTTTGCTCAGTAAATTTCTGCTCTTACCTGATCATGCGGGTCTTCTCTTTCTCTTGCTTTTCAGTGTTTCCTTTCTATAGAACATGAAACATATATCATCTCATGTAAATGTGCAAGTAACGGAGATTAGGATTTGTAAAAGGTGGGTTTTCAAGAGCGTGACAGACATAGTATATCCCCCATTTTCTCAATCCAACCCATATACTTTTGTGACAAACTTTGCACTTGCATCACAGATAAAGGGGTTTTCCAAGATTTGACTAATGATGACCAATCGTTATGATATGCCACCAATATTAGAGCAACAGACGTCTGATTTCCCATTGATTAGCTAACAATGACTTAGTTGCGACCATGCAGGGGGTTGCAAGGTCCACAATTTATTAGAATACAGTAATGTCTCATTACATTGCAGGCCTTTTAATATTAACTGCTGAGATTCCATGTATGTTATTATTAAACGGAACCACTAGAAATAGTCAGCCAGGTGGATCGCCTGTCGTGATAAAACTAGGGGATAGCTAGGGAGTAATACAAAGTGCTGGACCAGCAGGTGTGAGCAATAAACATCTGGGTCAGGGGCATAACGATTGCAGTCACAGGGGTCGCAATAGCAAGCGGGCCAGGGGTTCAGGGGGCTCCAAGGATCTCAGCCCTTCCTTCAGCTGGATGTATTGCAGCACTAAGACCTGTCTGGTCCCTGCACTGCAAATTGCCGCGTCACAGGAGGCAGCAGCCGACTCTGGGTCTAACACATGTCCTGACTACTTAAGAAAATGCATATTCACTGCTCTCCATGCACATAATACCGCCCACAACCTTCCACTGAAGCCAGTGCTGATAAGTGGGCGGGCTTATGGGCAGGGAGAGCAGTGATAGTGTGAGGGTAGGCCTGGGCTATAGGGCGTTTGTCCAGATGTAATAAGATTATCTGTGTGTGTGTAAATAATCAAAGTATAGATGTCGTTGCATAATTATGTGTGTCTATGACAATTGCATAGAAGCTGCTTTATAATATGATTCTAAGATGTGCGTACAGGAATGTATTAACTAGATAAGCCAAAATGAACAATGAACAAAAAGGTATTTAGAGTATACTAACTGTAATCAGTTAGTTCTCACCATGTGAGATGTAGAATGTGAGATGTGGGAGGTTGACTCCTCGTTCTTGCTCAGCAACGTGTTAAGAAAGAAGTATTCAGTAGCTGGCTTAAGCTGGTATTAGGAAGTCAAAAACAGGCTGATGATGTACTATATGAACATTGCTGGTTATTTCTGACCAATCAGGGACAATGTTGAACTGAATAACTGTGTGTATTTTATAATATACGAATCAGAAGACCATTGAGCTTCTCCCGAATAGAGACACTTCTCTGTTATGATCCGGAACCATGGAAGACCACCACAAATCATTGGCAAAAAGGTGACAAGAGCATTGGCAACTAATCTGGCCGCCATCCCCTTACTAACCAACACAACTAGAAGTAGCCGAGGGGTGAACTAACATCCTGTGCACCGCGAACCCAGCCGGAGAACTAACTATCCTAAAGGTAGGAAAGATGAATAACTCTCTGCCTCAGAAAATAGACAAGAATAGCAAGCCCCCCACATTCAAAGACTGCGGTGATATAGGAAAAACACAATACACAGGTAGATGACAGGATTAGCAAAAGGTGAGGCCCCTGCTGACTAAAATAGGAAAGGACAGGAAAGGGACTGATGGTAGCCAGAGAAAAACCCTGCAAAATACCAACTTCCTGATAGTACAAAAAGGCCCTCAGATTGCTCGATCTGAACTCCGTCCTATACCAGGTGCCCTTGTCATACCAATGAACAGAAAACAAGAATTATAACAAATTCAACAAGCCATAAACACATGGACCCAAAGGAGCTATACTCCACACAGAACTGCAGGGAGTTCCTCAACAATCCACTGAGGGGGAAAATCCCTGGAAGGAAATAAACTGAAACCAACCACAACACATGACAAACCCAGATAAGCAAAAGAACCAGGCAATAAATAAAGAGCAAGAACTTATCTGGAGTGGATGTGATGTAGAGCAGGATTAAGCAGGCTAGAGATACAAAGAACAACTGACATCCGGCAACAGCCTGCAATCAGACCAGGACTTAAATAAGCAGAGAGTTAGGAAAGGAAACACCCACTGCACAACACACCTGGTCTCTGTCCAAACCCTTCCTGGCCACCAGAAGGAGCCTCCCAGCAGCCAAGACATAACTAACATTCACAACAGTACCCCCCCCTTGAGGAGGGGTCACCGAACCCTCACCCACGCCACCGGGTCGCTCGGGATGAGCATGATGGAAGGCGCGAACCAACCTGTCCACATGAATGTCAGAAGCCACAACCCAAGAGTTATCCTCCTGCCCATAACCCTTCCATTTCACAAGGTACTGAAGCTGACGCCTACTGCGACGGGAATACAGAATTTTTTCAACCTCATACTCCAGATCCCCATGTACCAAAACAGGGTCAGGAGGCGCTGCTGCAGGAACTGCCGGCTCCACATGTTTCTTCAACAAGGACTTATGGAAGACATTGTGAATCTTAAATGACGCAGGCAGAGTCAAACGGAAAGATACAGGATTAATAATCTCCGAAATCTTATAAGGTCCAATAAATCTGGGCTTAAATTTAGGAGACGGAACTCTCATAGGAATATTTTTAGAGGACAACCACACCATGTCCCCTACTTTAAACCGAGGACCAACAGTCCGACGCCAGTTGGCAAACTTTTGGGCAGTTTCTTGGGACTGAAACAATTTATCCACTACCTGCCCCCAAATCTGCTGCATTCTGTTGACCAACGAATCCACCCCCGGACAGTCAGACGCTTCAAGCTGCCCTGAGAGGAACCTAGGGTGATACCCAAAATTGCAGAAAAAGGGGGACACCAACGTGGTAGAGCTAGCTCTATTGGTAAGGGCAAATTCAGCCAAAGGCAAAAACGAAACCCAGTCATCCTGATCCGCAGAAACAAAACACCGTAAATAGGTCTCCAGGGTCTGGTTAGCCCTTTCAGTCTGACCGTTGGTCTGAAGATGAAACGCCGAGGAGAAAGACAGCTGAACACCCAATTTGGAGCAAAAAATCCTCCAAAACCTGGATACAAACTGCACCCCTCTGTCAGAAACAATGTTTTCGGGAATACCATGCAAACGGACAACATGTTGCAAAAACAAAGGCACCAACTCTGATGAAGACGGCAACTTAGATAGGGGAACCAAGTGGACCATCTTGGAGAAGGAGAATCTGTCACAGATCACCCAAATCACAGTCATTTTCTGAGAGACGGGAAGCTCTGAAATAAAATCCATAGAGATGTGCGTCCAAGGTTTCTTAGGTACAGGCAAAGGCAATAATAGCCCACTAGAACGTGAACAACAGGTCTTGGACCTAGAACAAACTCCACACGACTGCACAAAACGACGGACATCTCGGGACAGGGAAGGCCACCAAAAAGAGCGTCTCACAAGATCCCGAGTACCAAAAATGCCAGGATGACCCGCCAAAACAGAGCAATGAACCTCAGAGACAACTCGGTCTCTCCATTGGTCTGGTACAAACAGTTTCCCTGTAGGACATCTCTCAGGTTTATCCCCCTGAAATTCCGCCAGTGCCAACCGTAGATCAGGCGAAATAGCCGAGAAAACTACACCATCATTCAGGATAGTAGACGGTTCGACAACCTCCAAAGAGTCAGCGCAGAAACTCCTGGAAAGGGCATCGGCCTTAACATTCTTGGTGCCCGGCAAAAAAGAGACCACAAATTAAACCGGGTAAAAAACAAAGCCCACCTGGCCTGCCGAGGATTCAACCTCTTGGCCGATTCCAGATAGATGAGATTCTTGTGGTCCGTAAGCACCACAACTTGATGCCTAGCCCCCTCCAACCAATGCCTCCACTCTTCAAATGCCCACTTCATAGCCAATAATTCCCGGTTCCCCACATCATAATTCCGTTCAGAAGGAGCAAACTTCCGAGAGAAAAAGGCACAGGGCTTAAGTTTACCCGAAGTAGCGTCTCGTTGAGACAGAACAGCAAATGCTCCGATCTCTGAGGCATCGATCTCAACTTGAAATGGGCGAGACACATCAGGTTGCTGCAGAACTGGGGCAGAAGTGACTCGCCTTTTAAGCTCCTGGAAGGCCACAATAGCCTCAGGGGTCCAATGCTCAGCATCAGCTCCCTTCTTTGTCAAATCTGTCAGAGGTTTGACAATGGCAGAAAAATTGGCTATAAATTTACGGTAAAAATTAGCAAACCCCCAAAACCGCTACAGGGATTTTAGAGAAGTCGGTTGCACCCAGTCGTAAATAGCCTGAACCTTAACCGGGTCCATTTCAATAGCGGAGGGAGACAGGATGAAGCCCAAAAAGGAAATCCTTTGCACCCCAAAGAGGCACTTTGACCCCTTAACGTACAGTGCATTATCCTTAAGTATCTGAAAAACCTCCCGTACTTGCCCCACATGAGAGTCCCAATCATCAGAAAAAATCAAGATGTCATCCAAATACACATTCAAAAATTTACCAATAAGGTCCCGAAAAATATCATTCATGAAGGCCTGGAAGACGGAGGGTGCATTAGTGAGCCCAAAAGGCATCACTAGGTACTCAAAATGCCCCTCAGGAGTATTAAAGCCGTCTTCCATTCATCACCCTCCTTAATACGGATGAGATTATACGCACCCTTGAGATCCAGTTTCGTAAACCATTTAGCACTCTGCACTCTAGAGAACAGATCAGACATCAGAGGCAAAGGGTACTGATATTTGACTGTAATTTTATTAAGAAGACGGTAATCAATACAAGGCCTCAACGAACCATCTTTCTTAGCAACAAAGAAGAAGCCAGCACCCAAAGGAGAAGATGAGGGCCGAATGTGCCCCTTCTCCAATGATTCTCTGATGTATGACCGCATGGCATCATGTTCGGGCACAGACAAGTTGAAAATCCGCCCCTTGGGAAATTTACAACCGGGCACCAACTCAATGGCACAGTCACAGTCCCAGTGTGGGGGCAGAGAATCAGATTCCTGGTCATTAAATACATCACGGAAATCAGACAAGAAGGCCGGAACATCAACTGCCTGAGCAGACGTGGACAACACGGAAAGGTCCTGATGCAAACCTTGACAACCCCAACTAGCTACCGACAAGGATCTCCAGTCAAGAACCGGATTATGGGTCTGCAACCACGGAAATCCCAGTACCAAGGTATCCTGTAGATTATGCAATACTAAAAATGTACAAGTTTCCTGATGCGCAGGTGCAACTCTCATAGGCACCTGGGTCCAAAATTGGGGTTTATGTTCTGCCAAAGGGGTAGCATCAATGCCCCTTAAAGGAATAGGAGTTTGCAAAGGAACCATGGGAAACCACAATCCCTAGCAAACCCAAAATCCATCAAATTGAGCGCTGCCCCTGAGTCCACAAAGGCAAATGCAGAAAAGGAAGACAATGAGCAAATCAATGTGACAGACAAAAGAAACTTTGGTTGCAAAGAACCCACAGTAACAGAAGTAGCCAATCTCCTTTCACGTTTAGGGCAGACAGAGATGTTATGAGAAGCGTCTCCACAATAGAAGCACAGTCTATTCTTCCGTCTGAACCCCTGCCGACTAGCATTAGAAAGGACCCTCCATAGGCTCCAAAGGCTGTTCCACAGGCACAAAACCAGCAGGTATCTTCCTGCGCTCACGTAAACGCCTATCAATCTGAATGGCCAAGGTCATAGAGGCATCAAGACCAGAAGGGACGGGAAATCCTACCATTACATCCTTCACAGCATCCGCAATACCCTTGCGAAAAAGAGCCGCAAGCGCATCATCATTCCATTTGGTAAGGACCGCCCACTTACGAAATTTCTGACAAAACGTTTCTGCAGAATCCAAACCCTGAGTTAAGGACAACAAGACCTTTTCTGCTTGGTCCACAATATTGGGTTCGTCATATAATAAACCCAAGGCCTGAAAAAAGGAGTCCACATCATTGAGAATCGGATCATCAGACGCTAAAGAGAAGGCCCAGTCCTGAGGGTAACCACGCAGCAAGGAGATGACAATCTTAACCTGCTGTATGGGATTCCCTGAGGACTTAGGGCGCAGGTCAAAAAATAATTTACAATTATTTTTGAAGCTCAAAAATCTCGACCTATCTCCCGAAAAAAATTCAGGAACGGGAATTTTAGGCTCTGCAAGGGGAGTCTGTGCAAGATAAGACTCTATACGACGAACCTTAGCATCAAGATGAGCAACACGCTCACCCAATTCATCCATGCTAGACAAAAGAAATCTTCCACAGAACCCAAAGAAGAAGAGGAAAAACACCAAAAAAAAAAAAAAAATTTCTCAGCAGCTTTTTTTTCTTTTTTTTTTTTTTCCCTTCTTAAGAGTACCCTTTAAATTTGTTTGGCTGGATGTACTGTTATGATCCGGAAACATGGAAGATCACCACAAATCATTGGCAAAAAGGTGACAAGAGTATTGGCAACTAATCTGGCCGCCATCCCCTTACTAACCAACACAACTAGAAGTAGCCGAGGGGTGAACTAACATCCTGTGCACCGCGAACCCAGCCGGAGAACTAACTATCCTAAAGGTAGGAAAGATGAATAACTCTCTGCCTCAGAAAATAGACAAGAATAGCAAGCCCCCCACATTCAAAGACTGCGGTGATATAGGAAAAACACAATACACAGGTAGATGACAGGATTAGCAAAAGGTGAGGCCCCCGCTGACTAAAATAGGAAAGGACAGGAAAGGGACTGATGGTAGCCAGAGAAAAACCCTGCAAAATACCAACTTCCTGATAGTACAAAAAGGCCCTCAGATCGCTCGATCTGAACTCCGTCCTATACCATGTGCCCTTGTCATACCAATGAACAGAAAACAAGAATTATAACAAATTCAACAAGCCATAAACACATGGACCCAAAGGAGCTATACTCCACACAGAACTGCAGGGAGTTCCTCAACAATCCACTGAGGGGGAAAATCCCTGGAAGGAAATAAACTGAAACCAACCACAACACATGACAAACCCAGATAAGCAAAAGAACCAGGCAATAAATAAAGAGCAAGAACTTATCTGGAGTGGATGTGATGTAGAGCAGGATTAAGCAGGCTAGAGATACAAAGAACAACTGACATCTGGCAACAGCCTGCAATCAGACCAGGACTTAAATAAGCAGAGAGTTAGGAAAGGAAACACCCACTGCACAACACACCTGGTCTCTGTCCAAACCCTTCCTGGCCACCAGAGGGAGCCTCCCAGCAGCCAAGACATAACTAACATTCACAACACTTCTCTGTGTGGTTATTTTTCCTCATACATACATCTGCACAGATCGATTTGAACTCCGTCTCTGTGACCCTGAAAAACCCAATTTGCTGTTTTCCCTAAATTCCCAACCTTGACAGTTTGGCGCCCATAACGTGGGGCCCCTAAAATGAAGCACTGCCGTTCTTGGACACACTGATATCTTGTACGTCACGGACCATGACCTCCCTCTGCTCTAACCAGGCTGATCACCTACAACCCCGGTAAGTTAAGTGTTACATACTGTATATTCACTACCGATGTGGTTGTTCTTGGAGAGGAGGGGGTAACGGGCTGTGTGTTCTTATTGGTGTTAAAGGTACCTGATTGTGACACGGGTGGTGCCCGCTGGGGCCCAGTAGCATGAGCTCAACCCTGAGGTGTGGATCAGTAGTGTCACACGGGATCCAGAGAACGGATGTTAGGGAAAAAGGTGGTGGCCGAATATAGCCATTTAGACTGACCCGGTCTGTAATTAAAGACGTGGGGGGGCACACCAGTGATCGGAGATAGGGATTAGGATAATCTGTTGTTTTGGAAGATCTGTGACTTGTCGGGTAAATCAGTGACCTATTGTTAGGAAGATCTGTGGCCTGATGGGGAAATCAGTGACCTGTTGTTTTGGAAGATCTGTTACTTGTCGGGGAAATCAGTGACCTGTTATATGAGATATTTAGCTGAGGGAGCAGCTAGTATAGTTGTGGATCATTTCAGTGGCGGCCAGACTGTGACGTTCACCATATAGCCATAAATTAGTGTAATCCGATCACCACCAAGATAGAAGTAATGTTTACAATGGAGAAGACAAAGTTGAGAAGCCTAAAGGTTTGCGGAATGTGTTGGATTTAGTAAACATTTCTTAGGTGGGGGCACGTGCTGGAGGGAGTTAAGCTGTGCATCATGCCCCGGAGATTTTCAGAGTATTACTTGTTGGATGATGCGGAGTTGTCTGGCATAGTAGCGCAGACATTGCTATCCGAAGGATATGTGGAGTTAGAGGATGAAAACTGGGAGGGAGATGTTGTGTTTTACTATATGTTACCAAAGTCTGAGGACAGATCTGAGGGTCATCTGGCAGGTTGTTTTGTTGCTACCCCACAACCTGATCCCCATTCTATTCCCCCTGTACTGGAGCTGCTTATGAATGTTGCTGTCCCACCCACTGGCCTAGATCCTTTAGAGCCTTTTGTGCCGCCCACATCGGCCCCTCTGATCCCTGTCCCAGCATTAGCAGCTGTCCCCACCCCACAACTGGTAGAACCACAACCCACACATTGACCCCTCCGGCTCCAGCTCCTATCTATTCCCAACTGGTCCCAACTGAGCAACCACCCCCATATGATCCAGCCGTTGTAACTATTCCCCTCTCCTCTGGAGAAATGTTTATTCTAAAGTGGGCTTTACATGCTACGATATTGTTAATGAATTATCGTCGGGGTCACGGTGTTTGTGATGCACATCCGGCGTCATTAACGATATCGCAGTGTGTGACACTTATGAGCGACCTTAAACGATCGCAAAAGCGGTCAAAATCGTTTGCCGCGGAGAGGTCGTCCTAAAAAAAAATCATTTTCTGCTTATTCACGATGTTGTTCGTCGTCCCCAGCAATTTGCCCGTGTCGCACAACCGACGGGGGCGGGTACGATCGCTTGCGATATCGCTAGCGAGATCGCAGCATGTAAAGCCCGCTTAACTGTTCAGTTCACCGCCCACAGCCCGAGCTACACCCACGAGCCTGCCCCAACCTTCCCTAATGAAACAGAGGGGAGCCCCGGACTGGTTACCGCCCTCTTTCTGCCTCCTCCGATTCCCCTGTTGGCTCCAGTGATCCCAGTCCAAAGCCACCCGTCCTAATGATGCCTTCCATTCCACCCCATCGATGTTAGAGCTTCTGTGATATGTTTCCGTAATGAAAGTTATTTTCTGTGGCTGTAATGAAAGTTCTGCCCGTGGCCCTTCTTGTACCTGTAATGCTGTCCCTCTCCCCACCAGCCATTCTGGCACCACGCACCCTGACTCTGGCTCCTGCCAATCCCCCACCACCCCTGTTTCTTTCAGGGCATATGGTGAGCCCTACTCCGAGCGGTCCCCGATCCGTCCACGGATTTTGAGTCCACGATATGTCCAGATACTCACTACGCCCTCGTACGGGAGATTTGTTCACACAGGAGACAGGGGTGTATGTTAACCCAGCTAATTCGAATTTGTATCATGCTGAGGGTTTAGCCCGGCAAATGGTGTTACAAGATTGAAGGAGAAGTGGGGGGCTCATGCCCGCAGTGATGTGTGGGAGTACATTGTAACAGAGGAATGCTGGAGTAGAGACTGCCCCACCTCTGCAAAGGGGGGGCTAAAAAACACAAAAACTGACTAAGTGTTAAATGTACATGTAATTATGCTGGGTTTCCGATTTTGAAAGCACTTTTTGATAATTGGGAGATTTTTGGAATTCCTTTAGTCTGGTGAAAATAGAGTTTACAAGTACAAAATTTATTTTGAATCACTGAAGTGTGGATTTCTTATTGTATGATGCTGTATAGGAAGCATGCATAAACGTCTAAAACATTTGAATAAGTATAAAATAGTATATTTGTTTACTCAGCTATCCAGTAAATGCAAGTTAGAAATAAATAAGTGTACATTTTGAACAATTGGTGTGTTAATCGTTCAGCAACATTATATCTTAAAAGAGGAAAAAAAAAGAGAATAAAGGCAGATAAATACATACTTTTGTACTGTGATAGCTAATCTAAAAATCTTAAAAAGACTTAGCCCAATAATGTTAGAAGGTATTATATCCATTTGTGAAGAAAAAAAAAAAATAGATCCGGGGATGTAAATTATGGAGAATAAAATTTACAAAGCTGTTTGTGTCTCACTCTATACTGATGAGTAAAATGTGCTCCTCCCGGCTGGTGGGGTGGGTCTTGTTTAACCCTAAGGCTATGTGCGCACTTTGCGTCAAGGTAGTTGCAGTTCAAAACGCAGCTGAAATGCAGGTAAAAACGCAAAGTGCGCACATAGCCTTAGAGTTCAGGATTTCACAACAGATTATTAATAGTATCCTGCTAATACCTGAATAATTAAATTACCTTTGCAGGGAAAATTAAATTTCTTGAGATATCCGAATTAGTTTTTTTTGTTTTTATGGTTATATTTTTATTTTGTGTTTCTGCATACAGATTGCCAGTATTTTATTAATTGGTTTTCCTTTCTTTTATAGATACAGTATATACGAACTGTGTTGTCTATTGTAAGGTTTCAAAATTCCCCAGCAGTGTATGGGTTGTATCCATTGTTTGTTTTGATTGCGTTATATAGCAGTTTATTGTCTGCTGTCTTATTTTTCTTTTAGAGAGTAATAGTTACTGTGAATTTTACTAAATTAGTACACAAAACACAAAAAAAGGGGGGGAAGAAGTTATCCATTATATTTTTCCAGCAGTAGAGGGCGCAGCAGACATATTAGATAGGCTTTGAAGCTGACCTTTCCCTTGCAACAGTTATATTTACTGGACTACTATGAAACATGTCTGTTATAAGAATGATCTAATGCATATTTTTAGTTTGTTTTTATAGATGGAACAAGATGCTGGTCGATTCTACACTGGATATGCTACGGTTTACACAACGTGAGGTAATCTAAATTTGAACCACTCCCTCCCCTCTTATTGATAAAAGAGGCAGTGACGTATTAATGCCCTCTCTAGATTGGTAGAACAGAAGTAAGATGATCAAATGTGTATGTAGGATGTAGATCTTTCCTGTTGTAAAATGAGCTAGGCATGCTGAAGATAAAGTCTAGATCTGAGCTGACTAAATCGGATGGAGATCTCTGTACAGATGCAGCTGACCAAGAAGCAGTGAACAGGCCTAGAGTTGAGGAGTCCTCTACCAATGCAGACGTACCATACCTCGGGGGCACCTGTCACGTCAGTGACTTTTGTCACTGCTTGTGTTCTTAAATCCCTACAGGAACAAGCGAATCAACAAGGAATGGAGTGTGAGATGCAGGGAGCCAGCTGACTGAGGAAGGTCTGTGGATAAAGGGTGGTAAGCTTTCTCTGCCATGAGATTTCTTCTCGTTGATGGCCCAGGTAACCTATGGACTAATATCTGTGAAAGACAGATATCAGTGTGTGCTTTGGTGACACCAGGGTTCAGTACCCAGGTGGGCAGACTCACCCAGTCTTGTAAAACATGTCCTTAAAACAATGTGAGAAAAACTATAAAGAGTCCGCAGAAACACACCCTGCATCTGCTCTACCCATTTTAGAGACTGCAGACTGATTATAGATATATATCATGAGCACGTTGTATGCAAGTTTGTGCGTGTTGTGTAGAGTTCTTTCCAGGTTTGGTCAGAGGCATTCCAGTGCAAAAAACAATGTCATTGCTTAAAATCCACATAATGAAGGTGGTATGTAATAAAAAAAACTGGGTTTACAAAGGTAAAAGAAATGTATATTTTATGGAAAGGTAAAAAAAAACTAACAAGTTATGAACCAAATGTGTGTTTTGTTTCCCTTTAGTAATAAACAGGTCTCTATGTAAGATATTTTTTTTTGGTTTAGCACAGGCATGCACAATTGTTATATGATTGACTAAATAGTGTAATAAACAGGTGTATTTTCTAATTCCAGATCCTAAATTAGAGTTAGTAGGATATGGTTTTCAGTCAGGGGACTGATTAATCCTAAAAGGACAAGCGAGAAAGAGCCATGAGTCAAGACTTGATGAGTTGATCCAACTTCTCCCAACCACAGAAATTTCGATGAAGCTCAACGGCAGGACAACATGGATTTATGCCTCGCATTGCAGAAGGGTCGATCCACCAGAGCTGCACTGAGCATCTTGCTTGTATTTATCCTTTTCAAAAGACCTGTACAGTCTCAGACCATCATTGCCAAAACAGTTAGGAGAGAGGATTTAGAGAGCCTTGAGACATGGGAAAGTCCAACTACAAAACGTGAGGACTCGCCTAGGAGTCCTTGGTCTCAAACCGGTGAAGAAAACCCTTTCAACTCTCCACCCATGCCTCAACGTTCAGTCAGGCAGGTTTTCCCAACAGATCTTTCTTTCTCTCTTCCTAAGGGAACACAGTGCCCTTAGTATTCGGAAATGGCAGAAGTGAGTCTTCAGGGGGGACTGTTGAGGGTACAAATTGAGTAACCTGAAATATTTAATTCAGCCATTTCACAGACCCAAAAATGTGGTTTAGTTGATGTAGCCTAACATATTCAGTGATTTTCCTTAATACAAAATGCCAGCTGGGGACTCTATAATCTCGGGAAAAGTTTTGGAAGAGCCCATCCCATCAGGCTGATGTCTCCCTGGTCCAGTCTGCTGAGCACTGGCAGTGACACGCGAGTTAATGTCACACCTCAGAAACCAATGGACCTGAAATAACTGAAGCAGAGACCGGTTGCCATTACACCCATTATCTCAGAAGGCTTCTCTGAGTCAGCGCCACAAACTGTTCACATGAAGCCTCATCATGTTTTGGCTCTTTATCAAGAGCAGATCACCAAGGTTGACGAGGTGGCCCTGGATGGACTAGCACCGACCAAGTATCCTCCTTCTCGTTTAATATCCGGAAAAAGAGCCATAGACAATCTGTAGTAGATCTGTTTTTTGGGTATGTGCTGATCTCAAGATAAGATCTAGATTGAACCTTCCTTGGTCAAGATAATGTGCCCTAATGAAAGTAATAACGCCAATCTTAATAGCCTCTGTAAATGATGGAGTTACCTTTAATAAATAAAATAAGTATCTAAGGGGGAGCTAGAGTCTGTAGTGTTGTATTAGACAACGATCTAATGGAAGGCCCACATATATATAGATACAGAGAGAGAGAGAGATATAAATATAATAGATATAATAGATAGATTGATAGATGTAATTAGAGTCCCAAGAGGGGTGGGTCACAAATAAGTTCCAAATTAAATGTCTAAATGGGAAATTTTTTAAATTTACGGTTGACAACATTCACAGATATCTTATTAAGGGGGGACTGTGAGGGTTGACGTGGGCTATAGGTCATTTGTCCACATGTAATAAGATTATCTGTGTGTGTAAATAATCAAAGTATAGGTGTTGTTGCATAATTATCTGTGTCTATATGACAATTGCATAGAAGCTTTATAATATGATTCTAAGATGTGCGTACAGGAATGTGTTAACTACATATTCAAGCCAAAATGAACAATGAACAAAGAGGTATTTATAGTATACTAAGAAAATCTGTAATCAGTTAGTTCTCACCATGTGAGATGTGGGAGGATGACTCCTTGTTCTTGCTCAGCAACGTGTTAACAAAGGTATTCAGTAGCTGGCTTAAGCTGGTATTAGGAAGCCAAAAACAGGCTGATGACGAAGATTGCTAGTTATTTCTGACCAATCAGGGACAATGTTGAACTGTATAACTGTGTGTATTTTATAATATACGGATCAGAAGACCATTGAGCTTCTACCACATAGAGACACGTCTCTGTGTGGTTATTTTTCCTCATACATACATCTGCGCAGATCGATTTGAACTCCGTCTCTGTGACCCTGAAAAGCCCAATTTGCAGTTTTCCCTAAATTCCCAACCTTGACAATAGCAGCACAGTGATCACCTGGCCTCTGGTTTGTGCATCTACTGGGCGATGGTGTGCTGCTTCACTGCTCTCCAGCACACTTGGAAATCGATGGCCACTGGGCCCCTCACTCACAGTCTCTCTTCCAGCATACAGCACAGAAGCTGTATGTTCCATTTAAGTTCCGCCCCTCCCTGTACATCAGAAGAGGGGAGAATATCTGATCATTGCCTCCTCCTCAGCACAACCATCCCCTGCAATACACCCACTGCTAGGAAGCCTCACAGCAGGAAGCGCCGCCCACCCACAGTTATGCCCACCCACCGGCACAGACCTGCTGTGGAGTCTCAGACCTTTGCAGTGAGTGCTGCAGAAATAGAAGACACTTCTAAGGAGATGATAAGGAAGATCAACAAAAATTTTAGCCACAACTGCCAGGAAAATTGTACAGGATGCAAAGAAAGACACAGAAACATCATCAGGTGAAATACAGGGCTCACTGAAAACTAGTGGTGTGGCTGTTATAAAATGCACAATAAGGAGGCACTTGAAGAAAAATGTGCTGCATGGTGAAGTCACTAGAAGAAAGATATTCCTGCGCAAATGCCACAAACTATCTCGCCTACAACATGCGAAACGGCAGAGACAAGCCTCCAAACTTCTGGAACAAAATCATTTGGAGTGATGAGACCGAAATCCAACTTTTTTACCACAACCATAAATGTTACATTTGGAGAGGTATCAACAAGGCCTATGATGAAAGGAACACCATTCCTACTGTAAAGCACGGAGGTGGATCTCTGATGATGTTGGGATGTATAAGCTTCGAAGACACAGGAAACGTGGTCAAAGTTGAAGGAAAGATGAATGCAGCACGTTATCAGAAGATACTGGAGGCGAATTTGCACTCATCAGCCGGAAAATGTGCATGGGACGTACTTGGACGTTTCAACATGACAACGATCCAAAACACGAGACGAAGTCGACCTGTCATTGGCTACAGCAAAACAGAGTGAAGGTTCTGGAATAGCCATCTCAGTCTCCTGACCTCAATATCATTGAGCGACTCTTAGGAGAACTCAAGTGCGCATTTCATGCAAGAAAGCCCAGGAATTTACAGGAAATGCAGACTTTTTGCCAAGAAGAATGGGTATCTTTATCATCTGAGAATATAAGGAGCCTCATCACCAACTACCACAAAAGACTTCAAGCGGTCATTGATGCTAGAGGGGGCAATACATGATATTAAGAATTGGGGTATGTGAACTTTTGATCAGGGTTATTTGGATTTTTTTGGTTATCATTATGATTTAAAAAGAGAAAACACAGTAGTTTGACAATAAATGGCTTCACCCAACCACTAATCATGAGTGGAAAAAAGTTTGTGTTATTGTGGCGCCCTGGGCAAGCCAGGACGTCACAAGCACTACACCAACACACCCCACACTCCCGGTCAGGCACACCTAAGTCAGACAAAAACCCTTGTTGCCTCCCTCCAGGGGCTGATGTTCACACCAGGGGGTGGGCCAGGCGGTTGGTCCCGCCCACCAAGGAGTTCACAGTCCTGGAGGCGGGAAAAGAGAAGGAGATGAGTTAGGGAAGTGAAAGTGAGAGGAAGGAAAGTGGTAAAAGAGCAGACAGAAAGTGGTCCGGGTGTGTGGCCCGGACGGAACAGCAAGGTTGGCAGACGGTGGTGGCCGTCTGCAGGAGAGACTTATTGGAGCTAGCCGTAAGGACCGTGGACGGGTGGTGGTCCGGCGGTACCGGACCGGTACACAAAGATAAGCCAGCACCATCAGGCAGGGGCTTATGGACCCCGGCAAGGCTAGGAGTCGCCGTGAATTTGTCAAATCCGTTAGCGAAGGGAACATCCTGGGTTTCCCAGCAGCCAAGTCCCGACAGAAGGCAACAGTCCAACCGAGAGAGGGAAACAGTCACCGCCAAGGCTAAAGTTCCCAGGGCCAGAGCCTGCGGGCAAAAGGGGCTCCTTCAGCAACCTTCAAGCTGGGGAGCAGGTTACCGGTGGGAACCCATTGGAATCGTTTACACTACACAGGTGCAGGGAAAGGCAGTCACCATCAACCTGCCGGGAGAAACAACACCGCAGCCGTCTGTGGGACCCGTCCATCCAGCCGTTTGTTTTACCGGAGACTCTGTGTACATCAATGGCTGAGTGAGTACCACCGTGCCGTGCGGCACAGCGCTGCCCCCGCAGCCCTGCACCTCACCAGGCCCCGTAACCCGCCTGCCATCCATCCCTACCCCTCACCGGGCCCCGGGACAACCAACCCCCTACCCATGGAGGGGAGAAAACAACATCCAAGCTGCTCCCTGTCATCGCTCCCGGGATCCCCATCCAGAGCAGCGGTGGTGTCACCAATCTGACCACAACCGTGGGTGGCGTCACGGACAATATCAAATCCCCACAATCAAAACCCCCCCTTTTCACTCACGGGCGAGGAATGCCGCTCGAGTCCCCGGGATCCGGCCCACCGCGCGAGCCACCACCGAGCAACCGTAGCAGCAGCCGGACCCGAGCAGTGGGAGAGCGCAGCGTCCCCTCCTCCACCCGCGACATTATCATTCATGTTCTCTGTGAAAAGGCCAAGAAGCCAAAACATTTACCAAGGTATGTAATCTTTTGAACACAACTGTATAAATGTATACAGTATATAAAAATAGTGTATATCTCTGCATTTGTGTAAGTGAAAGTGTGCATGTGTGACATTTTTAGTAAAATTCAGACACTAAAAAGCAGAATTAATACTAAAAGTGCCAAAAAAGCTCTTACAAATACCCAAGCTTGTGTACCATTAAAAAAAAAAAAAGCGACTACCATTTTTATATGGAAAATGGATAAATCTCTAATAAAAAAATTGTTTAAAAGAACTGAGAGTCCTCAGTGGTTGATACCTTTTAATGGCTAACTGAAAAGACGGTAATAATTGCAAGCTTTCGAGACTACTCAGGTCTCTTCATCAGGCATGGTATAACACATAATCTGAAGAGTCACATATTTATACACAACAGGAGTTAGAATAGTGCAGTAAAAAAAAAAAAACAAGTTATATAAAACAGAACTATCTCTATGGCAGGGGGGCAAACTGTTGTGGCGATAAATTTTTCTGCAGTTCAGTGTGAAAGTTTTATTGTCCCCTGATAAGGGTCTGGTCCAGGGCTGTGACACGCTTGGATGGTCAGAGGAGCACATCTTTTAACTGATGTAAAAAGACATGAATCCATGAGACACATTCATTCCTACTCTGAATGTGTCAAAGGTTATCATAAGTTTGTATTCCCATTGTCTCCTATCTCTCTGGGACTTGAAATTTCCTTTCAATACCAGCAATTTCATGTCCATGATGCTGTAGTCTGAGTTACAAAAATGTTTGGCCACAGGTAGATCCATCCTTTTTTCTCTAATTGTGTGGCGGTGAGAATTCATCCTTGTCCTGAGCTGTTGTCCGGTCTTCCCTACATACAGATCCCCAGTTGGATATTTGGTACATATAATTAAGTGGCGCATTCCATGATTAAGACCTATTTAGGTTGAAACGCGTAGGAAACAGCTCCTCTGTCTTGCCTTTCTTTTTCTATTTTTGTCTTGCTTGGATGGAATATTTTTATCATCAATAAAGAATCTGCTTTTAAAGAAAATCTACTTTCTCCTGGAGTTGCTGGAATTTCTCCTTTTCTTCATATAATTAAGTACACCACATTGGTTGTGGTGCAGCTGAAGGTACCTGGGATCTTGTAGTCCTGATGTGATCTGGGAATCTTTATCTTGTCCGTTGTCAATATTTATGGACAGGTCTTACATTTTTTCTGGTTGCAGGGAAATGTTCCTGTTGGTGTTGGAGAGGACAGGGAGCTTCTGACAATGACGCTTCTTAGATTTGGGGGCTGTCTAAAACACAGAAGTGGGGGGTCTGGAAAAATAGATTTTAACCGGGCATCTTTTTGCAGTAAATGTTGTAGTTTCCGTGCAGCTCCTCTAAACACCTCCAGATGTGGATTGTAGGTGACTACAAGAGGGACCCGGTTGTTTTCTTCTTTAGTTTTATAATGTAGGAGATGGTTTCTTGATATTCTGGTGGCTCTTGTAATCTGGTTTTCAATTGTTCTTGGGTGGTAGCCTTGATTCAGAAAGGTCTTTCTGAGGCCCTCAAGGTGATTGTCTTTATCTGTACTGTTGGAACATATCCGATTGTACCTGATAGCCTGGCTGTATACAATAGAGTTTTTTATGTGTTTTGGATGAAAACTGTCCCATTTCAGGTATGTTGGATGGTCAATTGGCTGCTTGTACAGGGATGTCTCTATTTCATTGTTCCGTAGTTTAATGATGGTGTCCAAGAAGTTGATTTCCGTGCAGGAGTAGAGTGTTAAGTTGATGGTGGGATGAAACTGATTAAAGTGTTCATGGAAGGTCTTCAGCTGCTGCTCCGACTCTGTCCAGATGATTAAAATATCGTCAATGTAACGATAGTAGGCTAGAGGCCTGATAGGACAAGTGGATAAAAAGTCACTTTCAAGCTTGGCCATGAAAAGATTTGCATATTGTGGTGCCATTTTGCTTTCCATTGCAGTCCCAGTCTCCTGTAGATATATGTCATTGTCAAATGCAAAGTAATTATGGGTGAGGATGAATTTTGTAAGCTTCACCACAGAATTGGCATCAGTTCCTGTATTTTCCACGAAACGTTTGCAAGCATTTAATCCATCCTGGTGTGGAATATTCGAGTACAAGGATTCCACATCCATGGTAGCAAGGATGGTTCCCTCTGGAAGAGGACCTATTGCTGATAGTTTTTTCAATAGGTCAGTAGTGTCCTGGATGTAGCTGGTTGTATCCCTTACCAAGGGTTTAAGGATACCCTCTACCCATCCAGAGACTTGTTCAGTGAGGGTGCCCACACATGAAATGATGGGTCTTCCTGGGTTTCCAGATTTGTGAATTTTGGGAAGCATGTAGACTGTGCCTATTCTTGGACTCACCGGTATCAGTTCATCAGTTCTTATGGATATGTCAGGCAGACAAGAGGCCAACTTGTTAAGTTCCTTGTAATAGTCCTGTGTAGGGTCAGACTCCAATTTCTTATAGTAGCGTGTGTCCATCAGTTGTCTGTGTGCTTCCTTCATGTAGTCTGATTTGTTCATCATGACTATTGCACCCCCCTTGTCTGCAGGTTTAATGATGATTTTTTTGTTGGTTTTCAAAGATTTTATGGCCCTTCTCCCCTGGGCACTGATGTTGGATGGTTGCCTCCTGTGTGTGTCTAGGAAAGTGGATTTTACCTAATGTCTGAACGTGTCTATATAGTTATCCAGATGAGGGTTGCGTCCTGGTGGAGGTGTCCAATCTGATCTTTTCCTGGGTGTCAAGATCCGTCTTCCTTCAGTCTGAGTGAATTCTGAAACATCTGCATCGCTAAAATATTCCCTCAAATGTAGTCTCCTGAAGTAATCTTCCATGTCGCTGCAGAGTTCAATTTTGTCTAGAGCTTTAGTAGGACAAAATGAGAGTCCTCTAGAAAGCACAGCAAGTTCCACTTTGTTTGGTTTGTAATCCGAGAGATTGATAACACAGTTAGATGCTTTTGTGTCTTGAATGGAGTGGTTGTCCAAGTTGTCAGGTTTTGGCTTTGTTCTCCACCTGTTTGTATTAAGTCCTGAATTGAGGCGCAGTCTATGTAGCTTCTTTTCCTTATTGTGGATCAGAAGGGTTCGTAGTCTGTAATAGTATTGTTGTACTTTTTGTTCTGTGCTTTCTGGTAGTGTCTTCCTTTGTGTTTCAAATTCCCTCTGGATTTTACTCTTGATGCTGTAGAAGACATGCAAAAGGTGGTTCCTTAGTCTCTCAGAAGTCCTGTGACAAAGGTTTTGTGCATAATGGGTATTTTAGGTATGTAGAATTGGGTTTGTAATCCAGAGTCCTTTGGGGATCAGATTCTCCTTTTTGCATTTGGATAAGAAAAATATGTCGCTGTCCAGTTGTGCGCGTTTCTTCAGAAGTGTCTTTAGTTCCATAAAGATGCAGTACATTCTGGTATCCTCCATTTTGATTCTCAGTTCTTTTAAACAATTTTTTTATCTCTACTGGCTAACACGGTACAAAGATATATTTTACGTAAATCTCTAATGTTATTTATAGCACAAATATATAATGTACTGCTAAAAAAAATGGATGGAGCCATTTACCAGGATGGGGGAAAAAGATACAAGCATGGGATGGGAAAGCTGGGTGCTGAGGGAAAGAGGAAAAAGTACATCTTTCCCATGTATCTTTAACGCAGCACCGTGCTTTCCCATGCTCTTAGATCTCTCAACACCCAGATTTCCTATATTCTGATATCCATCTTGTCCTCAGCACCCAGCTTTCCCATTCTCTGCTATACATTTTTCTCTTAGCACACAACTTTCCCATGTTTTGCTATACATCTTTCCCTAATCATCCAGGTTTCCCTTGCTCGGATATGAAGGGCAAGTTGGGTGCTGAGGGAAAGATGTATAGCAGAACCAAGTGTCAGCGTAATTATCCTGTACCCCAAAGTCGGGAATAGGGGGCCCCCCGGTCCAAATTTTGCAGTGGGGCTCCAGCAAACTCTGGTTACACCACTGATCTGGGTCACTACAAATGCTGCAGTCCACCACTGGCTCACACGAAAACATACCCTTGTATAACATACTAGACTTGTCCTATAGCATTTTATGACTAGAAACAACATACTTACTGGATGGTCTCAAGGGATCCACTCCACTCCATTTTCTGAACTCTGTACGTGCTATATGCTTGGGGTGTGGTCTGTATTTTGTGTATCCATCTGTAGAATATGTCGAGAAAAGAAAAGCAATGACAAAGATTTCACAACAGTGAATGAATAAGTGACATCTGACCTACAATGATCTGGTGACATATCGGAGAGATCACACCATTCAGGGTGCAGTGTGACTGCAGGGGGCGCCATCAGTGTCAGACTCGGGTATCTGAGGCCCACAGAAGGCATTGACTCTAGGGGCCCACTGTACAGCTATATGAAAATACCTGTTAGGCGGGCTTTGCACACTACGACATCGCAAGCCGATGCTTGCGATGCCGAGCTCGATAGTCCCCGCCCCCGTCGCAGCTGCGATATCATTGTGATAGCTGCCGTAGCGAACATTATCGCTACGGCAGTTTCACATGCACTCACCTGCCCTGCGATGTCGCTCTGGCCGGCTTAATAAGGAGGCGGGTCGTGCGGCGTCACTGTGACATCACATGGCAGGCGGCCAATAGAAGCGGAGGGGCAGAGATGAGCGGGACGTAAACATCCCGCCCACCTCCTTCAGCATAGTCGGCATGAGCTGCGGTTAGCAGGTAAGGCGATGTGTGCTGCTGCAGGAGCGAGGAACAACATCGTACCGTCGCAGCATCGTAATTATGGAATTCCCCGACACTACACCGATGATACGATTACGACGATTTTGCGCTCGTTAATCGTATCATCTAGGATTTACACACTACGATGTCGAGAGCGACGCCGGAAGTGCGTCACTTTCGACATGACTCCACCGTCATCGCACCTGCGATGTCGTAGTGTGCAAAGTGCCCCTTAGTCATTATCCCACCTATACTGGAGCGTCCACAGTAAAATACAGGCGGCTCCTGCACATCTACTGTGCGCACATCATAACTGGGATGTACAGTTATGGTAATTTGCAATAAAATGATTCTGATGTGAAAACAAGTTATGACCGATACACAGGATCCAAAAGATTGGTGTAAACTTTTTAATTAGCGGTATCCAAACTTTTATCCCTGACAGGTCGACTCGAACATGAGCTTCAGTCTAAAGGGATAAATATTCCCCATGCTGCTGATCTGTGCTATTCCGTAGGCCGGACCCCCACTGATCAGTAAGGTATCAACTACCTTGTAGAGAGGTGATTACTTGTTTTCACCGGAGAACCCTGTAAGTGCATCTCTATCGCTGAGTATTAGTCACAGGACAGTTAGGGGTTACACTACCCAAGTATTTAATCTTTAATGGAAATAAATAATCTTTTAATTAATATCAGAGTGCAAATGACCTCCGTACACAAACACAATCCACTACTATGCCAAGATCACTAATGCCACAAACAAGGGAGAAATACCGCCACACCGTGATCAGGCCACAAATCACCACTACAGTGTCGCAAAAATACCACATGCAAGAAAGAAATAACACCACACCACGACCAGACCACATATTACCATGACAATGAATGAGTACAATACTAACACTAATATTACTAACATTATACACAGTAGCTCTGCATATAGTGAATAGTATACAGGCAATACGGAGTTCACCAGTGACTTGGGATGAGCAAACTCCGTTTCTAAAGTTCGGAGTTTGTACCGAACACCAGGTTTTTGGGTCCTGGACACAAACACAGACTTTTACCTGGACATTCCTGTTTGAGTTTGTCATCCGAATAAAGCTTGTGGAATTGCTGCAGAGCAACCTATCAAGCAAGGTTCTTGGTGTGGGCCCTTCCGGCCCCATCAGCCATGTCAAGTATTAGCATGGCTGTGATTGACTAGCCCACCACTGTAAAAAAAAAAAAAACAACAACAAAAAAAAAACAACACATGGGCTCCCACCCTATATTTGATAACCAGCGCAGGTAAAACAGGCAGCTATGGATTGCAACCCGCAGCGGTCTGCTTTACCTTGGCTGGATATCAAAAATATAGGGGATCTCTTGATCTTTTTCACAGGTCCACAAAAAATATTTTTTGTAATCATTGCAGATGACTACTTTTCTGAATCATCTTTGTCCTGATTTAAAAAATGTATATAGTTTTCCTGTAGCATATATAGTTTCCATGGTTATCTAAAATAAAGGCGATCCCACACCATTTTCTTTTTTTCCTGTGGACCCATGGAATCACCCCTAGAGGGCGCGAAACGGCCGTTGTCCAACGTTTGTGTGTTTTTCCCTCCCCTGATGCCCTGATCCGTAACCCGCTTTCTAAAAAAGGATTTTTGTACAACTTCACCGGTGAGTGCCTTTTCATCTTTTTTTATTGCCAAGCTGGAGGTTGGTATTATCGGGGTGGGAAGGGCCATGGTTATTGACCTGTATCAGCCTAAAAATACCAGCCTGCAGCTACTGCAGAGTTTGCACATCCATTAATATATGGGGCTGATGATAGCTGGTGTCTCCCAAAGTACCCTTTGTGCTGTGTGAACCCCCAACTGTGACTTCAGCTGAACTCAGTCGGATTGTCACCGGATTGTCAGACTGTTGAATTTCATGACATCTGTGCAGAGCAGTCCGGCAGCGAGTTCATCAGCAGTCACACTTGGTACCGTGAAAGTCCCCTACTGTGACTGCAGGTGAACTGAGTGATGTCACTGATTCTCACAGACGGGAAATACCCCGCTGCCCTCAGTGGGTCCAAGAGATTACAATGACCAGTCACGTTTTCTGTCACTGCAGCCTCTGGATGTAGCAGTGCCGAGGATCGTCGTGGGATGTCGAAGGGATTACGTTGAATCTGCAAAGGTGGTTTGGGGGTTAAGATATTGGTGAAAGAGGGTGTTCGTGTTTTTTTTTTATTTCAAATAAAGGATTTTTCTGTGTCTGTATTTATTTTGAATTACAGGGTAGTAATGGGGATGTCTCATAGACGCCTCCCCATTACTAACCTAGTGCTTGATGACAGCTGTGATTTTTGGTATATAACAGCTGACATCAACTCCATATATTACCGCGATTTCCACCTCATCTCGTAAATTGGGATGAGTCAGGTAAAGGGCCAGAATTGACGCATCTAATTGGGGCAGCTGCGGTATGGTGTTTTTAGGCTGGGACGGGCTAATAACAATCATCCTTTTATTATTATTATTTATTATTATAGCGCCATCAATTCCATGTCGCTTTACATGTGAAAGGGGTGTACATAATAGGGACAAGTACAATAATCATAAACAATACAATTCACACACAGCTACAGGAGGATAGAGGTCCCTGCCCACGAGGGCTCACAGTCTACAAGGGATGGGTGAGGATAATAATAATAATACCAAACCCAACTTTTACCTTAGCTGGTTCTAAAAAATAGGGCTGACCCCAGGCTGTTTTTTTGTAGTTATTTAAATAACACTGGTCAACACAAAAAAAATCATCAGCAAAGATAATATGTCTGTGTTATGGAGTTTTTTGTGCTGATTCCACAAATATGCTTAGTTTTGCTCTATCACATAAACGTTCGGAGATAGAAGTATTTTTGTTATTACGTTATTTCAGCATTGTCAATGTATGCTGGGCCCCTCATGTGATTTGCTCAGGTTGTTCAAATGGTCTTTGTGACTGGTTGAATATGAGGAAAGTGGCTGTGCCATTTGCTGTTTCCATGATTTGGAGAGAATACAAAAATTATAGTGATGACTGCTACTTTTGTTTTGCGAAACTGAAGGGCTTTTCTACAAAAGAACATACATAAGATTAATTACCCTGAACTTGAATCTGCGATTAGACCAGTTCCATATGATGGTACCTTGCCAGTTCCTGTACCACCATTGTCTTACTTGGATGAAAATGAAGTAAAATCTGAAAACTATGGAGCTGAAGCTACTGGTGAAGACATGGAGACTTCAAGTCAAGATGAGTATGTACCTGATGGAGCAGCCAGAAGACTACTCAACATGAATTAAATGATCTCATCAGAGACTTTTCATTGTCAAAAGATAAAGCTGAACTTTTTGCATCTACATTGAAACAGAAGAATGTTCTTCATGATGATGTCAAAGTGTGTTATTACTGAAACAGAAGTAACCAGCACCAGCCGCCACAGACCCTGCAGCACCAGCACCACGGACCCCGCACAGCAGCCACAGACCTTGTACAGCACACGCCATCTCCGGGCACCATATTTTGAAGTCCTCACCACCTGCCCTGCAGCGTCAGCACCAGCAGCCACAGACCCAGCACCAGCTGCTGCAGCATTCCCCCGGCCTCCTGTGACCCCTCTCCACCACCTCCATAAGCTACATTCAGATTATAAGATACACCCCTCACTTTCCTCCCAAATTTTGGAGGAAAGGTGCATCTTATAATCCAAAAAATATGGTAAGTATTTTGTCGGCCCCCCCCCCCATATACAGTATGACCAGTACACAGCGCCCCCATTCAAACAGCAGGAGCCCCCACACAGACAGGCAGGGGGATACAAACAAAAGGATACACCACAAACTGTTGAAGCCTAAGGCTATGTCCGCACATTCCGTTTCCACCTGCGTTTCAGCTGCTTTTTAGGTCTGTTTTGAACTGCAGCGTTTTCATGCCAAAATGCATGCGTTTTTTGATTTTCCAGCAAAGTCTATGGGAAATGGGGATTTCTTGTGCGCACTTTGCGGTTTCAAACGCATTTAATTTGCATAATTTTGGGCAAAAACTCTGCATTCAAAGAAGCAGCATGTCGATTGTTTTTGCCATTTGGGCTGCGTTTTGCTAACATTGAAGTCAATGAGAAGTTGTAAAAAGCAAGAAACCTCAAAATTCCAACATTTTACATGCTTTTTAGCTGCAGAAAGAATGCGTTTTGGACTACATAAACGCATGCTTTTCTGACATCAAAATAATGAAATGATATGTCCCTTTACACACACACATAGTCCGACAATTAAATTAATGAAAAATATAATTTTTTTTTGCTATTTTAGCCATAAATAGTATAAAACCGCTATAATTATATGAAATATAACTATTTTCGTTATGATTTCAATAATTATTTGTATTCCTTTTTTTCCCCTTTTTTTCATTGTGTTTGACTGTTTAAACTTTATTTAGCATTGTCTTAATGTTCAAAACGCATCTGTCTAAACGCAATGGAAAAGCCGGTAAAAAGCGCTAAAAACGCGGTAAATTGCATGCGTATTCACCGCGATTTAGTGGTCAAAAGCAACTTTGGAAAAAGCAATTTCTGCCAAACGATGCGTTTAGAACTGCAACTAGGGCGACGCAAAGTGCGCACATAGCCAAACGCCATGACTCCAATAGCAGGATCTGCAGCCGCCACTATAGTCTTCCTCAGATGGAGTAGCCACAAATTGGCTGCAGCTGATATTAACTAATTAGGAGCTAGCAGCAAGGAAAAAAGACAATAACCCTTGCTGCGCCAACAGAAAGCAAATACGTGTAAGGCCCCCTTCACACATCCATGTCTCCAGTTCAAGTGACGTCCGTTTTCACACGTACCGTAGACATTAAATTCAATGGGTTTGTGCACATCTGCGTGTTTTCCCATGAATCATGTGTCTGTGTAGAGCATACGTGTGTCCATGTGCTCCACACAGTGACATATCCGTTTTTCTTCTCCAGCACAGGTGTCACACGGACTGCACGGACCACACACTGATGTGCTCCATGTGACATCAGTGTGACACGTACCGGAGAAAATCATGTGTCTGTGAAACAAAATGCTTTTCTATACTCGCCTGTCTCCACCGCTGATGTCTCCAGCACTGCTGTCACTTGCTTCCAACCCCCACTCATTATCCTCATTGCTTAATCACTGCACCGAGGACCGCAAGCAACAGCAACGCCGGACATAGCAGCACCATGTACAGGTAAGTATAGAAGTTCATGTTGTCAGTGTGCTATGCGGATGTCACACGGATAGCACACTGACAGCACACGCTGAACGCACACTGACAGCACACGCTGAACGCACACACATACGCACCTACACCACGGACCGTGCAACACGTGTATGGTTTGCACAGATGTATGAAAGAGGCCTAATATGCCGAGCCTCACATGTACTGTATATGTGAAGCTTGATTCACAGAATCATCACAAATCTCTCAACAGCGAGAGACGCTTGTGACACAGGCCCTGTATATACAGTATGAGCCCACAAACAGGCCCCTATATACAGAATGAGTCCATATACAGTCCCCTATAAACATCATGAGCCCCCACATAGGCCACTTTATACAGTATGAACACCCACAAGGCCCCCTACAAACACTGAGTCCACACACAGCCCCATGTATACAGTATGAAACCACACACAGCCCTCTGAGATCCAAAAAGTCCCTTATAGACAGAATAAGTCCCCACATAGCACACTCTAGACACTATTAACCCTACTATACACAGCCTGAGCCCCCACATAGCCTCCTATGGGCCACAGGTAACAACACACACACACCCCCACCCCCAGCAGTTCACAGCAGACATCCCCAGTGAGACCTGATTTCTTCCCTCGGGTTCAGACAGACACACCAGGTGGGCGGAGTCAGGCAGATAGGCACGCCCACCGAGGAGTCTAGCTGGCCTGAGGCAAAAACCAGCTCAGACAAGTCCAGGCAGAGGAAGAGAGAGGAGGTCTGCAGAGAGGCAGACGCAGACTGGGGCCTAGGTTGGAGCCTAGGTCCCTCGTGAAGCCAGTGAGGCAGACGGTAGTGGCCGTCTGCAGGAGGCGGGAAGACAGTCTTGGTGGAACCGTAGATAACCGGGACAGGGTAGTGGCCCGTCCGGTACCGAACCGGGGAGCCTGCTGGAAACCGGAGCACAGGAGGAGCGTACACGAAGGTGAAGGAAAGGACTTACACTACCAACCTGGGGTCAGGGGAAAAACACCGCAGCCGTCTGTGGGACCCGTCCATCCAGCCGTTTGTTTTACCGGAGACTTTGCATTCGTTATTGGCTGAGTGAGTACCACCGTGCCGTGCAGCACAGCGCTGCCCCCGCGACCCTGCACCTCACCAGGCCCCGTAACCCGCCTGCCATCCCTAAACCCCTCACCGGGGCCCCGGGACAACCAACCCCCCTACCCACGGAGGGGAGAAACAACATCCAAGTTGCTCCCTATCATCGCTCCCGGGATCCCCGTCCAGAGCAGCGGTGGTGTCACAACCTCACCACAACCGTGGGTGGCGTCACGGACAATATCCCTAAACCAAACCACCCCCCCTTTCACTCACGGGCGAGGAGCGCCGCTGGAGTCCCCGGGATCCGGCCCACCGCTTGAGCCACCACCGAGCAGCAGCAGCCGGACCCGAGCAGTGGGTGAGCGCAGCGTCCCCTCCTCCGCCCGCGACAACTTGGCATCACGAACAGGATTCAAACCATTCTACCGCCTGGCTGAAGTGCGTCTTGTGTCCCGCCGGAGGTGTCCGGCCGAAAATTTTAAGAAGCCGCCATCTTGGGCGCGAAAAGTTCCCCGCTCGAGCGTCTTCCAGAGCAGTGGAGGCGCGAAAGCCGAAGCTGCGCCCCTGAAGAGGAGGTACCGGAAAGAAACCAAGGGGGGACGGATGGCGTCCGGCCGCATGTGAACCGCGGCTGTGGAAGCAGGGACGCCAGGACTCTGCAAGTATTTGGTTCCTGGAGCACCGCTGCACGAGATGTCCCGTCCGTCCGGCACCGCTGAAACCTCAGTGCCCATGCCCGCGGCCAACGCCCCGACCAACCCGTTACCCCTGTCACTGGTAGCGGAGCTCGCAGCGTCTGTGAGGGAGGGTCCAGACCTGGGGTCCCCAGGCCTTACCTTTGTCACCGCCCTGCCACCAGCCCCGGCTTCCATCCCGGCCGCACCGCTGATGACGACGGCCCCGGCAGTCCGCCTGGCCGCAACGGAGATGACGACGGCTCCGGCAGTCCTCCCGGCCGCAACGGCAGCGAAGTACCCGTCCCGTTAACAAATCTGGGCCCGTTCCTGGACTGGGGTCAAGGGGTGCTGCCCACTTCTTAGGGGCAGCATCAAGGCCAGGTTACTTGGGTGGGTGACTGAAGGACCCATTCCGTTGTTATTAATAAAAGTGTTTTATTGTTGTTGCAACGGTTGAAGTGATATGCCTCCCATAAGGGAAGATTTCTGAACATGCTTGTTTATTTTCTTTTTCAGTTGTGAAAATAAAACCGGTGATGGATGGGCAGCCCGCGGACGGTCTGCATTTAACCAAGGGGGAATTTGGCGCCCTGGACTAGCCAGGGGCCACAGGTAACAACACACACACACACCCCCAGCAGTTCACAGCAGACATCCCCAGTGAGACTTGATTTCTTCCCTCGGGTTCAGACAGACACACCAGGTGGGCGGAGTCAGGCAGATAGGCACGCCCACCGAGGAGTCTAGCTGGCCTGAGGCAAAAACCAGCTCAGACAAGTCCAGGCAGAGGAAGAGAGAGGAGGTCTGCAGAGAGGCAGACGCAGACTGGGGCCTAGGTTGGAGCCTAGGTCCCTCGTGAAGCCAGTGAGGCAGACGGTAGTGGCCGTCTGCAGGAGCCGGGATGACAGTCTTGGTGGAACCGTAGGTAGCCGGGACAGGGTAGTGGCCCGTCCGGTACCGAAAAGGGGAGCCAGCTGGAAACCGGAGCACAGGAGGAGCGTACACGAAGGTGAAGGAAAGGACTTACACTACCAACCTGGGGTCAGGGGAAAAACACCGCAGCCGTCTGTGGGACCCGTCCATCCAGCCGTTTGTTTTACCGGAGACTTTGCATTTGTTATTGGCTGAGTGAGTACCACCGTGCCGTGCGGCACAGCGCTGCCCCCGCGACCCTGCACCTCACGAGGCCCCGTAACCCGCCTGCCATCCCTAAACCCCTCACCGGGGCCCCGGGACAACCAACCCCCCTACCCACGGAGGGGAGAAACAACATCCAAGCTGCTCCCTATCATCGCTCCCGGGATCCCCGTCCAGAGCAGCGGTGGTGTCACAACCTCACCACAACCGTGGGTGGCGTCACGGACAATATCCCTAAACCAAACCACCCCCCCTTTCACTCACGGGCAAGGAGCGCCACTCGAGTCCCCGGGATCCGGCCCACCGCTCGAGCCACCACCGAGCAGCAGCAGCTGGACCCGAGCAGTGGGTGAGCGCAGCGTCCTCTCCTCCGCCCGCGACAACTACATAGCCTCTTATATACAGCATGAGCCACCATACATGTTCTCCTATATATGGCGTGAGCCTCCACATAGCCTCCTATGTACAGTATGAGACCCCTCATAACCTTCTATATACAACATGAACCCACACATAAACCTCCAATATATAGTATGAGTCCCCAGATAGCCTCCTATGTATAGCATGAGCCCCTCAACTAGCCTGTTATGTACATGTGCCCCGACACATCCTCCTATATACAGCATTCTCCTAGAAACTGTACAACATGAGCCTCCACATATACAGCAGAAAACACCATATGACCTCCTATATGCAGGGTGAGCCCCAATATAGGTTCGAACCCCACATATGCCCTATATACAGCATAATAACCCAAATAACCTCCTGTCCCTCATCCTGGTAAATATGCCCCCATGTTTGGTCCCTCCTGGTATATATTGTCCCCATCCTGTACTGAGGTCCTCCATCCTGGGGCCCTTTCAGGTATATATGTCTCTCATCCTGGGCCACTTCTAGGTATATAAGTACCCCATCCTTGGCACCGTCATATATATACATATATATATATATATATATATATATATATTTCCCATCCTTGTATATATGTCCCCCATCCTGGGGCCCATTCTAGTATATATGTTCCCATCCTGGTATATATGTCCTCCATCCTGGGCCCTTCCTGGTATATATGACTTTCATCCTGGTATATATGTCCCTCATCCTGCTATATATATATATATATATATATATATATATAATATATAAAGCTGAGTGTGTGTGTGTGTGTGTGTGTGTGTGTGTGTGTGTGTGTGTGTGTGTGTGTGTGTGTCCGCTAAAGGAATCCGCACTGTCGCATTTACAATCACGAAAATTTTCACAGACACTTCATGTGACTCAGAGAACGTCATAGACTATGACCAGGAAAATTTAACCCCACGCTTTACAGTTATTCTCTAAAAATCCTGCCTCCATTAAACTGAATAGCTAAAGGCTATTAATAGCAACTGTCAGTTGTTGCTATAGGAACAAAATAAACTGTTAGTATAAGATGCTTATGTGTGAGGTAATATGATGTCGGTGGTGAGACGGATAGAGAGAGAGACAGACAGAGACACAGACAGAGGAAGACAGGGAAAGAGACAGACACAGACAGCCGGGTAAAGAGACAGCAGGGCAAAGAGACAGACAGAAAGACACACACATAGAGATAGAGACAGACAGATACAGAGATGGAGACAGATAGACTGGTACAAATACAGACAGAGTTAGAAAAAGACAGACAGAGACATAGACACAGACAGACAAGGAAAGAGACAGACAGAGAGACAGACAGCGACACACAGACCTAGAAATGTCCTAGAAACCTCCCAAAGTCAAGAATAACTTTCACACACTAAATGACAACTACCATGTTTTTCCAAAATAAATAGGCCTCATAGTTCATTTGTCACCATATTATTCACTTTTCATATATGTCTATCCCAGAATTATTTAATGATTGAGATTTTTTTTCTTTGAGCCTTTATATTTTTGCTCTCCCTTCTTCCAAGAGACATATCCTTTTATTTTTGAAAAACAGGATATACAGTACAGACTAAAAGTTTGGACACACCTCATTCAATGACTTTTCTTTACTTTCATGACTCTGAAAATTGTAGATTCATATTGAAGGCATCAAAATTCTGCATTAACACATGTGGAATGAAATACTTAACAAAAAAGTGTGAAACAACTGAAAATATGTCTTTTATTCTAGGTTCTTCAAAGTAGCCACCTTTTGCTTTGATTACTGCTTTGCACACTCTTGGCATTCTCTTGATGAGCTTCAAGAGGTAGTCACCGGAAATGGTTTTCACTTCACAGGTGTGCCTTGTCAGGTTTAATAAGTGGGATTTCTTGCCTTATAAATGGGGTTGGGCCCATCAGTTGTGTTGTGCAGAAGTCTGGTGGATACACAGCTGATAGTCCTACTGAATAGACTGTTAGAATTTTTATTATGACAAGAAAAAAGCAGCTAAGTAAAGAAAAACGAGTGTTCATCATTACTTTAATAAATGAAGGTCTGTCAGTCCGAAAAATTGGAAAACTTTGAAAGTATCCCCAAGTGCAGTGGCAAAAACCATCAAACGCTTCAAAGAAACTGGCTCACATGAGGACTGCCCCAGGAAAGGAAAACCAAGAGTCACCTCTGCTGCGGAGGATAAGTTTATCCGAGTCACCGGCCTCAGAAATCGCAGGTTAACAGCAGCTCAGATTAGAGACCAGGTCAATGCCAAACAGAGTTCTAGCAGCAGACACATCTCTAGAACAACTGTTAAGAGGGAACTCTGTGCAGCAGACCTTCATGGTAAAATAGCTGCTAGCAAACCACTGCTAAGGACAGGCAACAAGCAGAAGATACTTTTTTGGGCTAAAGAACACAAGGAATGGACATTAGACTAGTGGAAATCTGTGCTTAGGTCTGATGAGTCCAAATTTGAGCTCTTTGGATCCAACCACTGTGTCTTTGTGAAACACAGAAAAGGTGAACGGATGGACTCTACATGCCTGGTTCCCACTGTGAAGCATGGAGGAGGAGGTGTGATGGTATGGGGGTACTTTGCTGGTGACACTGTTGGGGATTTTTTTTAAAATTGAAGGCATACTGAACCAGCATGGCTACCACAGCATCTTGCAGCGGCATGCTATTCCATCCGGTTTGCGTTTATTTGGACCATCATTAATTTTTCAACAGGACAATGACCCCAAACACACCTCCAGGCTGTGTAAGGGCTATTTGACTAAGAAGGAGAGTGATGGGGTGCTACACCAGATGACCTAGCCTCCACAGTCACAAGACCTGAACCCATTTGAGATGGTTTGGGGTGAGCTGGACCGCAGAGTGAAGGCAATAGGGACAACAAGTGCTAAGCATCTCTGGGAACTCCTTCAAGACTGTTGGAAGACCATTTCCGGTGACTACCTCTTGAAGCTCATGAACAGAATACCAAGAGTGTGTTGTGCAAAGCAGTAATTAAAGCAAAAGGTGGCTACTTTGAAGAACCTAGAATATAAGACAAAGATTTTCAGTTGTTTCACACTTTTTTGTTAAGTATTTCATTCCACATCTGTTAATTCATAGTTTTGATGCCTTCAATGTGAATCTACAATTTTCAGAGTCATGAAGATAAAGAAAACTCTTTGAATGAAAAGGTGTATCCAAACTTTTGGTCTGTGTGTATATACACACACACACGCACACACACACACACACACACATATATATATATATAGATAGATATAATTCTATACTTCTACAGAAGCCATAATAAGATATTGCTTAATTTTCTTTTCTTCTCACTTGTATATAACAAGTTAGATTACAATTCCTCTAATACTTGTAATCCATAAAAGAACCTGAAATTTCTGTAAATAGCATCTGATACATGAGAGGCTCCCAGTAAAGTGCAGCTATCTGTGTAGCAGATTTATATTATGTGCAGACAGGTTCTATATCTATATTTTCTGTACCTGAATTTATTGAATCAGAGATAAGGAAAAATCTATACCATTATATAATCTATAAGTGTATGTGCCAACGATCAGGACTCACTGCGTCCTATATGCAGCGGGTCCTGACCTGCAGGTTGTTAAAGAAGTCACCATCTTCACAGTTCAGCCATTTTGTCTCTAATAAGTCTATTTTTCTCTATTGAAACCTAATAAAGTTCATTATATTGCATTCTCATAAGCAGGGCTGTATTTTGCCTTCGTGCTACCCTAGGCACTTTAAGTGGTCGCGCCCCTTAGTGACAACGTAACACTATGAGTTTTCGCACACGACATCTGTTTAAGGCAGATCTACTCTGTAAAACACTTGAAAAAGTATCAATGATAAATGAAGGGCACTAACCCCCCCCCAATGGGGATCACCACAGGCACATCAAAACATAGCATGAGTATAAAATATTCCCACCACACCGTCCCCACTTATATACTGTGACTGTCACACTGCCCCTAATAAACTACACACTGCCCTCCCTTATAAATTATACCCACCACACCTTCCTCAATTATGAAATATGATCTGCACATTGACCTCACATCATGTTGCCCCCTCCTCACAATGTCCCATGCATGCTGCCCCCTCCTCACAATGTCCCATGCATGCTTCCCCCTCCTCACAATGTCCCATGCATGCTGCCCCCTCCTCACAATGTCCCATGCATACTGCCCCCTCCTCACAATGTCCTATGCATGCTGCCCCCTCCTCACAATGTCCCATGCATGCTTCCCCCTCCTCACAGTGTCCCATGCATGCTGCTCCCTCCTCACAATGTCCCATGCATGCTGCCCCCTCCTCACAATGTCCCATGCATGCTGCCCCCTCCTCAGTGTCCCATGCATGCTGCTCCCTCCTCACAATGTCCCATGCATGCTGCCCCCTCCTCACAATGTCCTATGCATGCTGCCCCCTCCTCACAATGTCCCATGCATGCTTCCCCCTCCTCACAGTGTCCCATGCATGCTGCTCCCTCCTCACAATGTCCCATGCATGCTGCCCCCTCCTCACAATGTCCCATGCATGCTGCCCCCTCCTCAGTGTCCCATGCATGCTGCTCCCTCCTCACAATGTCCCATGCATGCTGCCCCCTCCTCACAATGTCCCATGCATGCTGCCCCCTCCTCACAGTTTCCCATGCATGCTGCCCCCTCCTCACAATGTCCCATGCATGCTGCTCCCTCCTCACAATGTCCCATGCATGCTGCCCCCTCCTCACAATGTCCTATGCATGCTGCCCCCTCCTCACAATGTCCCATGCATGCTTCCCCCTCCTCACAGTGTCCCATGCATGCTGCCCCCTCCTCACAATGTCCCATGCATGCTGCCCTCCCCTCACAATGTCCCATGCATGCTTCCCCCTCCTCACAATGTCCCATGCATGCTGCCCCCTCCTCACAGTGTCTCATGCATGATGCCCCCTCCTCACAGTGTCCCATGCATGCTGCCCCCTCCTCACAATGTCCCATGCATGCTGCCCCCCTCCTCACAATGTCCCATGCATGCTGCCCCCTCCTCACAATGTCCCATGCATGCTGCCCCTCTCCATGAGCTCCTAATGCTGCCTTCCTCTTTTCCATAATGACACCTCCATGCTGCCCCATTCATCATACTAAGACCACCACACTAACGCTTATGCTGAGACACCCCCCCACACACACACACTACCCCACTCTTGATATTGACTTCCCTACATTGCTCCACTCCATACTGAGTCCACACATGCTGCCACTTCTCCATAATGAGCTCCCAATGCTGCCCCCCTCTCATTCTGAGTCCTTACACTCCCCCCATCGATTTTGTCATTGCACTATCCCTCAACCCTTGTCCTCTGTCTCTCTCCCCCGCCTTCAGCAGCAGCCTCTCCCCCAGCATCAGCCTCTCTTCCCCAGCCCCCCCAGCATCAACCTCTCTCCCCCCAGCGTCCCCCAGCATCAGCCTCTCTCCCCCCAGCCTCCCCCAGTTTCAGCCTCTCTCCCCCAGCTTTCCCCAGCATCAGCCTCTCTCCCCCAGCTTCCCCAAGCATTAGCCTCTCTGCCCCCAGCATCAGCCTCTCTGCCCCCAGTATCAGCCTCTCTGCCCCCAGCATCAGCCTCTCTTCTCCCAGCCTCCCCAAGCATCAGCCTTTCTCCTCCCAGCCTCCCCCCTCCCAGCCTCCCCCAGCATCAGCCCCCCCCCCCCCCTCCCAGCCTCTCCCAGCATCAGCCTCCCCCAGCATCAGCCTCTGTCCTCCCAGCCTCCCCCAGCATCAGCCTCCCCCAGCATCAGCCTCTCTTCTCCCAGCCTCCCCCAGCATCAGCCTCTCTCCTCCCAGCCTCCCTCAGCATCAATCAGCTTCCCCCTCCCAGCCTCCCCCAGCATCAGCCTCCCCCAGCATCAGCCTCTCTCCTCCCAGCCTCCCCCAGCACCAGCCTCCCCCAGCATCAGCCTCCCTCCTCCCAGCCTCCCCCAGCATCAGCCTCCCCCCTCCTAGCCTCCCCCAGCATCAGCCTCTCTCCTCTCAGCCTCCCGCAGCATCAGCCTCCCTCAGCATCAGCCTCTCTCCGAGCCTCTCGCAGCATCAGCCTCTTTCCTCCCAGCCTCCCCCAGCATCAGCCTCCCCCTCCTAGCCTCCCCCAGCATCAGCCTCTCTCCTCCCAGCCTCCCGCAGCATCAGCCTCCCTCAGCATCAGCCTCTCTCCTCCGAGCCTCCCTCAGCATCAGCCTCTTTCCTCCCAGCCTCCCCCAGCATCAGCCTCTCTCCTCCCAGCCTCTTCCAGCATCAGCCTCTCTCCTCCCAGCCTCCCCCAGCATCAGCCTCCCTCAGCATCAGCCTCCCTCCTCCCAGCCTCCCCCAGCATCAGCCTCTCTCCTCCCAGCCTCCCCCAGCATCAGCCTCTTTCCTCCCAGCCTCCCCCAGCATCAGCCTCCCTCCTCCCAGCCTCCCCCAGCATCAGCCTCCCTCCTCCCAGCCTCCCCCAGCATCAGCCTCCCTCCTCCCAGCCTCCCCCAGCATCAGCCTCCCTCGTCCCAGCCTCCCCCAGCATCAGCCTCTCTCCTCCCAGCCTCCCGCAGCATCAGCCTCCCTCAGCATCAGCCTCTCTCCTCCGAGCCTCCTGCAGCATCAGCCTCTCCCACCATCAGCCTCCCTCAGCATCAGCCTCTTTCCTCCCAGCCTCCCCCAGCATCAGCCTCTCTCCTCCCAGCCTCTCCCAGCATCAGCCTCTCTCCTCCCAGCCTCCTGCAGCATCAGCCTCCCTCAGCATCAGCCTCTCTCCTCCCAGCCTCCCCCAGCACCAGCCTCTTTCCTCCCAGCCTCCCCCAGCATCAGCCTCTCTCCTCCCAGCCTCCCCCAGCATCAGCCTCTCTCCTCCCAGCCTCTCTCCTCCCAGCCTCCCCCAGCATCAGCCTCTCTCCTCCCAGCCTCCCCCAGCATCAGCCTCTCTCCTCCCAGCCTCCCCCAGCATCAGCCTCCCTCAGCATCAGCCTCCCTCCTCCCAGCCTCCCCCAGCATCAGCCTCCCTCCTCCCAGCCTCCCCCAGCATCAACCTCCGTCCTCCCAGCCTCCCCCAGCATCAGCCTCCCTCGTCCCAGCCTCCCCCAGCATCAGCCTCCCCCAGCATCAGCCTCTTTCCTCCCAGCCTCCCCCAGCATCAGCCTGCCTCAGCATCAGCCTCCCTCCTCCCAGCCTCCCCCAGCATCAGCCTCCCCCAGCATCAGCCTCCCCCAGCATCAGCCTCCCTCCTCCCAGCCTCCCCCAGCATCAGCCTCCCTCCTCCCAGCCTCCCCCTGCATCAGCCTCCCCCAGCATCAGCCTCTCTCCTCCCAGCCTCCCCCAGCATCAGCCTCAGACTCCCTCCTCCCAGCCTTCCCCAGCATCAGCCTCCCACCTCCTAGCCTCTCCCAGCATCAGCCTCCCCCTCCTAGCCTCCCCCAGCATCAGCCTCCCCCAGCATCAGACTCTCTCCTCCCAGCCTCCCCCAGTATCAGCTTCTCTTCCCCCAAGTCTCCCCCAATATCAGCCTCTCTCCCCCCACCACATGCGCAGATCTCCAGTCTGCATTAGAGACACCCCCACGCTCCTTATGAATCTTCAGCTCTGCGAGCACTTACCTGCTCCAGGGCCCGCTGTCATCTTCCTGGCTCACGTGAGTATCCTCTTCTGACACCGGCTTCCATCGTGGCGTCCTCTGCGGCGTCCTGCTGTGAGCTCTGCATGTGAAATCCACACAGCATTGGACGCAGCATAGAGGAAGGAGCTGATTGGCGCGCCTGTGACCCCGGAAGTGCAGGCGCCGGCAGTTCCGGGGTCAATCAGCTCTCTGTGCCCGGCCGCCGCAGTTTGTCTTCATTTGCGTCTTAATTGATGCGGATACAAATAAATGGAGGGGCGCCTCTCCCCCCTCCAAAAATACAGCGGATTTAATGGATATGTAAAAAAAATTTTTTTTTTTACTGCTAGAAGGTGTCGCCCCCCCGCATCCTGCCGCCCCAGGCACGGGACCACGTGTGCCTAATGGTAAATACGGCCCTGCTCATAAGTAACATAAGTAATGTGATAAATAACCTACCTTCAAATTGGCAGAAGATGTGTTCCTGGCAGGACAAATGCATTTTTTTTTCTTTATTACTCCCTTATTTCTCCTAAATCAAGATTATTATGTCACAAACAACATGTGTTGACCTATGGGTTAACTTGTGTTCTTTCTAAAATATGTCTTTTGGGGGGCGTGGCCTGCACGCTGATGGCAGCAGTTACCTAGAAGCTGAGCTCCAGCCACAGTGACTCAGAAACAGCTCAGAACAGCTATCCAGAGACTCTAAAGGCCCAGTCACACTAAACAACTTACCAGCGATCCCAACAACGATACAACCTGATAGGCTGGTAAGTTGCTAGGAGGTCGCTGGTGAGATGTCACACTAAGCGACGCTCCAGCGATCCCACCAGCAACCTGACCTGGCAGGGATCGCTGGAGTGTCGCTACACGGGTTGCTGGTGAGCTGTCACACAGGCAGATCTCACCAGCAACCAGTGACCAGCCCCCAGCCAGCAGCGTGAGTTACAGTTAGGTCCAGAAATATTTGGACAGTGACACAATTTTCGCGAGTTAGGCTCTGCATGCCACCACATTGGATTTGAAATGAAACCTCTACAACAGAATTCAAGTGCAGATTGTAACGTTTAATTTGAAGGTTTGAACAAAAATATCTGATAGAAATTGTAGGAATTGTACACATTTCTTTACAAACACTCCACATTTTAGGAGGTCAAAAGTAATTGGACAAATAAACCAAACACAAACAAAATATTTTTATTTTCAATATTTTGTTGCGAATCCTTTGGAGGCAATCACTGCCTTAAGTCTGGAACCCATGGACATCACCAAACGCTGGGTTTCCTCCTTCTTAATGCTTTGCCAGGCCTTTACAGCCGCAGCCTTCAGGTCTTGCTTGTTTGTGGGTCTTTCCATCTTAAGTCTGGATTTGAGCAAGTGAAATGCATGCTCAATTGGGTTAAGATCTGGTGATTGACTTGGCCATTGCAGAATGTTCCACTTTTTTGCACTCATGAACTCCTGGGTAGCTTTGGCTGTATGCTTGGGGTCATTGTCCATCTATACTATGAAGCGCCGTCCAATCAACTTTGCGGCATTTGGCTGAATCTGGGCTGAAAGTATATCCCGGTACACTTCAGAATTCATCCGGCTACTCTTGTCTGCTGTTATGTCATCAATAAACACAAGTGACCCAGTGCCATTGAAAGCCATGCATGCCCATGCCATCACGTTGCCTCCACCATGTTTTACAAAGGATGTGGTGTGCCTTGGATCATGTGCCGTTCCCTTTCTTCTCCAAACTTTTTTCTTCTCATCATTCTGGTACAGGTTGATTTTTGTCTCATCTGTCCATAGAATACTTTTCCAGAACTGAGCTGGCTTCATGAGGTGTTTTTCAGCAAATTTAACTCTGGCCTGTCTATTTTTGGAATTGATGAATGGTTTGCATCTAGATGTGAACCCTTTGTATTTACTTTCATGGAGTCTTCTCTTTACTGTTGACTTAGAGACAGATACACCTACTTCACTGAGAGTGTTCTGGACTTCAGTTGATGTTGTGAACGGGTTCTTCTTCACCAAAGAAAGTATGCGGCGATCATCCACCACTGTTGTCATCCGTGGACGCCCAGGCCTTTTTGAGTTCCCAAGCTCACCAGTCAATTCCTTTTTTCTCAGAATGTACCCGACTGTTGATTTTGCTACTCCAAGCATGTCTGCTATCTCTCTGATGGATTTTTTCTTTTTTTTCAGCCTCAGGATGTTCTGCTTCACCTCAATTGAGAGTTCCTTAGACCGCATGTTGTCTGGTCACAGCAACAGCTTCCAAATGCAAAACCACACACCTGTAATCAACCCCAGACCTTTTAACTACTTCATTGATTACAGGTTAACGAGGGAGACGCCTTCAGAGTTAATTGCAGCCCTTAGAGTCCCTTGTCCAATTACTTTTGGTCCCTTGAAAAAGAGGAGGCTATGCATTACAGAGCTATGATTCCTAAACCCTTTCTCCGATTTGGATGTGAAAACTCTCATATTGCAGCTGGGAGTGTGCACTTTCAGCCCATATTATATATATAATTGTATTTCTGAACATGTTTTTGTAAACAGCTAAAATAACAAAACTTGTGTCACTGTCCAAATATTTCTGGCCCTGACTGTATCTAATATTCCGAGTCGTGGTTGTGACTTAGTTATTGTTCTTGAAGGCCCTCTGCATATGGTTCATGCAGGTCTTTCTAGCCCCCAGGGCGGCAATCTCCTATCATGCCGCTGGTCCTTTTTTGGATTTTTTTTTCCTTTTGGACAAATGTTGGTTATGCGTGTTATGTTCTACCTAATAGTGATGAGTGAGTATGCTTGTTACTACTCGTTACTCGCACGAGTATCACTGTACTCGGGCTACTCGGCGGGGACCGAGTAATCTCGCGATACTTGTGCTGTACTCGTGGTCTTCATCCCTGCATGCTGGCGCTCTTTTGAGAGCCAGTCCTCATGCAGGGATTGGCTGGCAGACCACTGCAATGCCACAGCCCTGTTAGTTGTGGAATTGCAGTGATTGGCCGGCCTGCACAGCGTGACCGAGCCTTTATACCGGCGGGCGCGCTGTGCTCTGCACACAGCCATCCAGACAGTGAGTGCAGGGAGAGTGTTGCTGCTTCAGGGAAAGGTTTGCGGCCCTTTATAGCTATTTCCGTTGCAGGGCTGCAAACAGTGTGACCAGAAGTCCTTCTCAGGACTATTATAGTTTTATACAGGCAGGCAGGGTATAGCCAGGTCGGAGTACAGTAGCAGAGTCCTTCTCAGGACTATTGTTGCTGTATACAGGCAGGGTATAGCCAGGTCGGAATACAGGCTAGTGACCAGAAGAGTCCTTGTCAGGACTATTGTAGCAGTATACAGGCAGGCAGGGTATATAGCCATTCCTAGTAGTGACCGTATACCAGCCTTCATCATATCTGGGGCTGGTGTACACAGTCTAAAACAGTCCAGAGAGTGTCAGACTTCTCAGTAATTGTCGCTCCTAAAAAGCTGTTAGGTTCTTAGTGCGTCCGTGCTTGCATTTAAAAACCGCACGTGTGTGCCTGTCGGTGGCAGCGTACAGGTGCACGATTTGCACAAACTATTATATAACGCACAAGTCTAGTGTATAATACACGTCAGTCAGCAGTGTCTGATAGTGTCAGACTTCTCAGTAATTGTCGCTCCTAAAAACCTGTTAGGTTCTTAGTGCGTCCGTGCTTGCATTTAAAAACCGCACGTGTGTGCCTGTCGGTGGCAGAGTACAGGTGCACGATTTGCACAAACTATTATATAACGCACAAGTCTAGTGTATAATACACGTCAGTCAGCAGTGTCTGATAGTGTCAGACTTCTCAGTAATTGTCGCTCCTAAAAACCTGTTAGGTTCTTAGTGCGTCCGTGCTTACATTTAAAAACCGCACGTGTGTGCCTGTCGGTGGCAGCGTACAGGTGCACGATTTGCACAAACTATTATATAACGCACAAGTCTAGTGTATAATACACGTCAGTCAGCAGTGTCTGATAGTGTCAGACTTCTCAGTAATTGTCGCTCCTAAAAACCTGTTAGGTTCTTAGTGCGTCCGTGCTTGCATTTAAAAACCGCACGTGTGTGCCTGTCGGTGGCAGAGTACAGGTGCACGATTTGCACAAACTATTATATAACGCACAAGTCTAGTGTATAATACACGTCATGTCAGCAGTGTCTGATAGTGTCAGACTTCTCAGTAATTGTCGCTCCTAAAAACCTGTTAGGTTCTTAGTGCGTCCGTGCTTGCATTTAAAAACCGCACGTGTGTGCCTGTCGGTGGCAGCGTACAGGTGCACGATTTGCACAAACTATTATATAACGCACAAGTCTAGTGTATAATACACGTCATGTCAGCAGTGTCTGATAGTGTCAGACTTCTCAGTAATTGTCGCTTCTAAAAACCTGTTAGGTTCTTAGTGCGTCCGTGCTTGCATTTAAAAACCGCACGTGTGTGCCTGTCGGTGGCAGCGTACAGGTGCACGATTTGCACAAACTTGGATATAACGCACAAGTCTAGTGAATACACGTCAGCACAGCATTGCAAAATGCGCAAGGGCGTTGGCAAGGAACAAGGAAGTGGACGTGATGGTGGTGCAGGCAGAGGCCGAGGTCGTGGGCAAGCTCTAATTTCGCCACAACAAAGGGCCACATCTAGTTGCTCGCACGTCCTGTCCCAAATTCTTGGGGACCGCAGCAGTACACCGCTCTTGAACCAAGACCAGTGTCAACAGGTTGTTAGTTGGATAGCGGATAATGCTTCCAGTCAGATTGGCACCACCACAAACACTTTGTCTTCCACACGGTCAAGTGTCAGTAGCCGTGATACTGCACCGCACATTTCAGAACCTGATCCTCCTTCCTACCACAAGGCTGAGTACACGTCCTCGGACATTACTGATCCCACACTTGGACACTCGGAAGAGCTGTTCACGTTTCCATTCGCACATTCTGGCCTCTCGCCAGCTCATGTTGAAGTGGGTCATGAGGAGATCGTATGTACAGATGCCCAAATATTTGAGCAGCCACGTTCTCACGAAGTTGGCAACGTGTCTCAACAAGGGGTGGACGATGATGAGACACAATTGTCAGGAAGTCAGGAGGAGGAGCAGGGTGCGGAAGAGGAAGACGACGTGGTGGATGATCCAGTAACTGACCCAACCTGGCAGGAGGATATGCAGAGCGAGGACAGCAGTGCACAGGGGGAGGGAGGCGTAGCATCCCAACAGGCAGTAAGAAGCAGGGTGGTGGCTCCAGGCAGAAGTCAGGCAACCGTTCCCTGGAACAACAACACGACACAAGGTGCCTGTACAAATGTTAGGTCTTCCCGAGTCTGGCAGTTTTTTAAGTTGGCTCCAGATGATTCTAAAAAGGCCATTTGCAACACCTGCCGTGCCAGCATCAGCAGGGGTACCAAAACTAGCAGCCTGACCACCACCAGCATGATCAGGCACATGTCAGCCAAGCACCATTGGGGGAAGTACAACAGAGTCGAGGAGCAAACTATTATATAACGCACAAGTCTAGTGTATAATACACGTCATGTCAGCAGTGTCTGATAGTGTCAGACTTCTCAGTAATTGTCGCTCCTAAAAACCTGTTAGGTTCTTAGTGCGTCCGTGCTTGCATTTAAAAACCGCACGTGTGTGCCTGTCGGTGGCAGCGTACAGGTGCACGATTTGCACAAACTATTATATAACGCACAAGTCTAGTGTATAATACACGTCATGTCAGCAGTGTCTGATAGTGTCAGACTTCTCAGTAATTGTCGCTCCTAAAAACCTGTTAGGTTCTTAGTGCGTCCGTGCTTGCATTTAAAAACCGCACGTGTGTGCCTGTCGGTGGCAGCGTACAGGTGCACGATTTGCACAAACTTGGATATAACGCACAAGTCTAGTGAATACACGTCAGCACAGCATTGCAAAATGCGCAAGGGCGTTGGCAAGGAACAAGGAAGTGGACGTGATGGTGGTGCAGGCAGAGGCCGAGGTCGTGGGCAAGCTCTAATTTCGCCACAACAAAGGGCCACATCTAGTTGCTCGCACGTCCTGTCCCAAATTCTTGGGGACCGCAGCAGTACACCGCTCTTGAACCAAGACCAGTGTCAACAGGTTGTTAGTTGGATAGCGGATAATGCTTCCAGTCAGATTGGCACCACCACAAACACTTTGTCTTCCACACGGTCAAGTGTCAGTAGCCGTGATACTGCACCGCACATTTCAGAACCTGATCCTCCTTCCTACCACAAGGCTGAGTACACGTCCTCGGACATTACTGATCCCACACTTGGACACTCGGAAGAGCTGTTCACGTTTCCATTCGCACATTCTGGCCTCTCGCCAGCTCATGTTAAAGTGGGTCATGAGGAGATCGTATGTACAGATGCCCAAATATTTGAGCAGCCACGTTCTCACGAAGTTGGCAACGTGTCTCAACAAGGGGTGGACGATGATGAGACACAATTGTCAGGAAGTCAGGAGGAGGAGCAGGGTGCGGAAGAGGAAGACGACGTGGTGGATGATCCAGTAACTGACCCAACCTGGCAGGAGGATATGCAGAGCGAGGACAGCAGTGCACAGGGGGAGGGAGGCGTAGCATCCCAACAGGCAGTAAGAAGCAGGGTGGTGGCTCCAGGCAGAAGTCAGGCAACCGTTCCCTGGAACAACAACACGACACAAGGTGCCTGTACAAATGTTAGGTCTTCCCGAGTCTGGCAGTTTTTTAAGTTGGCTCCAGATGATTCTAAAAAGGCCATTTGCAACACCTGCCGTGCCAGCATCAGCAGGGGTACCAAAACTAGCAGCCTGACCACCACCAGCATGATCAGGCACATGTCAGCCAAGCACCATTGTGGGAAGTACAACAGAGTCGAGGAGCAGTGCTTGCTGATGTCACTGCTACGTCTTCGCTTGTTGTGCATGCGAGCCAATCCCCTGTCCATGCTGCCTGCGAACAAGCCTCCTCCGGTCCTGCACCTGCAGTTGCCTACGCAGAAATAACACCATCATCAAGCACGTCCTTGTCCCAGCGCAGCGTTCAGTTATCCATTCAGCAAACCTTTGAACGCAGGCGCAAATACACTGCCAACGCCCCACATGCCACAGTTCTAAATGCTAACATTTCGCGACTGCTTGCGCTGGAAATGTTGCCTTTTAGGCTGGTGGAGACAGAAGCATTCCGCGACCTGATGGCGGCAGCTGTCCCACGTTACTCGGTCCCCAGCCGCCACTATTTCTCCCGGTGTGCCGTCCCCGCGTTGCATAACCACGTGTCACAAAACATCACACGTGCCCTGAACAACGCTGTTTCACCCAAAGTCCACCTAACCACAGACACGTGGACAAGTGCTTGTGGGCAAGGTCGCTACATCTCGTTGACGGCACACTGGGTTAATATTGTGGAAGCTGGGACCCAGTCTGAGCAAGGGACGGAACACGTCCTTCCCACACCAAGGTTTGCAGGCCCTACCTCAGTCAGGGTTTCACCCACACTCTACAGCTCCGGAATGTCATGCTCTTCAGCCTCCTCCTCCTCCTGCGCAACCTCATCCACTTTACCCTCCACACCAGTCCCAAGCTGGAAGCACTGCAGCACTGCCTCGGCGAAGCGGCAACAGGCTGTGCTGAAGCTAATCTGCATAGGTGACAAACCCCACAATGCAGAAGAGGTGTGGACAGCTCTGAAACAGCAGGCAGATCACTGGCTCACACCTCTGAACCTAAAGCCAGGAAAGGTCGTGTGTGACAATGGCCGGAACCTGGTGGCGGCTTTGAGGCGAGGCCAGCTGACACATGTTCCATGCATGGCCCATGTGCTCAACCTCGTGGTTCAGCGGTTTCTAAAGTCATACCCAGAGCTGTCTGATCTGCTGGTAAAAGTTCGCCGCCTGTCTGCACATTTTCGAAAGTCACCTACTGCTTCAGCCGGCCTTGCCGGCTTTCAGCGCCGTTTGCATCTTCCGGCTCACAGACTGGTGTGTGATGTCCCCACGCATTGGAATTCAACTCTGCACATGTTGGTCAGGATATGTGAGCAGAAGAGGGCAGTTGTTGAGTACCTGCATCACCTAAGCCGTCGGGAAATGGGTCAAACTCCACACATAACACCTGAGGAGTGGAGATGGATGTCCGACCTATGTACCATCCTCCAAAACTTTGAGGACTCCACCAAGATGGTGAGTGGTGATGACGCCATTATTAGCGTCACCATACCGCTTCTCTGCCTTCTAAAATGGTCTCTGCTCAAAAACAAACATGATGCATTGCAGGCGGAGCGCGATGAGTTTGAGCAAGAAACAGTAGTGGGTGTGGGTGATAACACACAGCCCAGCCTCGTCTCATCACAACGTGCAGTGGAGGACTATGACGAGGAGGAGGATGAAGACATGGAGCAACTCTCCGGCCAAATTGAGGATATGACATGCACACCAGTCATATCCTCGGTTCAGCGTGGCTGGCCAGAGGACAGGGTAGATGAGGAGGAGGAGGAGGACAGCATGTTCAGTGATCGTGTTGGTCAGGATACTGAAGTACTGGCTGTTAAGAGTCTGGCGCACATGGCTGACTTTATGGTAAGCTGCCTATCTCGTGACCCTTGCGTTAAGAACATCTTGGCCGACAATCATTACTGGTTGGTAACACTGTTAGACCCACGCTACAAGGAGAACTTTATGTCTCTTATTCCCGAGGCGGAGAGGTCAACCAAAATGCAGCAGTTCCGGAAGGCCATAGTCACGGAAGTAGGCAAAGCATTCCCCTCACAAAACGCTAGCGGCATAGGTCAGGAATCAGTGGACAACCAAGGCGTACAGCCGAGAGAGGCACAAGTCCAATCCGCCAGAGGTAGGGGAACAGTCTTTAAGATGTGGGACAGTTTTCTCAGCCCCTCACGTACCACAGCCCCTGAGGTGCGGGGTAGTGCCACAAGAAATCCTAAGTTTGCCCAGATGCTCAAGGAGTACCTTGCAGATCGAACAACTGTACTCCGACATTCCTCTGTGCCTTACAATTATTGGGTATCCAAGGTGGACACGTGGCATGAATTGGCTCTCTACGCCTTGGAAGTCCTGGCCTGCCCTGCCGCTAGCGTTTTGTCAGAGCGTGTTTTTAGTGCCGCAGGTGGAATCATTACAGATAAACGCACCCGCCTGTCAACTGAAAATGCTGACAGGCTGACTCTGATCAAGATGAACAAGGGTTGGATTGGGCCAGACTTCACCACACCACCAGCAAATGAGAGCGGAATTTAAAGTTTGTAACGGGAATTTGCCATGTACCTCCACTCACCCATGGGTACACACTTCTGGACTTTGGATAATCGCTGGACTGCTCCTCCTTCTCCTCATGCGCCACCATGATGACCGTTACAATAGTTAGGCCTTTGTTTCAGGTATACCCCCAGTGGTAAATTTTTTCGCCCATTCTTTCAGAATGGACATTACAACGACAGGAGACCCGCTCCTTTGCAATGGGAACAATGTTTTGAGGCCCTCATGCACGTCTCTATCCAGGGACAACGTGGAGCCTCCCAATTTTTGGCTGCCCTGCCAAAGGGCTATACTACAATAGACTAACTTCCTTACAATAGGCACTTCAGGTTTACAGGCCCTCATGCACGTCTCTATCCAGGGACAACATGGAGCCTCCCAATTTTTGGCTGCCCTGCCAAAGGGCTATACTACAATAGACCCACTTCCTTACAATAGGCACTTCAGGTTTACAGGCCCTCATGCACGTCTCTATCCAGGGACAACGTGGAGCCTCCCAATTTTTGGCTGCCCTGCCAAAGGGCTATACTACAATAGACCCACTTCCTTACAATAGGCACTTCAGGTTTACAGGCCCTCATGCACGTCTCTATCCAGGGACAACGTGGAGCCTCCCAATTTTTGGCTGCCCTGCCAAAGGGCTATACTACAATAGACCCACTTCCTTACAATAGGCACTTCAGGTTTACAGGCCCTCATGCACGTCTCTATCCAGGGACAACGTGGAGCCTCCCAATTTTTGACTGCCCTGCCTAAGGGCTATACTACAATAGACCCACTTCCTGACAATGGACACTTCAGGTTTACAGGCCCTCATGCACGTCTCTATCCAGGGACAACGTGGAGCCTCCCAATTTTTGGCTGCCCTGCCTAAGGGCTATACTACAATACACCCACTTCCTGACAATGGACACTTCAGGTTTACAGGCCCTCATGCACGTCTCTATCCAGGGACAACGTGGAGCCTCCTAATTTTTGGCTGCCCTGCCAAAGGGCTATACTACAATAGACCCACTTCCTTACAATAGGCACTTCAGGTTTACAGGCCCTCATGCACGTCTCTATCCAGGGACAACGTGGAGCCTCCCAATTTTTGGCTGCCCTGCCTAAGGGCTATACTACAATACACCCATTTCCTGACAATGGACACTTCAGGTTTACAGGCCCTCATGCACGTCTCTTTCCAGGGACAACGTGGAGCCTCCCAATTTTTGGCTGCCCTGCCAAAGGGCTATACTACAATAGACCCACTTCCTTACAATAGGCACTTCAGGTTTACAGGCCCTCATGCACGTCTGTATGCAGGGGCATTGGTGAACCTCACAATTTTGAACTGCCCTGGCAAAGGAAAATACTACAAAGACTCACTTCCTCAAAATGGGCACATTAGACTCAAGAGGCCTTCATGTACGTCTCTTCTCAGGGACATCGGAGTGCCACACAATGTTTTACGTAAAATCTTTCATGTATTAATCTCAAAAAGTAACATACACCAGCTCTATCTCACTATTGGGTATGTGCCCTTAACATTTCTGCCATGAAAATTCATTTTGGTGTCATTTTTGAAGGTTTTCTGGTGAGTCCGTAAAAATGGCGTAAAACGCGGACAAAATTGTTCACAGCTGTGACTTTTGAGTGATAAATGCTTCAAGGGGTCTTCCCCATGCTGTTGCCATGTCATTTGAGCACTCTTCTGAGACTTTTGTGACATTTTTAGGGTTTCTACATGCTGCCGGGGGTCATTTCATAAAAATACTCGGGTCTCCCATAGGATAACATTGGGCTCGGTGCTCGGGCCGAGTACACGAGTATCTTGGGATGCTCGGCCCGAGCCTCGAGCACCCGAGCTTTTTAGTACTCGCTCATCACTACTACCTAACCTTCCGTTCCCTCCTTGCAGTCTTAGCCAAGAGACTCTAATTCTAGCATAATGGTGTTAAACTGTATGTCTATAAATGTAAAAGGTCTAAATTCGCCAGCTAAGAGGTCTATGTTCTGGCGGGAAGTGTCAAGATCAAAATGTGATGTGATTTGCGGACAGGAATCACACGTTCTCCAAAATGACACTTATCGGCTGAATAATCCTAGATTCCCATTTATTATGCATGCATGTGGTAAAAAAAAAAAGGCACTTGTATTTGTGTAAAAAATACTGTCTCTTTCACTATGCTAGCTCAGCACTCAGACCCTGATGGCAGATATGCTTTTCTAAATTGCTCCATAAATGGGTCCAGGTATACTATTGCATCTGTATATGCCCCTAATACAGGTCAGATCTGTTTCTTGCGCAAATTTCTGATTAAACTCTCAGCAGTCACGGGAGGTATGCAAATAATTTGCAGAGACTACAATATGTTAATGTCAAGCTCCTTGGACAGTTTGAATGCTGCTGTGCAGAGGAAGGAGATGAGTAGTGGTCTCAGAATGGCACCTTCATGATATATGGAGATACCATCATGCAAATGAAAGAGACTACACATACTTCTCACCTCGGTTCCTCTCCTACAGCCGATTGGACTATTTTCTGGTAGATAGTACAATTATTACAGACTGTTCGGATTCTAAAATAGGAATAATATCATGGTCGGATCATGCCCCCATTTATTTGACTATTCGAGAGCAAGATCGCTTGCCTATATTTGACCAGTGGCGAATTAATGATTCCCTTCTAGCTTCCAAACAAATAGCTGAGGAACTAAAATCTGACCTCAACGAATTTTTCAAATTTAATGATAATAATGAAGTAAAAGAGGAGTCATTGTGGTCTTCTCACAAATCTTATATTAGGGGTCATTCATAAAAATCGCCACTAGGGAGAAAAAAAGACATCAGGCAGCTTCCAAAGCTATCCTGAACCAAATCATTTCCCTTGACTCTCTTAATAAATCCTCCCCAAGTCCCTCTGTTTCGAACGATCTCAGGAAACTAAGACTACAGCTCCGCCAATTGCTCTTGGTAGACTATGAGAAAAATTTGAGAGCTTTTAAGTTAAAATTTATGCCATGGGTGACAGGGCAGGAGCCTTATTAGCCAGGAGAGTAAAAAAAAAGAGAAGTACAAAACAAAATAGAGTTCCTTATATCAAGACCTCATTCAAAAATTCGCAACCCAACAGAAATTGCCAATGCATTTGCTGACTTTTACCAATCACTATACAACCTTAAAGATGACCCCAAAGCCCTCCCAAGACACACTTCGTTCCTTTTTAAATAGCATTAACCTCCTCTGGTTATCCACAGATCAGCTAAAATTGCTCAATTTGCCCTTCTCTATATAAGAAGTCCGTCAGGCAATTAATTCGGCAAAAAAAAACCTCAGCTCCAGGCCCAGACGGGCTCACTAATACATATTATAAACATTTCACTAACATTCTGTCCCCATTTATCCTGAGAATCTTCTCCTCTTGGCAAGAATCAGCAGCTATCTCGCCAAGTAATCTTGAGGCCATAATAACTACTTTACCCAAACCGGGAAAACCCCCAGTAACCCCCGGAAACCTTAGGCCCATATCCCTTTTGAATTGCGATTTAAAATTGTATGAAAAAATTATTTCGGCCAGGATTCATAAAATTCTCCGGAAACTAATTGCTCCAGATCAGGTGCGGTTTGTGGCGGGCAGAAAGGCGAAGGATGGAACAAGAAGGATGCTGGACCTGATCGCGCTAGTTGAGAAAAGGAAAACCCCTAGTGTGCTCCTGTCCTTTGACGCAGAAAAAGCGTTCGACAGGGTACACTGGGGTTACCTGAAATCGGTACTAGATAAGTTTGGATTTGAAGGCCCTATTTTATCTGCTATAATGGCGCTTTATTCTAGTCCCAATGCTAAGGTATTGGTATCCGGGTTTATGTCTCGGAGCTTTGAAATCACTAATAGGACACGTCAAGGATGGCCCCTATCATTTATGCACTCGCCATTGAACCCTTGGCCCAGGCCATCCATGAGTGTCCGCAGATTTCGGGAGTGAAAGCGAGCAAGATGGATCATGTAATCAGCTTATATGCAGATGATGTCATCCTATCGTGTACCAATGTGGTGGTGTCCCTGAAGCATATAATGGAGATTTTGAGCTCTTTTTCACAAATCTCGTACTACAAAATAAACGTTAATAAATCCCTCATTTTTCCGCTTTTCCTGCCTCCCGCTACCAAAACCACCTTATCTTAGTTATACCCCTTTAAATAGGAAGAGGATGGCATCCCCTACCTGGGTATTATACTGGCCCCACTTAAGACCATAATTCAAAAAAATATGATAGCTCTACATAATTCACTGGAAAATGAACTTGCCCTCCTCACTCTGCTTCCTCTGTCCTGGATAGCAAGAATGCAGACTTTCAAAATGATATGTCTCCCAAAAATCATCTACCTCCTGAGATGCCTCTCCTTGGCAATCCCACACTGCTATCTATCTAAAATCCATTAACTAATGGTAAATTCATTTGGGCTGGGAAAAAAACAAGAATAGCCCTGCGCTGTATGCATGCCCCGTTGAATGGCGGAGGCATGGGTATCCCAAATATTCTAACCTATCATAGAGCTGCCATTTTGGAGGCGGCCCGTGTCTGGTGGAAAAACGAACTAGACCACAGATGGTTGCAGATCGAACATTCTTCAGTCAATTGTCACACCCCTAAACAGTTCATTGAATCATTAATTCTAGCCCCCTCTTCCCATGGCGATCTTCTTTCCACAACAGCAACACTGAAGAAAAATTGGAGCGAGTGGAGTGGAACAGTGTCACAAGCTTTAAGACCTAATATCCCCCTGAGAGCGCTTGAATCCTTCATCCCAAATTTAAACCTTACCTCATGGGTAAAAAAGGAGCCTGTGGTGTTAGCGGACCTATATAAAGATGGAGTTTTACTTCCTTACTCAGAGATGTGTAAGAAATTCAATCTTCCTCGGCACAGCTTGTTCCAATTTTTTCAGTTCCGCCACTTTCTCATAAACGCTCCCATCTTTTCCAATCCTCTAGCAGCTGACCCCAAACTTCTTTCAAAATAGTAAAATTAAGGGCCTCTCATACGTCTATAAATTACTAAATGGCCCGCTAGATGGTAAACAACTCCCCTACATGCTTAAATGGGAGAAGGATCTTTCCTCCCCACTCCCAGCTCAGGCCTGGCACTCTGACTCAAAGTGGATGCAAAGATTTTCCTAATGCCTTAACCATATTGAACAACTAAAAAAAATCCAGCTGAAATGGTATAATTTCCCCACTAAAATTAGCAACCTTTTCTCCAAATATGTCAACACTGTGCTGGAGGGACTGCAACCACAGAGGTACTTTAAGTCATATGTGGTGGTTCTGCCCGAGGACCTTTGAATTTTGGAATTTAGTTTTTGAAATTATCCGGGAGGTCACTGGTCTTCGGATTCCCCTGTCCACAGCCCTTGTCGTACTACATATGGGTGTTGACACAAACCCTGACCCCTTTAAAACCATTATCTCCCATTTCCTTATTGCAGGTAGGCATTGTATAGCTTACAGGTGGAAGTCTCCGCTGTCTCCAACTAGGACAGAGCTAACAGACAGGCTGAATATACAGTGGGTATATGAAACATGTTTAGCTTCTAGTCTGAAAAAGAAAGAGGCAGTGCTGGAACAATGGGCCCCCTGGGCGACTTCTCCTCTCCCGCAACCTTCAAACCCCCCACAGTCGCCAGGCTCCTCTGAACCTTGAAGTAACTTAGAGCTGGCCCTTTGAGACAGATAACCCCAGGGAAATTGCTAGACTCACTAAGGTAATTTATCTGTAAGGCTGCTCACCCCCTCCCCCCCCCTTATGTTTTTCCTTAGTTTTTCCCAGTTCATACTATAGGGGTATTTAATGTCCCACAATGATATATTGATATACCCTATATGTACTCTGTTTTTGTATTGTTACCTGTATGTGGTTTGACATTGTCAAATTTCTTTGTTATATGCTGGAAATTTAATAAAACCTTTATGATTAAAATATGTCTTTGGCAGAGTCTTGTTACCACATTCTTTTACTCTCTTATTTTTCCTGGAATTATTGTAATTGCTCAAGGTCAAACTGACCCAAAGAATGTCCATTTTACCCAAAATTGCAAGATGTTCTATAAACATGTCACAATTGATGAATTACTCTGGAAACATGTAATTTGACCAAGAAACCCCCCCGCTCATTGTGCAGTCTTATGCAACATATCTATTTTATGTACTTCAGAAACCTATATAAACCCTTTGAAACAATAAAGGGGTGTGACACTCCTAACCTAAGACTCTGAGACTGTGTCTTTCTTGGTGAGCATCTCCACAATACGGCTACTACCTGAGAGAGAAAAGAGTCTCCCGTCTCCAACAATTTGGAGGCCCCAGCGAGATTCAATCTTTCTCTTTGAATTCATCTGGGACTGAACAAAAGCAGGCTGCCTGGCTTGAATAGAAAATACCAAGTAAGTTGAGCTTTTTGACTCAAAAGTATTTTCTCTTCAAGGAAGTTAGCAAGCACAAGAGTCAGTCTCAGGGGAATAGAAACAGGAAACTAAAAAGTCCTCAGGTAGATTGTATGTTATTTGTTTATATGCTGCTTGTCTTGTATGTTATTTGTTCTGTCTTTGTCTTGTTTGTTTATCTGTGTATGTTATGCTTAAAATTTCTGCGGCTTCCGCTGCTTAAAGCTTCTAAAATGTTCTGCTATTCATGGTTTTATTTGTTTGTATTTGTGTTCTGTAACTGACTTAACCATACTAACCTGTTGACTAATATTAAGTTAATATTTGGTTGCTTGTTGCTACTTTTTGTTAATAGAAGGTAATATGCTCTGTTATTCTCTGTGACTTATACTGTCAGGGAAGCAGGGAAATAGGGGGGGGAGAAGACTTAAGGCCCAGTCACACTAAACAACTTACCAGCGATCCCAACAATGATACAACCTGATAGGGATTGCTGGTAAGTTGCTAGGAGGTCACTGGTGAGATGTCACACTAAGCGACGCTCCAGCAATCCCACCAGCAACCTGACCTGGCAGGGATCACTGGAGCGTCGCTACACGGGTTGCTGGTGAGCTGTCAAACAGGCAGATCTCACCAGCAACCAGTGACCAGCCCCTAGCCAGCAGCGACGCGTGGAAGCGATGCTGCGCTTGGTAACTAAGGTAAATATCGGGTATCCAACCCGATATTTACCTTGGTAACCAGTGCACACCACTTAGCGCTGGCTCCCTGCACTCCTAGCCAGAGTACACATCGGGTTAATTACCCGATGTGTAGTCTGGCTATGTGTGCAGGGAACCGGCACTGACAGCGTGAGAGCAGCGGACGCTGGTAACGAAGGTAAATATCGGGTAATCAAGGTAAGGGCTTCTTGGTTACCCGATATTTACATTGGTTACCAGCGTCCGCAGAAGCCGGCTCCCTGCTCACTGCACATTTAGTTGTTGCTCTGTCGCTGTCACACACAGCGATGTGTGCTTCACAGCGGGAGAGAAACAACTAAAAAATGGTCCAGGACATTCAGCAACAACCAACGACCTCACAGCAGGAGCCAGGTTGTTGCTGGATGTCACACACAGCAACATCGCTAGCAAGTTGTGCCTCAGCAGCGATGTTGCTAGCGATGTTGCTTAGTGTGATGGTACCTTAAGCTGCAGCGTTGTGACCTTATGACCCTCCCACTCTGTACAGAATAGAACAGAGAACAGACTGGGAATCCCTGACTTATGGAATTGTAATGACGAATAAGATGTCTAAATAGCATAGCAGTGTTCTTTAACATTTAGCAGAGGGAAGTTCAGGATTAAAATTGGAGTGAGTGGCTGTTCAGTGTAGACTTACAGGAGAAAGGTGTGATGATGTATTGCTGATTTGTCCAAAGGCGTTTGAATATTTCCACCTCTCTGAGTATACAATTGATAATGATTATTATGGTCATTTGATGCTTAGGAATTTATTCTAAGCAATATATGACATGTGAATATTGCCTTTGTTCAGTGATGTTGGTAAGGAAAGTTAGATCACAGGTGTAATGGTTAGAAAGGATTTATTTAAGACCTGTTACAGTCAGATTATATAAAGAGGGTTAAGAAATATAGGGTTATTCCTCTGCATGTTATACCCTAGCCTCATGCATTGGGAAAGAATTAGAATTTTATGGTAAAAAGACGATGGTTTATAGAAGTGTCTGCTTCGGATTATTCAGATGTATGAAGAGTATATAGCAATTGTTCTAGGAGCTGTGCTGTATTTGTTTGTCTGTTCTTTGTATAGGCAGCTGTGTATCAGTATTAGAACAGAATGGGAAGGTAAAGTTGCTTTAATTGCCTTTGAGACTGACCAATAGATAGCGGGCTGAAGATAGGGGTATCGCCCCTTGACAGACGCTACAGCCAATAGATAGCGGGCTGAACATAGGGGTAAATTCCAAATAATTCAAATGACCCAAATTCTCATGAAACATTAAATTCTTTATTATTTTTTTAGACAAACACACAAGAAAAATATTAAAAAGATGGATAATGATATAAAAATATCCTGAGTTCAACAAGTGTTAATTTTTCTTTTTTAAAAATATTGTACAAAATAAATTCATACAGGTTCATAACACAATTTTTTGAACAAATTTTTGTACATATGTTTTTGTGAGGTTGGTCTCCTGAAAAAATATTTCTCAGGAGACCAACAAAAGGGGGCAACGAGTCCTGTGGCCACGTGCAATGTATGTTAAAGAAGCCTTAAGACAACTAAAGGATAATAACTGTTACAGGAAACATACATTTAACCCTCTACGATCATTTTCCTTGTCACTACAGGGACTGGTGCAAAACGCGTTGAGAGATGGAATCATCACGGAAGAACAAAAGGAATTTTTGACGGTGCAAAATCCAAGGATTCCCTGTCTCTATTTGTTACCAAAGGTACACAAAAATAGAATATCTCCACCTGGGCGTCCCATTGTTTCCAGGAATGGTAGCCTGTGTGAGCCAATGTGTCAATTCTTGGATTTTCACTTGAAGCCTTTGGTATCTGACTTGCCGACATTCATCAAAGATTCGGCCGATTTTCTAAGGAGAATCGAAGGTATCCAATAGGAAAATGATATGTGAATGGCGACCCTTGATGTGGAAGCATTATACACATCTATTAAACATCATGATGGAATTCGGGCGGTCCAATATTATTTATCCATGGGAAATCTGGACAGTAATTTGAATGAATTCTTGCTTACACTATTGAAATATGCACTGACACATAATTTCTTTCTGTTTGGGGAGTCCTTTTTCCTACAGCTCCAGGGGACAGCCATGGGAGCGGCCTTTGTGCCCTTTTATGCTAACCTGTTCCTGGGGCTGTGGGTAAGGGAGTCCCTTCTCAGTGATACCTTTGAAAATTCTGACAAAATATTGATGTGGGCAAGATTCATTGACGACATCTTTTTGATTTGGCAGGGAGACAAACGAGACCTGGACCAATTTATTTGCTCTGTCAATCAGAATGATCGGAATATCAGATTGACCAGCAAGATGAGTCAGGAGTAAATTGAATTTTTGGACCTACAAATCTATAAAGACAAAGATGGTTGTATTCAGACCATGAATTTTCGCAAAGATACTGCGGTAAACTCATTGCTCCATTTCTCTTTGGCTCATCCTCGTTCACTAAAGGAAAATATTCCATATGGTCAATTTTTAAGACTCCGTAGAAACTGTTCAGAAGATGATTCATTCTTTCAACAGTCACGGGAACTCTTCACAAGATTCCGAGAGAGAGGTTATAGCAGACGAACAATTAGGAAGCGCTTTCAGAGAGCCTCACAGGCCAAGAGGTCAGGCTTATTGAAAGTGAAGAAAAAAAGTAATCTGATACAACCAGTGAGGTTCATCTCACAGTATAATGAGAATTGGTGGCAAATAAAGGAGGTAATTAAGAGATTCTGGCCATTATTAAGCCAAGATGAAGCATTGAGAACGTGTATTCCTGATGAACCATCAATTACATTCAGACGAGCCAAAAATCTTAAAGACATGTTGGTCAACAGTTACTATCAGGGAAAGGAGAACCAGAATCCCTTTGGCACCAGAGGACCCAAATGGGGCTTTAATCCTTGTGGACATTGTCTGGCGTGTCCTAACATGAAAAGATCAGAGGTCTTCCACTCAAGTAATGGAGAAAGAGAATTCCGCATTACTCAACACATTACATGCAACACCGAAGGTGTTGTATATTTTGCAACCTGTCCATGCAATTTAATTTATATTGGACTTACATCCAGGAAGCTGAAGGTATGGATTAGAGAACATGTTCTCGATATTTTGAATGCTTCCAAGACGGATGAAGGTACAGAGCTGAAACCAATACCTCGTCACTTTTGAAGCAAAACATCAATGCGATGCCACACTACTAAAGGTGATGGGAATTGATCGGATTGTTCTCAACCAAAGAGGAGGAAATTTAAAGAAATTATTGGCACAACGGGAGGCTTTTTGGATTTGGAAATTAGACACGGTACGTCCAAAAGGTCTCAATGAAGTTCTGAGTTATGCTCCTTTCTTGTAGAATATAGAACCAATATCTAGCCCCCCATTTCCTGGTTTTGCAAAACTTTGTATTAAAATAAATTTGATGTTTGTAGTGGTTTGTGTTTTTAATAATCTATGTTTTTAATCTTTTTTTATTTGTTTTTAATTGTAGTGTTTACAGTTGGATATTGTATAAAGGAAATTAATGGAGAGAGACTAAGAAATCAATTAAGCGCGTTTTGGATTCTTGAAAATTGAAATCATTGGAAACTAATTTCATCAATTCCCTTCCCTTTCCCCCCCTCCCCCTCTTCCCCCCCCCCACTTCCCCCCCTCTTCATTCCTCCCCTTCATACCTATTCTCCCACCTTGGGAAATTATATAATTTTATGTAATTTAGGATTGTGCAATGTGGCTGTGGTCTGTTGTCTTGTGGTCTCTTGTCTTTAGGGTCACAATATAGATATATTTTTTTATATAAAAAAATTAAAAATATATATTTTTTCACATGTATTTGCAAATTTTGTATATTTTGCAAATGTTTTCTGTTTTTGTGTTTGTCCATGTCCAGCTAAATTTTGTCTTTTAGAAATTGAATGAATTTGCATAAGTAAGTAGAATATTTATTCACTAATTGTCTTATTCACTACACTTTTTTGCTCACCTTTGCACTGTCACTTTTTCTTTATCACTGTCACATTTCTTTATATACACATATATAGTCTAGATCCATGGATGAGTCTGTTTCAGTTAGACTTTATTGTATTTAATTTATATAAATCATATTATTACATGTCACTATTAAATCTTTATATGAATAGAGTCCGTTTTATGTGGGCTGCATTGCATTAATCCATATAAATTTACTTCATACCATGGATCTATTCAGATTCACTGATATAACTGGTATTCCTATGGTTAACTTCTAAGTATGAAAAAATCCCTAGAGCGCCTGCGCTTCCCTGGACAGCAGTGTTGTCTGGTTTCCATGGTGAGGCGTCCTCACGTGGTTCATGGACGCGCTCCCTGGCTTACCAAAGGGCATTTCCATGGCTGCAGGACGCTGACCCAGGTGCTTTGAACTCTCCTGCTTCCCATGATAAGCGCTACAAAGCCGCTGCTATCAGTAATAAGCGTGTCATTGGACAGCTGTTACTTAAATAGACTGTGTGCCTTACCAGACTTTACCCCTTCTGAGGAAGAGACGAAACGATCGTTAAGGGGAATCCTGGGGCTCCTATGTAAGATCTATATTTATGCTTTGGTTCATCACTGCTCTGTGTGACCTGTTTGACAAAATGTTGATTTAATCTTTGTACCTGCTTGATAAGTATTGCTTTGATTAGTCAGTGTATATGGCTTAATGGTATGCGGCTTGTCTAGTAACACACTGATGTAATCTAACTCCTGCAACAAGACTGAATCTTGCTCTGTTAACCCTTAATATACCTGCTTGAGAAGTATTGCATACCTCCCAACTTTTCAAGAAAGGAAAGAGGGACAAAGTATGCGGCAAATTTTGACCACGCCCCCTAGCCACACCCCTAGCCACACCCATTTGGCAGTAAGGGTCATTCAGCAGATGCCCCGGACTGTTCATTCATATTCATAGCAGTCAGAATTTTTTTATATTTCTGTGTCACTATATGACATGTTGCTTATTTGTGCCTATCAATCCGTGTTCACACGTTGCATAAATTCTGTTTCTTTTTGTTTCTGTCTGCACCAAACTACACAATAACAATCTTCTCTGTTTTTTCCATTTTTGCTGCATTTTTTCTGCCTTTTCTCCATTATTTAATGCGTTTTTGGTTCAGATGTGAATCTGCGTTTTTAAGTGTTTTTATTGTACAGAGAAGCTTTTTCCTGCATTTTTTAAGCTCCACATAGAAACCTCCAGAGAAACCCCCCCCCCCCTCCCCGAAAACCGCAGAATTCAGCAGCATCTTTTCATGGAATCACATCCACTTTACTTGGACAATTAAACACAGCAGAATAAATGTGCAAAAAAACAGCAGAAAAATATGCAGCATTTACACTACATGTGAATATGGACTAATTGTCCAAGCAAAGTGGATGAGACGTCCTGAAATCTCCGCTCCTGGTGCATGGAAAGACGCCGCTGAACGGTGCGGATTTGGTGTTTCTTTCTTTATAAGCTTCAGGATTCACATCAGCAACAAACATGTATCAAATAAGGGGGACAATGTATAAAAAATACCGCAAACACGCAATAATCAGAGAACATTGTTATTGCACTCGTGGCGCGGACACCTGCAGAAAAAATGCAGCATTTACGCTATGTGTGAACACGGCCTCAGTGAACCATTTTTATTACATTTTTTATGGGTTTTAATAAAGAAAAATAATAAATTGCGCCTTTTTTTTTCCCGCCAATAACCGATCCCCATAAATAATCTGATCGCTGTGTTGTTCAGGTCATTACGATTACAGGGACACCAAATATGTCCATGTTATTTGCTGATTTGTGATGTTTATTATTTTATAAAAAAGTGCAATAAAATTACATTATTCTATTTTTTTTTTTTTTATTTTTAGTAACTTTATTAGAAGAAGAAAAATCCTCTTTTCCTCTCCCTCTAGAATACAGGACATAGAGATGCTGCTCTGTACAATGTAGCTGTGTCCTGTGTAATCTGCTGTGTAAGAGGCTGCATTGTAGGTTCATTTATGTGAAATCCTCCCTCTGACATCATCAATCCTAGTGGCTCAACAGCTAGAGCAGCTAGGAAAGCCAGGAGGTTGCTGGACACAAGTTTTGAACGTTGCTGGTTTGAATCCAAGGTGGTGAAGATAAAAAAAAAAAAAAAAAAATTGTATTTGTATTTTTTTCCTCATTTCTTTATAGTAGTTTTATGGGAACAAATGAATCTGACTCTTTCACCAACATTGAGATACAGTATTTATCTATCTATCTATCTCTATCCCTCTATCTATCTATCTATGATTCTATCTCTCTATCTATCTATGATTCTATCTATCTATGATTCTATCTATCTATGATTCTATATATCTATGATTCTATCTCTATATATCTATTATCTGTCGTGTATCTATATATCCCTCTATCATCCATCCCTCTATCATCCATCCATCCCACTATCATCCATCCCTCCCTCTATCCCTCCCTCTATCTCTCCATTCATCCCTCCATTCATCCCTCTATCCCTCCCTCTATCCCTCCATTCATCCCTCCATTCATCCACCCATCCCTCCATCTATCCCTCCATCTATCCCTCCATTCATCCCTCTATCATCCATCCATCCCTCCCTCTATCCCTCCATTCATCCCTCCCTCTATCCCTCCATTCATTCCTCTATCATCCATCCATCCCTCCATCCATCCCTCTATCTTCCATCCATCCCTCTATCCCTCCATTCATCCCTCTATCATCCATGCATCCATCCCTCCCTCTATCCCTCCATTCATCCCTCTATCATCCATCCATCCCTCCCTCTATCCCTCCATTCATCCCTCCCTCTATCCCTCCATTCATTCCTCTATCATCCCTCTATCCCTCCATTCATCCCTCTATCATCCATCCATCCCTCCCTCTATCCCTCCATTCATCCCTCTATTCATCCCTCTATCATCCATCCCTGCCTCTATCCCTCCATTCATCCCTCCCTCTATCCCTCCATTCATCCCTCTATCATTCCCATCCATCCCTGCCTCTATCCCTCCATTCATCCCTCCCTCTATCCCTCCATTCATCCCTCTATCATCCATCCATCCCTCTATCCCTCCATTCATCCGTCTATCATCCATCCATTCCTCTATCCCTCCATTCATCCCTCTATTCATCCCTCTATCATCCATCCCTGCCTCTATCCCTCCATTCATCCCTCCCTCTATCCCTCCATTCATCCCTCTATCATCCATCCATCCCTGCCTCTATCCCTCCATTCATCCCTCCCTCTATCCCTCCATTCATCCCTCTATCATCCATCCATCCCTCTATCCCTCCATTCATCCGTCTATCATCCATCCATTCCTCTATCCCTCCATTCATCCCTCAATTCATCCCTCTATCATCCATCCATCCCTCCCTCTATCCCTCCTTTCATCCCTCTATCCCTCCATTCATCCCTCCTTCTATCCCTCCATTCATCCCTGCATTCATCCATCCATCCCTCCCTCTATCCCTCCCTCTATCCCTCCATTCATCCCTCTATCATCCATCCATCCCTCCCTCTATCCCTACTTTCATCCCTCTATCCCTCCATTCATCCCTCTATCATCCATCCATCCCTCCCTCTATCCCTCCATTCATCCCTCTATCATCCATCCACCCCTGCCTCTATCCCTCCATTCATCCGTCTATCATCCATCCATCCATCCCTCTATCCCTCCTTTCATCCCTCTATCATCCATGCATCCATCCCTCCATTCATCCCTCAATTCATCCCTCTATCATCCATCCCTCCCTCTATCCCTCCATTCATCCGTCTATCATCCATCCATCCCTCTATCCCTCCATTCATCCCTCTATCATCCATCCACCCCTCCCTCTATCCCTCCATTCATCCCTCCCTCTATCCCTCCATTCATTCCTCTATCATCCATCCATCCCTCCATTCATCCCTCTATCATCCATCCATCCCTCTATCCCTCCATTCATCCCTCTATCATCCATGCATCCATCCCTCCCTCTATCCCTCCATTCATCCCTCTATCATCCATCCATCCCTCCCTCTATCCCTCCTTCTATCCCTCCATTCATCCCTCCATTCATTCCTCTATCATCCATCCATCCCTCCCTCTATCCCTCCATTCATCCCTCCATTCATCCCTCTATCATCCATCCATCCCTGCCTTTATCCCTCCATTCATCCCTCCCTCTATCCCTCCATTCATCCCTCTATCATCCATCCATCCCTCTATCCCTCCATTCATCCCTCTATCATCCATCCATCCCTCCCTCTATCCCTCCATTCATCCCTCCCTCTATCCCTCCATTCATCCCTCTATCATCCATCCATCCCTCCCTCTATCCCTACTTTCATCCCTCTATCCCTCCATTCATCCCTCTATCATCCATCCATCCCTCCCTCTATCCCTCCATTCATCCCTCTATTCATCCCTCTATCATCCATCCCTGCCTCTATCCCTCCATTCATCCCTCCCTCTATCCCTCCATTCATCCCTCTATCATCCATCCATCCCTCTATCCCTCCATTCATCCGTCTATCATCCATCCATTCCTCTATCCCTCCATTCATCCATCCATGCATCCATCCCTCCCTCTATCCCTCCATTCATCCCTCAATTCATCCCTCTATCATCCATCCCTCCCTCTATCCCTCCTTTCATCCCTCTATCCCTCCATTCATCCCTCCTTCTATCCCTCCATTCATCCCTGCATTCATCCATCCATCCCTCCCTCTATCCCTCCATTCATCCCTCTATCATCCATCCATCCCTCCCTCTATCCCTCTATTCATCCCTCTATCATCCATCCCTGCCTCTATCCCTCCATTCATCCCTCCCTCTATCCCTCCATTCATCCCTCTATCATCCATCCATCCCTCTATCCCTCCATTCATCCGTCTATCATCCATCCATTCCTCTATCCCTCCATTCATCCCTCTATCATCCATCCATGCATCCATCCCTCCCTCTATCCCTCCATTCATCCCTCAATTCATCCCTCTATCATCCATCCCTCCCTCTATCCCTCCTTTCATCCCTCTATCCCTCCATTCATCCCTCCTTCTATCCCTCCATTCATCCCTGCATTCATCCATCCATCCCTCCCTCTATCCCTCCATTCATCCCTCTATCATCCATCCATCCCTCCCTCTATCCCTCCATTCATCCCTCTATCATCCATCCACCCCTGCCTCTATCCCTCCATTCATCCCTCCCTCTATCCCTCCATTCATCCCTCTATCATCCATCCATCCATCCCTCTATCCCTCCTTTCATCCCTCTATCATCCATGCATCCATCCCTCCCTCTATCCCTCCATTCATCCCTCAATTCATCCCTCTATCATCCATCCCTCCCTCTATCCCTCCATTCATCCCTCTATCATCCATCCACCCCTGCCTCTATCCCTCCTTTCATCCCTCTATCCCTCCATTCATCCCTCTATCATCCATCCATCCCTCTATCCCTCCATTCATCCCTCTATCATCCATCCATCCCTCCCTCTATCCCTCCATTCATCCCTCTATCCCTCCATTCATCCCTCTATCATCCATCCATCCATCCCTCTATCCCTCCATTCATCCCTCTATCATCCATCCATCCCTCCCTCTATCCCTCCATTCATCCGTCTATCATCCATCCATCCATCCCTCTATCCCTCCATTCATCCCTCTATCATCCATCCATCCCTCCCTCTATCCCTCCATTCATCCCTCTATCATCCATCCACCCCTGCCTCTATCCCTCCTTTCATCCCTCTATCCCTCCATTCATCCCTCCTTCTATCCCTCCATTCATCCCTGCATTCATCCATCCATCCCTCCCTCTATCCCTCCCTCTATCCCTCCATTCATCCCTCTATCATCCATCCATCACTCCCTCTATCCCTACTTTCATCCCTCTATCCCTCCATTCATCCCTCCATTCATCCCTCTATCATCCATCCATCCCTGCCTCTATCCCTCCATTCATCCCTCCCTCTATCCCTCCATTCATCCCTCTATCATCCATCCATCCCTCCCTCTATCCCTCCATTCATCCCTCTATCATCCATCCATCCATCCCTCTATCCCTGCATTCATCCCTCTATCATCCATGCATCCATCCCTCCCTCTATCCCTCCTTTCATCCTTCTATCCCTCCATTCATCCCTCCTTCTATCCCTCCATTCATCCCTCTATCATCCATCCATCCCTCCCTCTATCCCTCCATCCATCCCTCTATCCCTCCATTCATCCCTCTATCATCCATCCATCCCTCCCTCTATCCCTCCATTCATCCCTCTATTCATCCCTCTATCATCCATCCCTGCCTCTATCCCTCCATTCATCCCTCCCTCTATCCCTCCATTCATCCCTCTATCATCCATCCATCCCTGCCTCTATCCCTCCATTCATCCCTCCCTCTATCCCTCCATCCATCCCTCTATCCCTCCATTCATCCGTCTATCATCCATCCATTCCTCTATCCCTCCATTCATCCCTCTATCATCCATGCATCCATCCCTCCCTCTATCCCTCCATTCATCCCTCAATTCATCCCTCTATCATCCATCCATCCCTCCCTCTATCCCTCCTTTCATCCCTCTATCCCTCCATTCATCCCTCCCTCTATCCCTCCATTCATCCCTCTATCATCCATCCCTCCCTCTATCCCTCCATTCATCCCTCTATCATCCATCCATCCCTCCCTCTATCCCTCCTTTCATCCCTCTATCCCTCCATTCATCCCTCCTTCTATCCCTGCATTCATCCATCCATCCCTCCCTCTATCCCTCCATTCATCCCTCCATTCATCCCTCTATCATCCATCCATCCCTGCCTCTATCCCTCCATTCATCCCTCCCTCTATCCCTCCATTCATCCCTCTATCATCCATCCATCCCTCCCTCTATCCCTACTTTCATCCCTCTATCCCTCCATTCATCCCTCTATCATCCATCCATCCATCCCTCCCTCTATCCCTCCATTCATCCCTCCATTCATCCCTCTATCATCCATCCACCCCTGCCTCTATCCCTCCTTTCATCCCTCTATCCCTCCATTCATCCCTCTATCATCCATCCATCCCTCCCTCTATCCCTCCATTCATCCCTCTATCCCTCCATTCATCCCTCCTTCTATCCCTCCATTCATCCCTCCATTCATCCCTCTATCATCCATCCCTCTATCCCTCCATTCATCCCTCTATCATCCATCCATCACTCCCTCTATCCCTCCATTCATCCCTCTATCATCCATCCCTCCCTCTATCCCTCCATTCATCCCTCCATTCATCCCTCTATCATCCATCCATCCCTGCCTCTATCCCTCCATTCATTCCTCCCTCTATCCCTCCATTCATCCCTCTATCATCCATCCATCCCTCCCTCTATCCCTACTTTCATCCCTCTATCCCTCCATTCATCCCTCTATCATCCATCCATCCCTCCCTCTATCCCTCCATTCATCCCTCTATCATCCATCCATCCCTCCCTCTATCCCTACTTTCATCCCTCTATCCCTCCATTCATCCCTCTATCATCCATCCATCCCTCCCTCTATCCCTCCATTCATCCCTCTATCATCCATCCATCCCTCCCTCTATCCCTCCATTCATCCCTCTATCATCCATCCATCCATCCCTCTATCCCTGCATTCATCCCTCTATCATCCATGCATCCATCCCTCCCTCTATCCCTCCATTCATCCCTCAATTCATCCCTCTATCATCCATCCATCCCTCCCTCTATCCCTCCTTTCATCCCTCTATCATCCATCCATCCCTCCCTCTATCCCTCCTTTCATCCCTCTATCCCTCCATTCATCCCTCCTTCTATCCCTCCATTCATCCCTGCATTCATCCCTCTATCATCCATCCATCCCTCCCTCTATCCCTCCATTCATCCCTCTATTCATCCCTCTATCATCCATCCCTGCCTCTATCCCTCCATTCATCCCTCCCTCTATCCCTCCATTCATCCCTCCATTCATCCCTCTATCATCCATCCATCCCTGCCTCTATCCCTCCATCCATCCCTCCCTCTATCCCTCCATTCATCCCTCAATTCATCCATCCATCCCTCCCTCTATCCCTCCTTTCATCCCTCTATCCCTCCATTCATCCCTCCTTCTATCCCTCCATTCATCCCTGCATTCATCCATCCATCCCTCCCTCTATCCCTCCATTCATCCCTCCATTCATCCCTCTATCATCCATCCACCCCTGCCTCTATCCCTCCTTTCATCCCTCTATCCCTCCATTCATCCCTCCTTCTATCCCTCCATTCATCCCTGCATTCATCCCTCTATCATCCATCCATCCATCCCTCCCTCTATCCCTCCTTTCATCCCTCTATCCCTCCATTCATCCCTCCATTCATCCCTCTATCATCCATCCATCCCTCTATCCCTCCATTCATCCATCCCTCCATCTTTGCAGCTGAATAACCTGCTTCTGGTGTCTCACCTGCAGTATAGAGGTCAAGATAACAAAATCTTCCTATTGGTTTCATTACAGGCAGTAGCTCAGTGGTTAGAGCTGCTGCCTTTGAAACAATGAACTCACAGTTCCACGAGTTCGAGTCCCGGCCGCCCCGAAAATCCAGAGCCGATGATAATTTAATTTAATTTATTCACTCCACTGAGGGGAGGAGCCGGGACATCAGCTGTGAGCCGCGGGAGTGCGGGACAGCCCTGATAAATCGGGCAAGTCCCGCAGAATCCGGGACGGTTGGGAGGTATGGTATTGCTCTAATCACATCAGTGTTTATGATGTTATGTGGCCTGCCTAGTAACATGCTGATGTAATACTATTCCTGTTAATAATATAACAGATTGAACTTTGCTCTGTTAACTCTTAGGCTATGTGCACACGTTGCGTTTTTTTCCGCGCGGAAAAAAACGCACCCTCTGGCAGAGGGGAGAATTGTAAACAATGCTTTTTGAGAAACAACGCATCGAAAACGCATGCGTTTTCCACGCGTTTTCCACGCGTTTTCCATGAGTTTTTCATGCGGTTTTTTAGGTGCGTTTTTTAAGACTTGTCAGTGTTAATAAAGTTGGTTGAACACAGACCTTTGGGGAAAAAAAACCTGTGATGTCATTTCCTTCTTCTCCACATTCTCTACATTCTCCATTGTGGAAACAGAGTGATCTTGGCTGTTATAAAAAATGCCACAAACCACAGGACAGATACATCTACGCAGGGCCAAACGAAGTCGGCTGCTTATTCTACTGTTATTACTTTGTCGTCGTAGACGCCAGGTAATTTTTTGCCCAAAATTGTATAACGTTTCTGTTTTCTTTATTGTTCTCTATTAACCAATACAATATGTTGCAGGCAATGACCAAAAGGATGTGGGTGCATCCACTTGTTATGGCACGTGAGGAGAAAGGCCATTTCACCTTACTTTACAGCGATTTAAGGCGGTGAGCAAAACCTAGTCTTTTTATTTTGCTACATATGTATATTTTTATGTAATACCATATTTCTATATGGGTCTCTATAGGTTATTTTCCTTTTTTTGTTGACATATACAATCTGGATCTAAGGCCCTGTGCGCACTTAACGGTTTTTGCCGCGGATTTCCTGCGGTTTTGCTGCATGTTTCGCTGCAGAAAATGTTCATAACATCTCTGCAGTGAATCACCAGCAAAACCTATGGGAAAAAAAAATCCTGTGCGCACTAGGCGGAATTTGATAGCTGCATGATTTGCTGTGGGATTCCCGCTACTAAAACAATTGCATGTCACTTCTTTTCCGCACGTCGCTGCGGGATTTCACTCCATTGACTGCAATGTAATCGTGAAATCCCGCAGGGAATAACACAGGCAGCAAATTCTGTGCGGTTCACTGCGTTTTCCTGCGTTATTCCCTGCGGTATTTCGCGGTTTACCTGCGGTAATGTACATCGCTGCCTGCGGTTTGCAGGGAAGTGATGTTATTATGACAGGAAGAGGAAGCGGAGCAGGGAGTAAACACACACACATCACAGACCCAGGCATAGAACACACACACCACTCACACACAGACATATAGAATACACATACAAATCAAACGGACAAATTTAATAAACAAAAAACACGTGTGCTCCGCTTTTTTTTACCGTACAGCCAGGTAAACACACAGCGGTGGCCCGGTATTCTCAGGCTGTGGAGGGCGGTGGGCAAGGTTAATGCCCCCCCTCCTCCTGCAGCCAAGAATATCAGCCGCAGCTGCCCCGGGACTGTTGCATCCATTATGCAGCAGTACCGGAGTGTCCCCGGCTCTTCCTGTTGCCGTGATGCAGTGGCAATCAGGGTAATATAAGTAGTTAATGGCTGCGCATCGCCGCAACCAAGTCCAGGCTTGATCATGGCAGCGTCTATGTGACAGCTGACATGATCAACCCGTAAGTAAAGTGAATAAACACACACACCGAAAAATACTTTATTTTAAATAACACACAAAAAAGTGTTTGTTTGAGCTCTGTAATCTCTGCTTCTGGTTGTTACTGCCCAGGTTTTTTTTCTAATTATTATTATTATTATTATTATTATTATTTTTTTTTAAAAAGCTATCCAGACAAATTCATTTCTTTTTGTCGGCTACCCATCCACGCTTTTGATCGGCTACTATCAATGGTCAAAAGCGAGCTAACATATAAGGACAGTGTGATGCGACAATCTATCTCTGCTGAGGAAAGGCTGCTCATCACCTTGCGGTAAGTTGTAATGTACTATATACAAAACACTGTTTTTTGTTGATTGTGTGTCTGCTACAGGAATCTGCACCCTTGCATGTTTATTCTCGACATTTTGGCCACACTCATGTGACACAGGGAATGACGTAGACTATGCTTTGATTGTAAAAATGTTAACGTCGCACTTAAATTAATTTCACAAAAAACCTGGCTACATTAAAGTCAATATAGCTGTTACACAATGCAGCCTGAACTTGAGGAGAATGCGCAGCCACCACCTTTTGTATGTAATGTTTTCTTGTCACAACACAGCCAGTAATAAGACACAAAGAAATACACACAAAGAGATAGAAAGAGAGAGGGAGACATCGAAATAGTGGGAATGAAAACAAAAGAAATGTCACGTTCAACACAGTGTAGTGAACGAAATGGGTGAATTCAATTGCAATGTATGTAATTTTTGTAAAATGTCAAAAACTGGTTTTAATTTCATTTTCTTTTCTTTTACAGATTTCTGGCCACTGGAGAGAGTTTTGTATCCCTGCATCTCCAATTTCGGGTTGGTAAATCTACCATTTCCAAAATTGTGAGGTGCACATGCAACGTGATCTGGCAGAAGTTGCAGCCCATAGTGATGCCTTCCCCAACCGAGGAAACTTGGCTACAGGTTGCGGCAGGCTTTCAGGCTGTGGCCAACTTCCCCAACTGCATAGGTGCCGTTGATGGCAAACATGTTAGGGTTCAGAAGCCACCGCGATCAGGATCAAATTTTTTTAATTACAAAAAATATTTTTCTGTGGTCCTCATGGCGGTGGCTGATGCCCATTACAACTTTGTGGCCATTGATGTTGGTGCTTATGGCAGTACGGGAGATTCTCGGGTGTTGAGAACATCACAGATTGGACTGCAAATTCTTCGAGATTGCGGAACACTCCCAGCCCCTCAACCTTTGCCGGGCTCCACAGATCCAGTCCCCTTTGTGATCGTATCGGATGAGGCCTTCCCTTTACTAACAAACCTGCTGCGCCCATACCCACGGAGAGGACTGGATGACCGGCGGAGGATTTTTAACTATCGGCTGAGTCGTGCACGTAGATATGTGGAGTGCACCTTTGGAATCATGAGTAGTCAGTGGAGGATCTTTCACACAGCCATCCAGTTACAACCAAGCACGGTTGATGCTGTCATAAAAGCGTGCTGTGCTCTCCACAATTTTGGTCGTCAGTACACCACTGATGTACTTGAAGAAGCACAGGCACGAAGCTTTATGCCAGTATTAACCGTTTCTGGTCGGCCAAGTAACTCTGGTGTCTCTGTGCGAGATACCTTCACTGACTACTTTATGAGTCCGGAAGGTGCCGTGCACTGGCAATACTCCAGTGTCGGTGTTGTGCAGCCTGATCAGCAGAGAAGACAGGAACCCGCTTGAAAGACAAGATGTTACAAGTTTTTTTCACCAGTCATTAGCATGGTACACTGTGGCCAGCGACCTTTGTGCTAACAGTCTGACATGTTTGTGTTTTTTGAATTAAAAATGTGTTTTTAAAGAATGTTGTTTTTATATTTAAAACCTTGAATGTTTTCAAAACCTTGCATTTAAATAACACACACACACACAGCAAATATAGTGTATAACAATATATTTATTAAACTTTTTATTACTAAACAAATATAAGTTTTTTATTTAATGAAATGATTAATTTAAAGATGAAAAAAATCTTGCGAGAAGTACCCGCCCATGGCTTCCGAGCCTTGGGATGGCCCTGACATCTGGTGGTCAGTAGGGTCAACTGTTGCTTGGCTGACATGTTGCAAATATGTGTTGCTAGGTCTCACATGTGCAGCAGGATGCTCTTGGAAGGGTGTGGTATAGCTAATATGTTTGACAGCTGATCGTTGCGGTATAGTGACATTTTGTGGTGGCTGTCGTTTCAGTGTAAACATTTTTTCTACACCACACACTAATTCACCCGCAGTGGGGAACGGCCCTTGTTCCTCAAACCCAGCAAGCAAGCCACAAAAGGCCGTCATACAGGCCGATTGTTTGGCTTTGTTGTTTAGTTGCCTCAAACGCTTGGCCATGCTTGAAGCAAAAGTATCAAACTCATCCTCCGTTGATGTGTTTTTAAGGAATTCCAATGTTTGGTTGGTCAGGGGGTCATTTGGTTTGGTACTAGCCAGTGTTGTGGGGTTTTTTCTTTTTTTGGCTCTCTGGATCTCACGACCACCAGTGCCAGAACTGGGCGCAGCTGTAGAAGACCCGCTTGTGGTGGGACAGAGAGGGTCTACACTTATTATTGGCGGCACCACCAATTCTTCTGAGGCATGGCTTGTCTGTTCTGACGACTGGTCTTCATTCTCGATGGTGCTCTCAAACCCAGGCTCCTCTGGCTGACCAATATTTCCTTCTGTCCTGTGAATACATAACAAAATGGATGTAATCATGAATTTACCAATTTTTTTTTTTTTATTTTTTTTTTTAAACTTACTGGCGTAACACTCTTCCGCTGCACAAGAACTGCAACTCCTCCTGATATGCAATATGTGTTTTGGAAGGTGAAGCACCACTTTTGTTACATTCGGACAGAGACTTGAAGAAGCGGTCCTTCACTGATCTCCACCTTTTGCGGATGTCACTTTCTTTAAAAAAAAAAATAAAAAAATATATATAAATAAATACAACACATTTGTTACAAATATAGTTTCCCATGGTAGGAAGCATCATTGCACATTACCAATGTTATTCTGAAGATTGGCATCGGCCTCATGCCAACGTGGGTACAGCTCCCGGCAGACCGTAATCCAGCTATTTTCCCTCAGCTGCTTCTTGCTGTAGTCTGGTGAAGCCATATCCCATAAGCAAGGCATAGACTCCACCTAATAAACAGAAAATAGTGACTGACATGAAATCATAACACCCATGTGCTTGAAAATAAAAAAAAAAGAAGGGTAAACTATTATCAAAAGGATGGATAAATAGAAAAGCATAGAAGGATGGATGGATAAACTGAAAGAAAAGAATAGCCTAAAAGGATTGATAAATAGAGAAATGGAAATAAAAGATAGATAAGAACTGAAAGAGGCAACAACAAAATGTGGACCCCACAGGTTGTTTTCCAATTTCTTGTGAGCGCAGGGATACCCCACATGTGGCCAAAAACCTCCGTTTGGATAAATGGGAGGGCTTGGAATGGAAGGCGCACCATTTTAATTTTGGAAAAGTTGAAATAAACTTCGCGCACCATGTCACATTAGCAGGGCCTCTTGGGTACCTATACGTCAGAAAACCCCCACAATTGACCCCATTTTGGAATCTGCACCCCTCAAGGATTTTATTCAGGAGTATATTAAGCATTTTGAATCCACAGGTACTTCACCCAAAATGTAGCTGTAGCAACAATATTCTCACTGTTGGGCTATGTGGCCATGATCCAGCGACACGGCGTCTAGTACACAGTGCCAGCCTTCCTGCAGAGATGTGAGTGTTGCCCACGGGAGAACGCAGCTGCCCATGCCCACGATTTGGGTTCAGGCTGCTGTGGACTTTAGCTCTATTCTACCTGCAGAGAACACTCATCTACGCAGCATAAATTGACATGCTGAGGCTCAGGAAGCTGCGCCACCGGTAGATGCATAGGCATATTGGGCATTTGTTTACAAAGAGTTTTTCAGCAATTCATGTGACAACGTGAGTGCTTATAGAGATTTTTTTCTGATGCAGTTTTTTTATGGCTTGCCTTAGAAATAATAACTCTGCATAGATTTATTGGAATAAGCAGATTATTTCTACCCCTAAACAAAACTATTCAACCCCTCATTCATCTCATGTATCTTTGGTCTCTCAAATTGTTTATTTATTTTTAGCTGTATGCTAATGCACTAGCACTTTCCTATAGATCACAAATTATATATTATAATTGACCTCGATGCGGGCGGATTAGGGGTTGAATATTTTTTCAGGAGACTAACCTCACAAAAACATATGTACAAAAATTTGTTCAAAAAATTGTTTATGAACCTGTATGAATTTATTATGTACAATATTTAAAAAAAAGAAAAATTAACACTTGTTGAACCCAGGATATTTTTATATCATTATCCATGTTTTTAATATTTTTCTTGTGTGTTTGTCTAATAAAATAATAAAGAATTTAATGTTTCATGAGAATTTGGGTCATTTGAAATATTTGGAATTTCTGATATTTGGATATTTGATGACCCTCAAAATAGCTTGATAAGTTGGAAATTGAACATAGGGGTAGCGCCCCTTGACAGACGCTATAGACAATAGGTAGCAGGCTGAAGGTAGGGGTAGCACCCTTTGACAGACCTACAGCCAATAGACAGCGAACTGAAGATAGGGGTCACGCCCTTTGACAGACGCTATGGTAACCAGTCTCACCAGACGTCTTACTAAATCAGAACAGAACATGGATCCAAGGTTTAAGATGATTGATGTAGTGAGAATGGAGTTTGGAGAAAAAGCAGTTAACGATAGAGCAAAAATACTGAAGAAAGCTGGTATTCCTAGAACAGGTTGTATGGACCTTCAGAGGTGGCGGCAATTTAGCCTTGAGAATGACCAGTGGATTGAGAAGCACGGATAAAACGCTCAGTTGGCAGCGTGGATCTGGACTTCTGAACGCCACCATCCCCTTATAAATGACAATGAGTATAGACGGAAAGGCAGAATGAACAGTGTATTGTATGGCACTCCAAGTCAGCAGGGTCCTTAATCACCCTTTGCTCCCCCAGAGGTGGGAACAAGTGTACTGGAGGTAGAAGTAAATATGACACCATCAAAATCTACATCTAGTGTTAGTACACTGCCCTATACACACACACACAGCAACACAGACACCTGGTGTGATACAGCGCTCAGCGGAATATGTACCTTTTCCAGGGATATATCAAGGTTCCCCTCCTGCATATGATGCAAGGACACTTATGCCTCCATTACCTGATACACCTTCCTGTAGTTCCCTTACTTCACCAGGAGATCATAATCATAACTTAACTAGATCGCCACCTCAGTTACAACTGTCACCCCTTCCAAGTCATTCACCTCCCCTTCAGAGGAATGTTTTAAAAATGAAAAGAGGACCAGGGGAGGATTGGAAGATAATTCCTACTTCCAATCAAGAAAACAAAACCCCTGTATTATACATGACTACACCAACTGACAAGACAAATCCTAATACGTGGGTCTGTGAGGTTTGTGGGACAGTTAATGACATAAAAGACGAGAAATGTGGGGCATGTGGAGCAGATAGACCATAGAGACCATCTGATAAAGGGCAAGCTACTGTTCTTCCAATGATCACGCAGCTCACTAGAGGAGAAGGTACCCTTGGGGAAGAAGGAAAGAGGGAGGTGACTGAGTGGTTCAAATTTTGGTCTAGGATTGAGCAGCTCAGTATGATCACCTCATTTCCTGACCCATATGAGAACCCGATAGGGTATCATAAGGCAGTTAAACAAATAGCCCAGAATTTTGAGGAGTGACACGCATGGTCTATGTGTCCTGTCAGCAGGTACCCCATTTGCAATAAAAGTAGAAGAACTATAGGGTAGTGACATTGCTCCAATACCACTTGATAAACAAACTAAGACATCTGGGATTCAGTATACGGCAAGTCTTAAGGTAGTAGTCAAGAAACTCACTGATGAACTATGTTCAGAGGTGCCAGAGGTGTTTCAAGGGCAAGATGAAACTGTAGACAAATATCATGCTCGATGTGTCTCCGTTTTTTTTTTGTTTTTTTTTATGTCATAAGAATTTTAATAACTTCTTATTAGCAATATATTATAAGTAGTTTTTTTTTAAACCAAATTTTGATTTCTTTTCTTGTAATGGTAAAATAGGGTACAGAATGAAGAAAATAAGGGTCAACAAATCAAAATATCAAATAACATAGTCTCTACAATTTATCGATCAAATATTTGTCACGGTCATCAAATTTGCTCCTTCCCCTTCTTTGTCAGTGTATATTTCCATTATTCAGTCTCCGCTACCCCCCTTCAGCATTCCTTGATAACGTGTTACAAACATTCCTTATAAACACTACCCCTCCCAGCCCCCCCCTCCCCTCTCCATGCGACACAACCCAGAATTTGGCCAACTATAGTGTCTCCGTTTTTACGGACTATGATTATGACTTAAAAAACCCTAAAGAAATTATGTTCCCTAAGGGTATGTTTATGAAGGGGTTAAAGGAAGACCTTAGGGCAGAAATAGTAAAGACCCATGTAGAATGTTTATATGCACCTCTTGAACAATCACTGCCCATAATAAGAGCTACAGAAGATCAGATGATAAAGAGAAAACAAAAGAAAGCCCCAAAATCACAACCCCTGTCATGGTTAACACCCTGGAGCCTTTGATAATGCAATACAGAAATCAATAGATGGACTCCAGAGGTATCAGAAAAATAATAGAATCCTAAGTTTAATAGAATGTAAACAGAAAGTACTGTGTTTTGAATGTTGTCAGAAAGGGCACATGAAGAGGGACTGTCCTCAGAGAAAAAAAGAGAAGACAGACACATGTGGTAATGATAAATGCTGGATATTCTGGTAATGATTCAGACTAGGAAATAGGCAGCCCCCAAGGAAGTCAGATAATTACTCCTACAAATGGCCCATCAGCCACAGCACAGTTAACTCTTCCTACCAGCAAAAATATCGATTGCATACCTCCCAACCGTCCCGGATACAGCGGGACTATCACGCTTTGCAGAGTTTGTCCCGTTGCCCCGGGCGGGAGGTCTTTATCCCGGGCTCCGCCCACCCACTCTCTCCCCGCCTCGCTGCTTTTTCCTCCTACCATCCTAACACGTGTCTTGAGCATTACAGAGCAGAGCGCGCTACGCTAGTCTCTGTGCTGCTGCTGCTGCTAAGGTAATGAATGTCCCCAGCGCTGATTCCCTCCCCCTCCCTCCCTCCCTCCCTCCCTTCCTCCCCCCTCCAGTCCGGAGCCTGTGCTCCTCCAGCTGTTTCTCTGATCTATCGTGTGTGCAGTGTTTGCCTCTCAGTGCACACGGTAGATCAGGACATTGGGGAGAAGACCGTGTGTACTTACCACTTGTGTCCTCTCCTGCAGGTGCACAGACAGCACTGGCCGGTAATATGCAAAGATAGAAGCATTGGCAATGCTTCTATCAGCTACCGACCACATGATCTCCTGCCTGGCAGAGCTGCTGCATCTTAGGCTAAGTCCCCGCCGCATAGGCTAAATCTGCCGCATGCGGCAAAAACCGGACCGACCGCAAGCCCATGCGGCACAATACGGCACTAATGTAAGTCTATGCAGGAAAAACCGCAACCGGCGTCAAAAAAAAAATGGTTGCGTTTTTCCTGCAGAGCGCCGTATTGTGCCGCACGGCAAAAACCGGATGTGTGAAAGCAACCTTAGGCTAAGTTCACACATCAGTTTTTTCCAATCAGGCACAATCCGGTTTGTGCCTGATGCAACTGTTAAGGACAAGATTATGAACTATTAGGAGTATATATGAAGATATCCAAAAAACAGGATTTAAGATGGTGTTTGAACTGTACCACACATATATCTCTTGGCATAAGACTCAGACAGACAGAGTCTTGTGACAAGTGAATCATGCTGACATTGCTTAATATAAATGAGGAAGCAAGCACATTACAGTATACTGTATATCAGAGAATAAGCTGTTCTATTTTATCCAATAGGAGACGTGTTACGTATTCTTGGCACCTAGCCAATAAGTCCGTTTAAATGCTTGTCCAACTTCCGCATTAAATCAGTCTTACTTTCTATTCATATCCGAGTATGTCTCTGGTGTGTATGAATAGAGAGTGGTATGCATGCTACCACAAGTGACTCATAATTTGGATTGCAGACAGTTTAAGAGGGATGCATGACTAGATTGCATCAAAGTAAATTTATGGCCAACATTAACAGTGGCGCCCAACGAACCTTAGGACGGAGCTCTGGATGGCGGACGGCCGTGCTGACACCTTGATTCGAACGGCAACTGCACGAGAGGGGAGATGCGCACTCTATATGCAGGTGAGAACATTTGTCTAATCTCACCTTGCAAACCTCATGCGTGTACTTGCATTTCAAAGGGGGGGGTTGGGCTGTCCCAGTCTAGACACCTAATGACCGCCATCTGGCATGAGATAAGCCGTCCTAAGAGATCCCACACCAAGGTGGTCAGGTTCACCTTAAGCTGTCTGTATAAATGTAATTCTAAATCACATTAAATGTAATGTGGTTTTGGGTTTTTGTCTGCTCTTTTTAGAAAGCAGAAGTTTTTAGTTTCGTTTTTCTCTAACGGTAGAGGAAAATGAGGAAGTTGTTATATATGCTGGTTATATGGATATATATGGTTATATGTGCAGGTGAGATCAGCCACCTGGATGGTATATATTGAGTGTCCTTATTGTTATGTCATTGTGTTTACCTGTGTCTACCTGTTGAAATGTCTGTTTATTTGCAGCAAGCGGAGTACTTGCTGGCTTACGAGAAACGGGAAGTTCTGTTTTGTTCAGTTATGGCAGAAAAAGGGGAAGTGTCACGATAATGTATAGAGCTGTCTTTTGAGTGAAAGAAAAAAAAAAAAAACGAGCAGCTTTACTTTGAGGTTAACTGTTTATGTATACTGCTGTGTATACTGCGAGATACACCGATTTGTGACGACGTGTCCGGTCGATAGTTGATGTTTGATAAGGCCTTGGACCTGATCTTCGGGAATAGAAGATTTGGAAGGGTTTTCTATGTACAGGTGCAGTGTTATGAAAGGAGGGTGAGATAGCCCTGACTGTTACCTGGTACGGTTTTCCTGCTAAGCAGTGAGTTGAACATTGTATGCGTACTCATTGGTCTTGTTTTAGTGGATGTCAATGTATTCTTACCTAGGATTGAATACATTGGGGAAAATCCTAAATTTTGGTCTTAATCACGGTTATGGATGGTCTGGATGGACCGTACTTATGTGGTGTATATAAGGTGAACAGAGGTTACTAGTACTTGGAGTAAGATATAGTGAGGGTGAATTTAGTTTCTATCACCCACGTGACACTTCTTCCTGGTAGGACTGAGAGAGAAATCTGTGTATTCTGTGGATGTGTATAGTCGCTGGTCCAGGAGAGGAAGTGCACTACAGCACAGACCAGACATCCAGGTTGACGTGTTAGTTTTAGGTCGTGTACCCTTTAAGCATGGGGTCTAATCAGTCCACACCTGTCAAGTTAACGGCAGATGAATTAGTAAGCGAGCAAAAAGGTAAAAAGTATGTTAAAAATATGAAGTCGCTTCTTCAGGGATCACTGCCAAGAGGGAGATTAGAGGAGCAAGAATAGAAAGATGTCTTGTTAAATAAGCGAGGGATTTTGAAAGATAAAGATCTCCTTATGGATGCTGAGGCATGGTATAGAACGTCAAAAGATGTTAGAAAATTGGCATGTCATCCCCAGAGGGTTGTCTAACACCCTCCCTAGCCTCCCCAGACTCCATTTCAGGTAGGGCCGCACCTAGTTCCCTTTTCCAGCCATCTTTTTTTTTTTTTTTAAATTCTTTATTTAACAATAAACATGGAATCGTACCAATCTGAGTCAATTGCGATACAATTCACAACCAATGCATGACAGTGTATAACAGAGTAGCTGTGACACCAGAAAATTTTCAACAATAAGACCTCTCCATGTTTACCAAAGGTTTTATATAACGGGAATACCAGATTGAGAAGAGAAAAGAGAGAGAAAAAGAAAAAAAAAAAAAGAAAAAGAACAAGGGAAGAGAGAAAGAAGAAGCGAGTAAGACAAGAAAGGTTTAGCGAGAAACGGGAGGGAAGGGGGTACATAAGGGGAACGAGGGAGGGGAGGGAAAAAACACTGGGACACGAACAAACACATAGCAGGGATCCACCCTCTCAGAGCAACTCCTTCCCACGGCGTCCACGGGCCCCCCCTTCAATCTGGGGGAATCCATGTGCCGTATTCGTTAGAGTATTTAAACTCGATCCATGGGAACCAAGTCTTATAAAAAGCCTCATGTCTATCGTGGACAGACGCTGTCAGGTCCTCCATATACAGCAGTTCGTTCACCCTACTTGCCCACAACGATAATGTCGGCGGAGAAGGGGATCTCCATCTCAGAGGGATGCACGTCCTAGCGGCCATCACCAGGAAGCTTAACAGAGACCCTTTGTACGCACGGACAGAGGACTCAGATAGTTGGAGCAGGAAAAGTTCCGGGCCCAGAGTCTGCGCGTATCCAGTCACATGCCTGATCACTCCCCGTACCCCCTCCCAGAACTGCCGTAGCCCCGGGCATTCCCAGAAAATGTGTAGGAAGTCTCCCTCCCCTGTGCCACATCTCCAGCACCCCGGGTCCACTGCGGGGAACATCCTGTGTAGTTTTGTTGGGACCCTATACCAACGGGAAATGCATTTATAATTGGCTTCTTGGAGTTTTGAACTGATGGATGCTTTGTGAGTAATGGACAGAACCTTGTTCCTCAGCGTGGCCGAAAGTGTAAGGCCCAGGTCAGATTCCCACTGCAGGAGGAATCTAGGAGGTGGCAAATCCGAGGAGTTGTCTAGCATGGAGTGTGAGATGGACAGTGAGTGTCTAAGGGTCCCCCCCTCCATGCATAGCTTCTCGAATTCCGTAAGGGGTCTATCAAACTGACTGTAGTCTGGTAGAGAGCGCAGAAAATGTTGAAGCTGCATAGAACGCCACAAGCCCAACGGTCCGGGAACCCGGAAATTCCGGAGTTCCTCGGTCGTTGGCCAATGCCCCTCGACCCCAATTTGGCAAGCTCGAAATCTATTTCAGGAGATCCATAGGCGAAACACCGGGTCAGAAAGACCCGGGGAGAAATCTGGATTGCCAACGATCGGGGTGAGGGGGGAGGGTAAAGGAATCAGGGATCTCCGGACCCCCTCCTGAGAGCAACAGGAAAGCGTAGCGCCAATCGTGGGGTGAGTCCTAAGTCCTGTACTAAGTGGGGAATTCACCCATGGGAGCGCCGCTAGTGGAATATCAGTGAAGCTCTGCTCCACCGACACCCAGGGTTTGGCCTTGGAGTGTCTACACCAGTCCACCACTCTGGCTAAATGAGTGGCTACATAGTATGATTTGAGATCCGGGAGGCCCAGCCCACCCCGGGTTCTAGGTCTGCACAACAGCGACCGTGCCAACCTCGCCGGCTTGTTTGCCCACAGAAACTTCGTTTGCATAGAAGAGACTTCTCTAAAGAAGGTCTTGGGTATCCCGATTGGCATGGTCTGAAGGAGATACAGCAATCTTGGGAAGATATTCATCTTGAGAATCACTGACCTTCCAAACCATGTGAACGTGCCCCTTGACCAGGTTTTACAATCTTCTTTTATGTTTTGGAGGAGAGGGGTAAAGTTCAACTTGAATAAGGAGCTCACATCTGCTGACAATAAGCGTTCACCTCTTTGATTTTTGCCAATAACGGATGAAGCTGACGTCTCATGTAGAGCGTGCGACTGGAAACGTCCGGGAAGAGCTTGATGGTCGCCCCCTCCATCTTCACCGGACCGAACTCCCAGACCTTCCTCAGGATCTGTTCCTTATCCATATAATAATGTAAGCGGCAAAGGACGTCTCTTGCAATGGAGGAATTGGCTCCTTGGTAGGATCTAGCAACTCTGTGGACTCTGTCACATAGGTACGTAGCATCCGTTGGTCTGGCGGTGACTATATTAAATATTTCTTGCACTTTATGGCGGAGAGTCTCTGCCGGCCAGTCCTCTGGGATACCCTTTAATCTTATATTGTTTCGGCGGCTTCTATTCTCTTGATCGTCTAGCAGTAATGCCATGTCCCTGGACCGGGTGTTAAATGCCTCACAGTCCTTTTCCAGGCGAGCTACTCTGCTTTCCAGAGACTCCTGCTCTTGTTCAGTGGCCGTGACTCTATCTTCTAGGGCACCTATCTCCTCCCTCACTGAAGCAATGGCTTGCTGGTGGGACTGCTCAATTCTGCGAACTAGAGCATCCAGGTCACTCTTGCTTGGAAGGGCTAGGATGAGCTCCCTCAGTGCCTGAAGGTCTTGTGTGGCCTGGGGGAGGTGTACTTGCGATGAAGAGGTGGATGGGCTGCCCAGGGGGGGACCCTCCTCGGGGAGGAAAGTCGCCGGGTTATCCCCTCCATGCGATCCTTCAAGCAGGGGCCGAGGGCAGCTCTCCCTCTCTGGGCTCTGGGGCGACATAGACAGAGGCCCTGCCAGCGTCCCTCCATTCAGGGCCCCCCCCACTGCTTCGGGTCACCTCACCGTCCTCCATGTGGAACCGCACCTCCCCCATCGCTGACCTGTGTACATCTCTGCAGACCTGCTCCCTGCCGCCTTCATTCTCTGTCTGCGAGGTCCCAGACACCGCTCCGACTCCTGGCTCCACTTCCTCCTGCCGTCTCGCTCCTGTGGCTGCCGGCTTCTCCCGGACCGCTGCGCCTGGGGATTCCCCTCCTGGAGGACGCATTGTGGGGGTCGGCGCCATCTTGCCGCCACTGCTCGCCGCACGCTTCAGGGCAGGAGAGGGCCCGCTGAGGAACCGCTCCATCCTCCCTCCTGTTTTTTGGGTCGCTGGATCGGGCCCCGCAGTGAGTACTACCTGGGGCTTCCTTTTGGGAGACATTAGTCGGCGGAGAGGCCGAGATATAACTATATTTAAGCGGTGGGTGTAGGAGCTCTGCAAGGAGACGTCCTCACACCATCATGTCCAGGCCACGCCCCCTTTCCAGCCATCTTAAGTCCCAAGGCCACTGGCCTATTTGTTGCTGGAGCAACAGAAGCCACCGAGGGGGGGCAGGAAGATGACAATGATTTAACAATGATTCACCCCACCACCAAAACTGATTTGTATGGGCTCACCCAAATTAAAGCTGGGGATTCTCTCTGGCCAGTAATGGAGCCAGGTTTGCAGGTTTACAGTGAGGGTGCGTGTACCTTATTATCACCCAAGTGACACTGGTGCTCTAGGTTTCCCTGGAATATGTTTGTATGTATAATGTACGCAGTTTTTGGTGTGGAACACCGTAGGGTTGAAATTGGAAAAAAAAAAAGGGAAGTGTTAGTTTCTATTTCATGGGGGCTCGTCCTGAGAATGAAGTTCTGTGAAGTTTAATTGTAAATGACACACGTATGTTGAAAAAGAGAATTCTCCCAAGGGGGGAGATTAGATGAGAATTGATTTAAGGTACAGGATGTGATATTGAGATGATTTCAAGAGATGTAATTCTGAATCTAGCAACTACACTATGTGTATTTTACTGGTCTGTGAAAATGGCTTGTCCAAGCCCATTATTAGAAATATAAGCTGATATATAGGGTGGACTTGTGTGCTGTCTGTGGAGCACTGTGTCCACGTAAGCCCACCCCATTATTTCCTGTCCTGAATGTAGATTTCTTTCTGTCACTCTGTGTTTTGCCCAGCCCTGGGTGGGGTATGGTATGGGGATATTATTGCAGGGGCTGACAGGAGATGAGGGCTACAGGGTCCCTAGTTACAGGGTCAGCCCAGGGGTCCCTATATAATCCGTATTCCCAGTGACAGATTGAATACCTCCTGAATGTAGATGTCACAACCCATGTCACTCCCTCCCAGGCCTCTTCAGACGCCATTTTTGGCCAACACCTACATCCTCTTTTAGCGGCTGTTTCTTATCGGTAATTATCTTTAGCGGCCGTTTTAACTCAGACACTACATAGTTCATCTTTTGACGCCATTTTAGTCCAGCCGACACCCAGTTCCCCATTTTTGTTTCAGCAGCCAAAGCCACTGCTCTGTTTATTGCTGATGTGGCAGTGCCTGCAGAGGGGGGACATAGGGACCTGAAACACACACTCCGTTTTTGGTCATATATGCAGTTGTGCCCCATTGTGTTCCCACTAATGAACCTTAGCAGAGGTTATTGCTGATAGTCCTGTGGAAACCTTTTCCCTTCACTTTTGCATGTTTGTTTTTGCTGTATCTAGTATACAATTTAGTAGACGATATAGACTGCTCACTATTAGTCCTGGTGGACAGTGAATATTATTCTGCCTATGGCAGTTGCTGCTTAGCCTGGTTTTGAGATATTTTCACTTGTATGTTATCCTGCCTGGTATCTTGCACAAGAGTTCCCTGATAGAGAGGGTGGAGGATCATGTGGTCCTAAGGGGACTTTGATCATCAGGAGTTTGTGTCTTAGTTTGCAGTGTCTGACAGGAGAGAGGGATACGCTGGAGGCCCGACCCTGACCACCATCAGGTCTACCGTCGGGATGAGGGAGAGTGCAGGGCCCCCAGTTACAGGGTCAGCACAGGAGAGGTAGAGTAGATACGCTCCACTGCTTTTTCCTAGTTGTGAATATGTACTCAGGGGGTGCTGCTTGGTAGTTTCCAAACCCTCTTGTGCTCTTTTCTCTTTCCCCGGGGTTTTAGGGAGTCTTAATTTTTAGAATTTCAGTGTTCTCCTGACCCCAAGTTACACTCATTGCTCTTTCTTACAAACCTAGGTATAGTCCTTTGTATCAGGTCTCCGAGAGCCCATATGCAAATAACTACAGCTGGTAACTCCTGATTACAGAAGTGAAGGACCAAGACACCCTCCTTCAAGTGGCAAGATGTCTGGAGATGAATCTAGCAGCTTACAAGATCACCCCACATACAGATGTGCTGCAGTCACAGTCACCTGAAGAGTATCATCACGTCATCTCCAGCCCAGAAGTTTGCCATGGAAGAAGACAGCAGCCCTGTGAATGCTACTCAGCCAGATTGAAGATCAATGCCTGTATGACATCACTGCTCCCTGACAAAGTCACCATCTCCCGGTGTGGGGTCCTTAATCCTGCTAAACTTCTCCCTGTTCCAAGGGGGAAGTGTCCCACCTCTGACACCTTGGTGGAAGAGGTAATCGACTCTGGCATAGCTGAGGAAACTCTGGATTCGAGAGGTCAGGATCTGGCTTCCTATGCATAGTCGGTTGGGTGGAGAGATTCATCCACAAGGGATGGGGTATCTTGTATGTGAGTGAGGTAACCATCGGCATTAGGACAGATCAATAGACTCGGGAAAAGTAAGGAAAGACTTTTTGGCTATCTCCAAAGGGGGGACTGTTAAGGACAAGATTATGAACTATTAGGAGTATATATGAAGATATCCAAAAAACAGGATTTAAGATGGTGTTTGAACTGTACCCAGGGCCGGATTATAGGCGGGGCAGACGGGGCTTCAGCCCAGGGGCCCCCACCACAAGAGCCTCTGAGGGGGCCCCCACCACCATCTGTGTGTCCGCCATTTTATTAATATTGCAGTGGTTCAAGACTGCACTGTACCTTTAAGGTATTTCAATCCCGGCCATCACTGTACTGCAGACACGCCCCACTGCACGCTGTGTGGGCTGCGTCTGCCAGGATGACGTCACCGCGCTGCTGTTTCTTCCTGCCGTAGAGGAGCTTGTGGGAGGACCGGAGGTCTCAGTGGATTCCGGTAAGTATGATGTTATTAATCATGGTGCCGGCCGGGCAGGAGACTGCAGTGAGGAGGGAGCAGGACGCCGCTGATAACTCCAGACGGGATTCCATAGTGTCAGCGGCCACTCTGCTATCAGTGTGAGTTATTGCAGGAGTGTGAGCTGCTGCAGATCAGGTCGGGCTGTCAGTGCCGGGTCATCGGCCTCATCCCTCCCCTGCAATAACTCACACTGATCTCCAGCACAGACATCACTATACAGATCCTGCACTGATCACATCTGAGCCTGCAGCACACATTACATTATATGGCCCATATTACATATAGAATATGTGACGTCCTGTCCTGTAGGCCCAGGTGTGATCAGTGCAGGGCATTGTATATCTGTGCACATGGGATAGCGCATCCATTGTACAGAGAGAGTAGTGTGATATACTGTGTACATGGTATACCACATCCAGCGTACAGAGAGAGTAGTGTGATACACTGTGTACACACATCAGATGGTATATAATAATGTGTATATTGTATAACCTCTGGTGTCTGTATCACAGTATATTGTGTACCAGTCATGTATTCTCCTGTACACTGTACAGGGGCGTACCTTTGGGGGGCATGCGTCATATTTGCCCCTGCACAGTAATCAGGGGGCACCATTAAAAAGTGTGAGGCAGCAGTATGGTGGGAGAAAATTGTAAGTGGAGAGTATTGGTGGAAAAAAGTGTGAGGGACATAGTATAGAGACTGGGTAGTGGGGGGGGGGGGTAAGAAGTATAGAGAAGGGGCAGCATGGTGGCCAGTGTGAGGGCACAGTATGGAGGGCACAGTATGCTGAGGAGCGGGAATGTGAGCTGGTGGTACAGTATAGTGACTGTATAGTGAAGGAGGTAGGCAGTATAGAGAAGGGGCAGCATGGTGGGCAGTGTGAGGGCACAGTATGGAGGCACAGTATGCTGAGGAGAGGGAATGTGAGACTGAGGTGCGGTATAGTGACTAGATAGTGAAGGAGGTAGGCAGTATAGAGAAGGGGCAGCATGGTGGCCAGTGTGAGGGCACAGTATGGAGGCACAGTATGCTGAGGAGAGGGAATGTGAGACTGAGGTGCGGTATAGTGACTAGATAGTGAAGGAGGTAGACAGTATAGAGAAGGGGCAGCATGGTGGGCAGTGTGAGGGCACAGTATGGAGGGCACAGTATGCTGAGGAGAGGGAATGTGAGACTGAGGTGCGGTATAGTGACTAGATAGTGAAGGAGGTAGGCAGTATAGAGAAGGGGCAGCATGGTGGCCAGTGTGAGGGCACAGTATGGAGGCACAGTATGCTGAGGAGGGGGAATGTGAGACTGAGGTGCAGTATAGTGACTGTATAGTGAAGGAGGTAGACAGTATAGAGAAGGGGCAGCATGGTGGCCAGTGTGAGGGCACAGTATGGAGGGCACAGTATGCTGAGGAGGGGGAATGTGAGATTGAGTTGCACTTTCAGTGATTTTGGTACTGAGGGTGAGGGCAGTATAGAGAGGGGATAGCATGGGGAACAGTGTGAGGGCACAGCTCAGGAGGGGGAGTGTGAGGAGGGGGCACAGTATAGACATTTGGAGGTATAGTGGGTACACAATGTAGAGGCCTGTGTGAAGAGGGGGCCCAGAACTGAACGAATAGGCCATGTACCATAAGAATGACATTGTGTGGGTCATTTTGTGCAGGGAGCACAGTGAAGGGCAATTATTTATTAGACACACAGTGTAGGTCATATATTTATATTTAGGAGCATTATAATCATTCTGCTATTTATTTTAAGGGCATAATGTTGAGATGTGCTGCAGAAGACCCGGGAGGTCTGCAGAGAGGAGCTGTGGATGTGAAAAGTCATCATGACATCTGGACAAGATGGAGAAGAAAGAATAAGATGACTCCGATCAGAGAAGATGTCACCTACAAGGTACCCGGATGTGACTGTATGTGTGTGAGGCCCGTTTCACACGTCAGTGAAAAACACTGACGTTTTTCACTGGCGTGTAAAACACGCACATGTCCCTCCGTGTGCTGTGATTCACGGCACACATGGGTTGTATAAGTGCAATCCGGGCTCCGTTCTCCGTGATTGCACTTAGAAATCAACTCACCTGCGCCCGCTCCTGCTCTCCATGGTGCTGATCGCTCCCGCGGTGCAGCATCCGGCCGGCGGTGACCCCCGCAGCAGCTGCTTCCGGGTCGGCTGTGTCGCGCATAATAAATATGCGTGACAGTAATCAGCCGGCTCAGAAGCAGCAGGGAGAACGGGCTGCAGAGGACATCGCTGGACGCCGGGTGAGTAAAAATGTTTATTATTTTAAATGCACGCTTTTTTCTGGCACGTGTTTCACGGACCACACCACTGCGTGGTCCGTGGAACATCAGTGATGCCAGAAAAAAATGGACATGTCTCCGTGCAGCAATCACGCACACGCGGGTACGCCGCACGGAGACACGTGCAGTGAAAAATCACTGACGTGTGAGCAGACCCATTCATTATAATGGCTCTGCGTATATCAGTGATTCTGGTACGTTTAAAAAAAAGCACAAACGTCCCAGAATCACTGACGTGTGAAAGGGGCCTGATACTCAATGCTTCTCATCAGGACTGTGGTTCCTCTATGGTCCAAATTCTGATAAATACTGATAACAACTCCCAGCATTTTCTTACAATTGTTAAGGACATACTGGGAGTTGTTAATTCATGTGATACCAATGTATATGGGGATGTGACATTACAATATATTGTTGTAGTAAATTTGGTACTGTAGTCATGTATTGGTGGTTCTGGTGATATATTCGTTTAGTGATGAGGGTGCTAGTGATGTATTTTGGTATTGCTTTTGGTTCTGGTGCTGTACACTGTGTGCAGAATTATTAGGCAAGTTGTATTTTAGAGGATTTTTTTTTTATTATTGATCAACAGCAATGTTCTCAATTAGCCCAAAAGACTCATAAATATCAAATCTTAATATTTTTGGCAGTTGGAGTGTTTTTTTTTAGATTTGGCTATCTTAGGAGGATTCTGTTTGTGCAGGTGACTATTACTGTGCAGAATTATTAGGCAACTTAATAAAAAGCAAATCTATTCCCATCTCACTTGTTTATTTTCACCAGGTAAACCAATATAACTGCACAACATTTAGAAATAAACATTTCTGACATGCAAACACAAAACCCAAAAAATTAGTGACCAATATAGCCCCCTTTCTTTCTGATGACACTCAGCAGCGACCATCCATAGATTCTGTCATTGCTTGATCTGTTTACGATCAACATTGCGTGCAGCAGCCACCACAGCCTCCAGACACTGTTCCCAGAGGTGGACTGTTTTCCCTCCCTGTAGATCTCACATTTTATGAGGGACCACAGGTTCTCTATGGGGTTCAGATCAGGTGAACAAGGGGGCCATGTCATTATTTTTTCATCTTTTAGACCTTTACTGGCCAGCCACGCTGTGGAGTAGTTGGATGCATGTGATGGGGCATTGTCCTGCATGAAAATCATATTTTTCTTGAATGATGCTGACTTCTTCCTGTACCACTGCTTGAAGAAGTTGTCTTCCAGAAACTGGCAGTAGGTCTGGGAGTTGAGCTTCACTCCATCCTCAACGCGAAAAGGTCCCACAAGTTGATCTTTGATGATCCCAGCCCATACCAGTGCCCACCTCCACCTTGCTGGCGTCTGAGTCGGAGTGGAGCTCTCTGCCCTTTACTGATCCAGCCTCTGGCCCATCCATCTGCCCATCAAGAGTCACTCTCATTTCATCAGTCCATAAAACCTTTGAAAAATCAGTCTTAAGATATTTCTTGGCCCAGTCTTGACGTTTTATCTCATGTTTCTTGGTCAGAGGTGGTGGTTTTCAGCCTTCCTTACCTTGGCCTGTCCCTGAGTATGGCACACCTTGTGCTTTTTGATACTCCAGTAACGTTGCAGCTCTGAAATATGGCCAAACTGGGGGCAAATGGCATCTTGGCAGCTTCACGCTTGATTTTCCTCAATTCATGGGCAGTTATTTTGCGCCTTTTTTGCGCAGCACACTTCTAGCGACCCTGTTGGCTATTTGCCATGAAACGCTTGATTGTTCGGTGATCACGCTTCAAAAGTTTGGCAATTTCAAGACTGCTGCATCCCTCTGCAAGACAGCTCACAATATGGACTTTTCACATCCCGTCACATCTCTCTTCTGACCCATTCTGCCAAAGGAAAGGAAGTTGCCTAATAATTAAGCCCCCCTTATATAGGGTGTTGATGTCATTACACCGCGCCCCTCCTCATTACAGAGATGCACATCACCGGATTTACTTAATTGGTAGTTGGCTCTCAAGCCTATACAGCTTGGAGTAGGACGACGTGTATAAATAGTATCATGTGATCAAAATACTCATTTGTCTAATAATTCTACACACAGTGTATTTATGTACATTTTACTGATTCTGATCCTGTACACATGTAGCAAGCCATAATTTGTAAAATTACATGACCGCAAGGGTTTCTACATTATGTTAGTAGCATTAAAGGGGTTGTCCAGGTTTGTGATGAAAGTTTCTATGTGACTGCAGACTTCTGAATCCTCAGTGTGCACACTGCACACTATCAGGACTCTCCGATGCCAGCAGTGAGAGCTTGAGGGCATGTAACTATTGAGTGAGGCTGCAGACGTCTAATTTGAATGTGGCCGGAAGTAAGCAAATCGCATACTTGCAGTCCCATGACTACTTGCTCATGGCACGGGAAAATCATGACAGTGTGCAGTCCGCAAGCTGTGAGAATTCAGAAGTCTGCAGTCATATAGGATAACAACAAATTTTCCTTGTCGACCTGGACAACCCCTTTAATAATAAAAGTAAGCCCCGTAGCATGCCCAATCCAACAACCTGTAATATACTCAATGTAAGGATTTAGCTCTGCTTGCTAATTCCAGAAGTGGTCACATGACCACTTGCAGGTCATTTTAATACTTTGAGTCACAATTAGCTTCTCTTCCTGCTTCTCTTTATGGGCTGTAGTATTTGACTGAACATTGAGAGAATTAGGAAGAGCAGCTCATCGGCACGTGTGAAAATGGCGTATGAGCGGTCACATGACAACTATTCAAACCGCATAAGCCGTGTATAGAAGGGGGCGCCAAACTGAACTCCTTCTCCATGGACAGGAAAACCTCGATCCACCTCTGATACAGTGTATGGCATACCGTGTACAGACATCAGCTGCTATGTACTACTCCGGAGACAATACAATAGAGAGCACATTGTGATTTTCAGCAACCATTGCTGCCAGTGAGAACTTTCCCTTTCTGTATTTTTACTATTACTTGGCTGTCTTAACATTGGGATCAATAAAAAAAATGTGAGTAACTTTCTGTTTATAAGTGTAAATGTGAATGTGGCAGAACAGGATAAGATCCATGCTCAGTGGATTTATTTCTAAATGCTACGGTTCGCGCTCTACTGTTATGGCTAAAAATGTTAACGTTATGGGGCCCCCACCAGATTTTTTGCCCAGGGGCCCCCACCAACCTTAATCCGGCCCTGACTGTACCACACATATATCTCTTGGCATAAGACTCAGACAGACAGAGTCTTGTGACAAGTGAATCATGCTGACATTGCTTAATATAAATGAGGAAGCAAGCACATTACAGTATATTGTATATCACAGAATAAGCTGTTCTATTTTATCCAATAGGAGACGTGTTACGTATTCTTGGCACCTAGCCAATAAGTCCGTTTAAATGCTTGTCCAACTTCCGCATTAAATCAGTCTTACTTTCTATTCATATCCGAGTACGTCTCTGGTGTGTGTGAATAGAGAGTGGTATGCATGCTACCACAAGTGACTCATAATTTGGACTGCAGACAGTTTAAGAGGGATGCATGACTAGATTGCATCAAAGTAAATTTATGGCCAACATTAACACAACGGATCCGTCTCAGATTGTGAAAAAACTGATGCAACGGATCCGTTTTTTGTTTTTTTTTTGTTTTTTTTGTTATGCTGAGAAAGAGACAGAGACCCCACCATCACTGCACAAACACCGGCACTACCTCACACGCATCATCACCGCACACGCCAGCACTACCCAGCACACATCATCACCGCACAGGCAGGCACTACCTCACACGCATCATCACTGCACACGCCAGCACTACCCAGCATGCATCATCACCGCACAGGCAGGCACTACCTCACACGCATCATCACCGCACACGCCAGCACTACCCAGCACGCATCATCACCGCACAGGCAGGCACTACCTCACACGCACCATCACCGCACAACCCAACACTACCCAGCATGCGTCATCACCGCACAGGCAGGCACTACCTCACACGCATCATCACCGCACACGCCAGCACTACCCAGCACGCATCATCACCGCACAGGCAGGCACTACCTCACATGCATCATCACCGCACACGCCTGCACTACCGCACGCATTATCACCGCACACGCCGGCACTACCCTGCACACATCTTCACCGCACACAACCCGGCATTACCTCAGTGACATCACCGCTGACAGCGCGACTCCCTTCAGTTGCTGCGTGGAGCTGATAGAGAGAGGCGGTGTTCTGCTGCCATTCCTGTCAGCTTCATGTAGTAGAGCTGAGAGCATCGCGGGACCTCTGTGGATTACGTCGGACCTGGAGGGGTATTTGGGGATTTTAATAAAATGGTGAAAGAGGGTGTTTTTTTGTCTTTTATTCCAAATAAAGGAATTTTTGGGTGTATGTGTTTATTTACTTTCACTTACAGGTTAATCATTGGGGGTGTCTCATAGACGCCTGCCATGATTAACCCCTTATTACCCCGATTGCCACCGCACCAGGGCAATTCGGGAAGAGCCAGGTAGAGTCCCTGGACTGTCGCATCTAATGGATGCGGCAATTCCAGGCGGCTGCTGGCTGATATTTTTAGGCTGGGGGGCTCCCCATAACGTAGAGCTCCCCATCCTAAGAATACCAGCCTTCAGCCATGTGGCTTTATCTTGGCTGGTATCAAAATTGGGGGGGAACCGCACGCCGTTTTTCTTTTATTTATTTATTTATTTTACTGCACAATATAGACCCGCCCACCGGCGGCTGTGATTGGTTGCAGTGAGACAGCTGTCACTCAGCGAGGGGGCGTGTCTGCCTGCAACTAATCATAGGCGCCGGTGTGCGGGGAAAGCAGGAGAAGCCGCCGGAGCAGTGTGACAGCCGTGTAGCCCTGCGCCGGTGATCGGTGAGTGGATGAGAGTGAGTGAATAAGTCAGTGAGTCAGTCAATGAGTGAGAGAGTTTGAGAATGAGTGATTGATTGATTTTCTGACAAGCAATGAATTTATATCACTTCTGGGCATGCTCAGAAGTAAAAACCGGATACGGTACATGCTTCCGGCATTTGAAGCATGACACCGAATCCGGCTCGCATAGACTTTCATTATGCACCATGCCGCCCAGCGCCGCACCCGAAGCTATGCATTTTTTTGCCGCTGGCAAAAAACGTTCCTCTCTGCGTCCTGTGCGGCCGCCGGAGTGACGATTTTTCCCGCATCAGGCAAAAACCGGATCAAACGCAAGTACATGTGGCACAATCCGGCGCTAATAAAAGTCTATGAGGAAAAACCACACCCTGCGGCAAAAAAAACCCAGATGCGTTTTTCCCGCAAGGCGCCGGATTGTGCCGCACAGCAAAAACCTGATGTGTGAACATACCCTTAGCTGCACACCCTGTTCAGCTCTATAAGGTCCTAGCTGCCTGCACACCCTGTTCAGCTCTCCTAGGTCCTAGCTGCCTGCACACCCTGTTCAGCCCTCCTCCTGGGTCCTAGCTGCCTGCACACCCTGTTCAGCTCTCCTCCTGGGTCCTAGCTGCCTGCACACCCTGTTCAGCTCTCCTCCTGGGTCCTAGTTTCCTGCACACCCTGTTCAGCTCTTCTCCTGGGTCCTAGCTGCCTGCACACCCCGTTCAGCTCTTCTCCTAGGTCCTAGCTGCCTGCACACCCTGTTCAGCTCTCTTCCTGGGTCCTAGCTGCCTGCACACCCTGTTCAGCTCTCCTCCTGGGTCCTAGCTGCCTGCACACCCTGTTCAGCTCTCCTCCTGGGTCCTAGCTGCCTGCACACCCTGTTCAGCTCTCCTCCTGGGTCCTAGCCACCTGCACACCCTGTTCAGCTCTCCTCCTGGGTCCTAGCTGCCTGCACACCCTGTTCAGCCCTTCTCCTGGGTCCTAGCTGCCTGCACACCCTGTTCAGCTCTCCTCCTGGGTCCTAGCTGCCTGCACACCCTGTTCAGCTCTCCTCCTGGGTCCTAGCTGCCTGCACACCCTGTTCAGCTCTCCTCCTGGGTCCTAGCTGCCTGCACACCCTGTTCAGCTCTCCTCCTGGGTCCTAGCTGCCTGCACACCCTGTTCAGCTCTCCTCCTGGGTCCTAGCTGCCTGCACACCCTGTTCAGCTCTCCTCCTGGGTCCTAGCTGCCTGCACACCCTGTTCAGCTTTCCTCCTGGGTCCTAGCTGCCTGCACACCCTGTTCAGCTCTCCTCCTTGGTCCTAGCCGCCTGCACACCCTGTTCAGCCCTCCTCCTGGGTCCTAGCTGCCTGCACACCCTGTTCAGCCCTCCTCCTGGGTCCTAGCCGCCTGCACACCCTGTTCAGCTCTCCTCCTGGGTCCTAGCTGCCTGCACACCCTGTTCAGCTCTCCTCCTGGGTCCTAGCTGCCTGCACACCCTGTTCAGGTCTCCTCCTGGGTCCTAGCTGCCTGCACACCCTGTTCAGTCCTCCTCCTAGGTCCTAGCTGCCTGCACACCCTGTTCAGCTCTTCTCCTGGGTTCTAGCTGCCTGCACACCCTGTTCAGCTCTCCTCCTGGGTCCTAGCCGCCTGCAAACCCTGTAGTTAACTCCCTGCCTGTTCTGCACATTGCTGATCTGTGGTGGCTCAGAGCGATCACGGACAACTTCTGCAGTTTCAGTTTGCTGGATGGGTGTAGATGGGGAGTGGATATGGGTGTGGCCGTTTGTAAAATGGGTGTGGTTAGGGGCGTGACCTAAATAGGCAGGTGTATCCAATCATGAGAAAAGGTATTTAAGGTGGCCACTTGCAAGTTGTTCTCCTATTTGAATCTCCTATGAAGAGTGGCATCATGGGCTCCTCAAAACAACTCTCAAATGATCTGAAAACAAATATTATTCAACATAGTTGTTCAGGGGAAGGATACAAAACGATTTCTCAGAGATTTAAACTGTCAGTTTCCACTGTGAGTAACATAGTGTCACGCTTCCCGGTCCCCGTGCCCCGCTCTCCGGTCCCCGTGGCCCGCTCCCCGCTTCCCGGCGGCGTCCCCTGCTCACCACTCCGGTCCCGGCCTCCTCTTCCTCGCCTGCGCCCTCCATGTGTCCTGCTCCCCGCTCCCGGCGCCCCTCTGCGACGTGGGACACTCAGCCGGGCACTCCTGCTTCCTCTGCACCGCTCCCTGGACTGGCTTCTGGCACACGGGCCTCGCGCATGCGCATTAGGGCGCGCGCGCAGTCATTGACCCTCTCTTAAAGGGCCAGCACCTAGAAACAGGAAATTGCATAGACAGGTACAGGGTATATTAGGATTCTCTTTCCTGGTGGGCGGGGCCTGTTCTACGTGTTTAGTAAGCTAGGAGTTCAGGTCCCCGTATTGCTGTGTCCAGTATTAACCCCTGTCTGTCTCGCAGAGCCTGTCCTGCCACGCCAGCCGGTCCTGACCAAGTCCGTTCCAGTACTACTGACGGTGACCTCGGCGGAAGTTCCACCACCTCTGCAGCTCCGCCAGTCTCCAGTCCCTGGCTCCGTTTGGTGACCCGTCCCCTCGCTCAGCAGGTTCCGGATTCCGCCTGACCCTACAACCCGGCCTCGGACCCTGAGCCTCGTCACCCGGACTACCGTCTAGAACTCCGTGTTCTCAGCGACATCTACTTTCCAGCTCTCCTACGGACTGTCTTGCTACCAATAGTGCTTCGGCTGCCGTGCATCAAGACCCTCTGGCGGGGTGACCGGCCTGGCTGCCTCACCAAGGGAACCGGTGTACGGTCCAGTGTTTCCACCACCCGGACGTAACAGCTAGAACAGGCTATGGATCCCGCCGAAGCACTAGCGGCCCAGCTGGGCAACTTGCAGCAGGAACTCGGGCGACAGCGCGAGACCCAGTCCCGCATGCTGGCCTTCATGTCCTCGGTGGATGCCCGTCTGAACACGCTGCAAGCAACTGCCACGTCCCTGGCATCTCAGGCTTCTACAGCACAGTCCACGGCCGCAGTTCCCATGGTGGCTTCCTCGGAAGCTTCTAAACTCCGCTTGGCCTCTCCACCCCGATATGCTGGAGATCCTAAGACCTGCAGAGGATTCTTGAATCAGTGCTCCCTCCAGTTTAAGCTGCTTCCGCACCTGTTTGCCTCCGACCAAGCCAAGGTGGCGTTTGTGATGTCCCATCTGGAGGGAGAAGCACTGGCCTGGATGAACCCTTTATGGGAGAAGGAGGATCCGGTAACCACCAACATCCAGGAGTTCCTGCAGGCTTTTCGTATTACCTTTGACGAGCCCGGACGCGCCTCCGCGTCCGCCTCATCGCTCCTCAGGCTACGTCAGGGGACTTTGACGGTGGGCCAATATGCTATCCGCTTCCGCACCTTGGCCTCAGAATTAGGGTGGAACAATGAGGCCCTAACCGCCGCCTTCTGGGAGGGACTCTCGGGCCGTATTAAGGATGAGCTGGCTGGTCGTGACGTGCCTTCCACCCTGGATGCCCTGATCGCGCTAGCGACCCGAGTGGATCTTCGCTTTCAGGAACGATCCAAAGAGGTGTCCCGCGAGAGGCATCCGATACGGCACTCCTCCCCACCACTGAAGTCCATCGCTCCCCAGTCGGCGTCACCTGGCGCTTCTACCTACGAGCCCATGCAGATTGACCTCCTGAGGCAGTCTGAGCAACGCAGAGCAGAACGACTAGCAAAGGGTCTCTGCTTCTACTGCGGAGATGGCACACACCTGCTACGCTCCTGTCCCGAAAAGCCGGGAAACTCCAAAGCCTAGGCTTGGTAGGAGAGGCCACCCTAGGTGCTGGGACTCTCTCAGACTCCGTTACATGGACTGTTAAAGTGACTACAGAAGAGACCCGGTTCACGGCAGAGGCATATCTCGATTCCGGAGCAGCAGGCAACTTCATCCAGCAGGCCACGGTGGATAAGTACCAGGTGCCTGTTCTCCCACTAGAAAAACCGCTGGTGATCGCCTCTGTCGATGGGAGACCCCTCTCTGACACCGTCTCGTTGACCACCAAGCCTGTGGAATTACGGATCGGTGACCTGCACACTGAAAATATCATCTTCTACGTCCTCCCGCGCATGTCTCATCAGATCCTGCTGGGACTCCCATGGTTACGGGCACACGAACCGTCGGTCAGCTGGAGTACAGGTGAAATTACCCGATGGGGCTCCTCGTGTCACGAGAGATGCCTGAAATCCATACAGCCCATCCGACGACCTCCGGTTCCAGAGTCTCTACCAGGACTGCCTTCTGCCTACTGGTCCTTCACGGACGTGTTTGATAAAAAGGAGTCAGAGGTACTACTGCCTCATCGTCCCTACGACTGTGCCATCGACTTACTGCCGGGAACTACACCTCCTAGAGGAAGGATATACCCCTTGTCCCCTGCTGAAACACGGGCCATGTCTGCCTATATCACCGAGAGCCTGGCAAAGGGGTTCATTCGGAGATCCTCGTCCCCTGCCGGAGCAGGTTTTTTCTTCGTCAAGAAGAAGGAAGGTGATCTGCGCCCTTGCATTGACTACCAGGGATTAAACCAGATCACCGTAAAAAACAAATACCCTCTGCCACTCATCCCCGAACTATTCGATCGGCTCCGAGGAGCTTGTGTATTCACCAAGTTGGACCTCCGTGGGGCCTATAACCTGGTTCGCATTCGCTCTGGAGACGAATGGAAGACCGCATTCAACACTCGGGATGGGCACTACGAGTATTGTGTCATGCCCTTTGGTCTGTGTAATGCTCCGGCAGTCTTCCAAGAACTGGTGAACGACGTGTTCAGAGACCTCCTCTATGTCTGTGTCGTGGTGTATCTGGACGACATCCTGGTCTTCTCTCCGGACCTACAGACCCAAAGCGAGAACGTGCAGCTAGTACTCCAAAGGCTTAGAGAGAACCGTCTGTACGCCAAGTACGAGAAGTGCGTCTTTGAAAGTCATCTCTTCCCTTCCTGGGTTATGTAATCTCGGACACTGGCCTGCAGATGGACCCAGAGAAAGTGACTTCCATCCTCAACTGGCCTCCTCCTTCCGGACTGAAGGCCATCCAACGCTTCCTCGGGTTTGCAAACTATTATCGTCAATTCATCCCGCACTTCTCTGCCCTGACTGCGCCTCTCTCTGCCTTGACTAAGAAGGGAGCTAATCCTAAGGACTGGCCACCGGCGGCTGATGCCGCGTTCTGCTCTTTGAAACAGGCGTTTGCTTCTTCCCCGGTTCTCCATCGCCCTGAATTGAACCGACAGTTCACCTTGGAGGTGGATGCCTCCTCCTCAGGGGCCGGGGCAGTGTTGATGCAGAAATCCTCCACCGGGAAGATGGTCACTTGCGGGTTCTTCTCCAAGAGCTTCTCGGCACCCGAACGCAACTACACCATCGGTGATCGGGAGTTACTGGCCATCAAGCTGGCCTTGGAGGAATGGCGCTACCTCTTGGAGGGAGCAGTATACTCCGGGATCATCTACACAGACCACAAGAATCTGGAGTACCTACGGTCAGCCCAAAGACTGAACCCGCGACAAACCCGCTGGTCCTTGTTTTTTGCTCGATTTGATTTCCAACTCCATTTTCGGCCCGCAGATAAGAACGTGCGGGCAGACGCCTTGTCTAGGTCCTTCGTGCCCGTGGAGCAGGAGGAGGAGACGTTCCAGCCCATCATCAGCCCCATAAAGTTATTCCGGTGGCTCCTGTCGCTCTGACTCAGATACCCCCAGGGAAAACCTGTGTCTCAGATACTGACAGACAGAGAGTCCTGCACTGGGGTCATGCCTCGAAGATCGCCGGCCATGCTGGTCAGAAGAAGACTTGGAGTATGATTGTCCGTCACTATTGGTGGCCGTCCCTCCGTAAAGACGTCGCAACCTTCGTCTCAGCCTGTCCATCCTGTGCCCGGAACAAGACACCCAAGCATCTACCATATGGACGTCTTCTGCCTCTGCCCATTCCTTCCGTTCCATGGCAACATATTGCAATGGACTTCATTATGGACTTACCCTTGTCCTCCGGACACACGGTCATATGGGTTGTAGTGGACCGTTTTTCAAAGATGGCTCACTTCGTTCCCATGGCCGGGCTGCCCTCTGCCCAGGAGCTAGCTGACTCCTTCATACAACACATATTCCGATTGCATGGCTTTCCTGCACACATTGTGTCCGACAGAGGAACTCAGTTTACCTCGCGCTTCTGGAGGGCTCTCTGCAAACATCTGGGAGTATCCTTGGACTTTTCTTCGGCCTACCACCCTCAGTCGAATGGCCAAGTGGAACGGGTCAATCAGATCCTGACCTCCTTCCTGCGCCACTACGTCAACATCCATCACGACGATTGGTCCACGCTCCTTCCTTGGGCTGAATTCTCCCACAACCAACACATCAGCGAGTCCACCTCCATCTCTCCCTTCCAGGTCGTTTACGGACTTCAGCCTTCTGTCCCGTTGCCAGTATCCTCGGCTTCCGATGTCCTCGCGGCAGATGCTCTGGTCCGGGACTTCTCAGCTATATGGAACTCTGTCAAGACTTCCCTAGAGCGTGCTTCTTTGCGGATGAAGAGACATGCGGACAAGAGGCGCCTGGATCCCCCGTATTTCTCCCCAGGTGATCTGGTCTGGCTTGCATCCAGATATGTCCGATTGAAGTTACCATCGTACAAGTTGGGTCCTCGTTACATCGGGCCGTTTAAAGTCATCAGCAAGATTAATGCAGTCTCCTACAAGCTGCAGCTCCCGGCCACGATGCGGATACCCAACTCCTTCCATGTCTCCTTGCTCAAGCCTGTTGTCCTTGGTCCCTTCTCCGCTGGTGCCGGTACTGCTCCTCCTCCCATCGCTGACGATGACATCTATGCGGTAAGGGATATCGTGGCCATGAAGACTGTGCGAGGTCGGCAATACTTCCTGGTGGACTGGGCATGTTATGGTCCCGAGGATAGGTCCTGGGAGCCCCGGGAGAATGTTGGCACTCCTCTGATTCGTGCCTTCCTGTCCCGGTTGCGGGGAGGGGGGCGTGGGGGAGGGGGTACTGTCACGCTTCCCGGTCCCCGTGCCCAGCTCTCCGGTCCCCGTGGCCCGCTCCCCGCTTCCCGGTGGCGTCCCCTGCTCACCACTCCGGTCCCGGCCTCCTCTTCCTCGCCTGCGCCCTCCATGTGTCCTGCTCCCCGCTCCCGGCGCCCCTCTGCGACGTGGGACACTCAGCCAGGCACTCCTGCTTCCTCTGCACCGCTCCCTGGACTGGCTTCTGGCACACGGGCCTCGCGCATGCGCATTAGGGCGCGCGCGCGGTCATTGACCCTCTTTTAAAGGGCCAGCACCTAGAAACAGGAAATTGCATAGACAGGTACAGGGTACATTAGGATTCTCTTTCCTGGTGGGCGGGGCCTGTTCTACGTGTTTAGTAAGCTAGGAGTTCAGGTCCCCATATTGCTGTGTCCAGTATTAACCCCTGTCTGTCTCGCAGAGCCTGTCCTGCCATGCCAGCCGGTCCTGACCAAGTCCGTTCCAGTACTACTGACGGTGACCTCGGCAGAAGTTCCACCACCTCTGCAGCTCCGCCAGTCTCCAGTCCCTGGCTCCGTTTGGTGACCCGTCCCCTCGCTCAGCAGGTTCCGGATTCCGCCTGACCCTACAACCCGGCCTCGGACCCTGAGCCTCGTCACCCGGACTACCGTCTAGAACTCCGTGTTCTCAGCGACATCTACTTTCCAGCTCTCCTACGGACTGTCTTGCTACCAATAGTGCTTCGGCTGCCGTGCATCAAGACCCTCTGGCGGGGTGACCAGTCTGGCTGCCTCACCAAGGGAACCGGTGTACGGTCCAGTGTTTCCACCACCCGGACGTAACACATAGTAAGGAAATGGACGAACACAGGTACAGTTCTTGTTAAGCCCAGAAGTGGCAGGCCAAGAAAAATATCAGAAAGGCAGAGAAGAAGAATGGTGAGAACAGTAAAGTACAATCCACAGACCACCTCCAAAGACCTGCAGCATCATCTTGCTGCAGACGGTGTCAATGTGCATCGGTCAACAATACAGCGCACTTTGCACAAGGAGAAGCTGTATGGGAGAGTGATGCGAAAGAAGCAGTTTCTGCAAGCACGCCACAAACAGAGTCGCCTGAGGTATGCAAAAGCACATTTGGACAAGCCAGTTACATTTTGGAAGAAGGTCCTGTGGACTGATGAAACAAAGATTGAGTTGTTTGGTCATACAAAAAGGCGTTATGCATGGAGGCAAAAAAACACGGCATTCCAAGAAAAGCACTTGCTACCCACAGTAAAGTTTGGTGGAGGTTCCATCATGCTTTGGGGCTGTGTGGCCAATGCCGGCACCGGGAATCTTGTTAAAGTTGAGGGTCGCATGGATTCAACTCAGTATCAGCAGATTCTTGACAATAACGTGCAAGAATCAGTGACGAAGTTGAAGTTACGCAGGGGATGGATATTTCAACAAGACAATGATCCAAAACACCGCTCCAAATCTACTCAGGCATTCATGCAGAGGAACAATTACAATGTTCTGGAATGGCCATCCCAGTCCCCAGACCTGAATATCATTGAACATCTGTGGGATGATTTGAAGCGTGCTGTCCATGCTCGGCGACCATCAAACTTAACTGAACTGGAATTGTTTTGTAAACAGGAATGGTCAAATATACCTTCATCCAGGATCCAGGAACTCATTAAAAGCTACAGGAAGCGACTAGAGGCTGTTATTTTTGCAAAAGGAGGATCTACAAAATATTAATGTCACTTTTATGTTGAGGTGCCCATACTTTTGCACCGGTCAAATTTTGTTTAAATGCGGATTGCACATTTTCTGTTAGTACAATAAACCTCATTTCAATCCAGAAATATTACTGAGTCCATCAGTTATTAGATATATGAAACTGTAATAGCTGTTGCAAAAACCCAAATTGTTATAAAGAAAAATGGTTAACATTAATAGGGGTGCCCAAACTTTTTCATATGACTGTATATACTCCCATCCTGCTATATACTGCCATCCTGCTATATGCCCTCATCCTGGTATATATTCCCATCCTGCTATATATTCCCATCCTGCTATATACCGCCATCCATCCTGCTATATACTCTCATCCATCCATCCTGCTATATACCCCATCCATCCTGCTATATGGCCCCATCCTGCTATATACACCCATCCTGCTATATACCCCCATCCTGATAAATAACCCCATCCTGGTGTATGGCATGTATTCTGTATCACACATAATTAAAAAAAAAAAGTTTATACTCACCTTTCCTCGCTCCATGCAGCATTGCTTCTCCCCGTCTGTGGCGGTAGCAGCGCCGCTGGAGTGTGGAGCCGTCACGGTCACTTCCCTACAGCATTGCGATGTCCTCCTGTCTGCCGGCTGACCTGCGTGACTAGCAGCGCGCACAGCGATGACATCATCGCTGTGTTCACCGCTCTCTACAAAGATCAGCTGACCGGCACAGACAGGAGGACATCGCGGTACTGCAGGGGAACTGTGAGTATGCCGTACTGATTCACTGCACCCCGCGCTGATGATGATGCGCGGGGGGCAGTGAATACAGCCGCACATGATCACTAAAGGCTGTAGTTGCCAGGGGTGATCACGGCCGGCTGTTTACTATGCGCGCACCCCCCGACCATCAACCCGCCCACCTGTCAGCGCCGGCTTCAGCGCTGAGAGATGATGGGTGGGATGATGGGCGTGCATATGTAATGAGCGGGCCCACGAGGTCACGGCAGGCACTGCCACAGCCTGCTCATGCTGCCAATGACCCGCTCCACCGCAGGACACTCATTCCCGGCCGCAGCCCTATATTCAGACCATAAGACGCACCCCCCACTTTCCCCTAATATTTTGGGGGGAAAAAAGTGCGTCTTATGGTCCGAAAAATACAGTAAACACTTATTAGTAGATTACAGTAGATCTATAAAAAAAATTGGAGCAAATACAAGGATTACTGTAAATAAATTGTATTGCTTAAATATTAAAAACTATTAAAAAAAGAGAATGTACAGAAAATGCATGTGAGGGACCAGTCAGCATTAAGGGCCAGCATAGACAAAATAGTATGATAAATTAAACAAAATAGCAAAAGACTAATACATTGAAAAACAGGTAAGTATCTAGACATAAAAAAAATTAGAGAAATAGCAGAGTCTATGGGACATTCACTAAAGTACAATGCAAGGAGGACAAACGACCCAGATATTCATTTGGAAACCCTCACAGGTAAGAGTAAAGGCTCCATCCAATTTTTATCCTGCCTTGCAGAGAACTTCATCTCCCAGCTGGTAGAAGAACATACAAGAGGAAAAGCCATCTTGGACCTAGTCCTAGCAAACAACGAGGATATGATTAAGGGACTAAGGGCGGCTTTGCACGTTGCAACATCGCACGTGCGATGTCGGTGGGGTCAAATCGAAAGTGACGCACATCCGGCGTCACTTTCGACATCGTTGTGTGTAAATTCTAGATGATACGATTAACGAGCGCAAAAGCGTCGTTATCGTATCATCGGTGCAGGCTCCGACTTTTCCATAATTACGCTGCCGCGACAGGTACGATGCCGTTCCTTGTTCCTGCGGCAGCACACATCGCTGTGTGTTACGCCGCAGGAGCGAAGAACATCACCTTACCTGCCGCCGGCGGCTCTACGGAAGGAAGGAGGTGGGCGGGATGTTTACATCCTGCTCATCTCCGCCCCTCCGCCGCTATTGGCCGCCTGCCATGTGACGTCGCTATGACACGCAAGACCCGCCCCCTTAGGAAGGAGGCGGGTTGCCGGCCAGAGCGACGGTCGCAGGGCAGGTAAGTGCGTGTGAAGCTGGCATAGCGATAATTTTCGCTGCGCCAGCTATCACAAGATATCGTACCTGCGACGGGGGCGGGGACTATCGTGTGCGACATCGCAGCATCGGCTTGTGATGTCGCAACGTGCAAAGCCCGCCTAAAGGTAGTTGGGGCACTGGGACTATGCTTGAATTTGGGGTTGCAAGAGGGGGAACACCTGAGAAGACACAGACTTCAAGGCTTGACCTTAGGAGAGAGGACTTCAAGGGCCTAAAGGCAAGGGTTGGTAGAATTCCATGACATAAATTGTAAAGGGAACCTGTCAGGTCCAATATGCACCCAGAACCACAAGCAGTTCTGGGTGCATATTGCTAATCCCTGTCTATCAGTCCCTGTATACACTAGCATAGATAAAGAGATCTTTAGAAAAAGAATATCTCCAATTAGAAATTTAGTATAATTCTTCTGATTCACTGTGTCACTTACCTCCTGTGCAGGGCATTGCAGGACCTTAGGTATCAATGGTTACGAGCACGCATATAGTCACAGTTAGTTAGTTAGTTCCTCATGGTTAGTGATGGGCGAACCCAAACTATAAAGTTCGGGGTCCGTACCGAACACATAGTGTTCGTGCACACGATCCCAAACACGAATTTCCTGGAAAGCACATTAGTAAAAAAATTATGATTATACTCACTGCTCCTGCAACGCGTCCTGTAGACTCTGTCTCCCGGTCGCTTCTGCTTCCGGGTCCAATCAGTAACTTCCGGGGGTATTCACTGCACTGCATCTCACTCAGCAGTTTTCGGCCGTGTTCGCGGTGACGTCAGGGTTCACCCAAGTCCATGAGCCATGGACTCAATTGAACTTTGACTGTCACTGTCCGAGTGTGTGCAGTGTCGGGTGATACCGATGCGAGACTCGCATAGTGACAGTCAAAATTCAATCGAGTCCATGGCTCATGGACTCGGGTGAACCCTGATGTCACCGCGAACACAGCCAAAGACTGCCGAGTGACGAGCAGTGCAGTGAATACCCCGGAAGTTTATGATTGGACCTGGAAGCAGAAGCAGCTGGGAGACAGAATCTGCTGTACATGTTGCAGGAAGGTAAGTATAATGACAATGTTTATTATTAACTAAATTCTTTATTTTACAGACCCCCCTGCCCCATCCCATAACTGTAAAGTCCAAGTTCGGGGTTCGGTTGCAAGTTCGTATTATCTCAGAACCCGAAGTTTACAAAAAGTTCAGGCGAGTCTCACGAACATCGGTGGGTTCGCCCATCACTACTCATGGTCATAACCATGGATACCTAAGGTCCTGCAATGCCCTGAACTTATAAGGTAAGCGACAAAGCGAAGCAGAAGAACTATTCTTAATTTCTAATTGGAGGTATTTGCTAATATTATTATTATTATTACACCTACTACATATTGGAAGAGGATCTTGGAGATGGGACTAACCCTTTAAGACAAAACTAAATGCAGCCAAAACAAGAAGTCAGCTGCAGTAAAGGCCTGGCAAAGCACTGTCCAAATATTTCTGGACCTAACTGTTCATCCAGGAATTTTATAGGTGACATTTTCTCTGTTGGGAATAATTCTTTCTTTTTTCTTCATCTTTTCCAGACACCATGATGACTTTTCACAGCTAAAGCTCGGCCCTATTCTCCAATCTTCTGGAGCATATCCTGTCAGGGTGCCCTTAAAAATCAGAATGCTATTAAAAGGCCTGCTGCATAAACGTCCAAACTATAACCTAAATAAGCATCCTTTGGAATGGAATATGCTCTCCACAATGTCTGTCATTATCAGCTATTATTTCCACAGCGTCTGCCCTTATGAACCACAGTCTATATCATGGCCGCCCATACTACCGCATATGTACCGCAATTTAGGTTGTGAGCCCCAGTAAGGACAGTGATTTCTGATGTCTGTAAAGCTATTTGGAAATTAATGGCACTTTATAAGCAAGTAAAATAAAAATTAATAAAATGTGAGACATTTGAAAAGGATCAGGACTTCAAGCTCACAATGAAGTTCTCTTTGAAAGAACTCACCAGAAAAACTGTTAACGCCTTCATCAGGCAAGGAGCAAAGATTTACAGTAGGTAAGCACTAGTGAAGGGCAAGCATGCTCGCCACTGATCGATACTTGATTGGGCATCGGGGTGCTTGGGCACACTTGGTATCGATTGAGTATCGCGGGTACTCGAGCGCCATGCTAGAGTCCCTGTCCTGTATGTCTCACAGCTATTTTGTTGACACTAAATATGTGGGGATTGCCTGCTAATCATGGTACTGTAGTAGCCATGTTGCCTATTGGCATTGCTGTGATTGGCTGGTCATATCGTGTCATCAGGTCTATATAAGACCCTGTGACACCATGCTCGGTGCACTGTACCCCGAAAATAATATTGGGAGAGCTGCTAGAGAAGTGATACCGTAGTGTATTAGTTTAGCATGTAGGCAGTCACTATTTCCGTACAGTCCTTGCTGCAGGACCCTAGAACCAAAAGTCCTTTTCAGAGCTACATATACTATATTCTACTCCCTATTAATACTGCTCTTATCTGAATTTAAATGTAAGGAGACTTGCTGGAAAAGGGATAGAGTATTAGTTTAGCATTAAAAAGGCATATAAGGCAGGGATTATTGCCCTACCTTCCTTGCTGCTGGAACGTAAAACCAAAAGTCCTTTTCAGTTCTACATCTATTCTATTCTAAATCCTATTAATACCGCTCTTAGCTGCATTTAGTGTAGGAAGAGTTGCTGTAGAAGGGATACTGTATTAATTAACATTAAAAGCTTATAGGTAGGGATTATTGCCTTGCCTTCCTTGCTGCAGCAACGTAAAACCAACATCCTTTTCAGTCCTACATCTATTCAATTCTAGTTCCTATTAGTGCCATTGTTAGCTGCATACCTCATTTAATAAGGCGGTTGGTAAGAGATGGAGAAGTGGACATGTTACTGATGGTGCACACAGAGGCAGAGATTGTGAGGAAGGTGAAACTGTGCCTGCTGCAGGAGCACAACAAACCGCCTTATCCACAAGACTTTTTTTTTTAAATTATAATTTTTATTTATTTTCAAAAGCAAACAAGTCATTACATAGAACAAATAATAATAATATCAACAAAATTATCAGCAAAATGACAAGAAAATTGTATATCGCTCCATTTACATTTACAATTCAGTACAACATCTAATCAATCTTCACAGTATTCACAGTAAGACTCAGAATCTTTAATACCTCACGGAAACCCTTATAACTAACTCTATAAATGAATTTGCAACCATCCTGTGAAACTCTCCTACTCCCCCCCCTGAACCCCCCACTACTCAAACCCACTCCCACCTGGTCACCTTCAACTACCACCTCCAATCCTCCGAGTGTACCACCTAACTTCTCAGAGTGATACCACGTCGTCTCCTTAAATGGTGACATTAAGCGTTCTATTTCCTCCGAATTGAAGTAGGTTATAATGAACTCCCTCCACTTTTTGAAGTGACTGCCCAATCGTCCCGACTTCCTTCCAGCATCAAGGCTCTCTAACTCCATCAGCCGTTTTATATGGATTATTACTTCTTCGAACGAGGGTACTTTTGACTCCAACCAATATTTCAGTATCATCCTCTTTGTTGCAAGTATGATTACATGTATAAGTAAAGCGGGATGTCTACTCCTCCTCCCCTCGACGCTCACCCCCTCCCAAGCATGGAACAGAACCAGAGTAGGGAAGAGAAGGAGTTTGATGTCCCAGAGTTTAGCAACACACTTTGATACTTGGGCCCACAGTGGCTCAAGGTGGGGACACAGCCAAAATCCATGGTAGAGATCCGTTGCTTCTAAATTGCATTTCGGACAACGAGTAATCCTCTCAGGATTCTCAAGCTTTCTGGGCAAATTGAATGCATAAATCGCCCGATGCATCACTTTATACTGAGTCTCCCGCCACTGTTCATTCAGTATTGCCTTTCGTAGGGCCCTCCACCCCTCCCTGATCTTTGTTCCAATGTCGGGGTCCCCTAGTTGCTTTTCCCATGGCTTAAAGAAACTCTCTGGCTGATAGCCAGTCAACTGGTCTCGCATTGCCCCATATAAAGATGAAATTGATGAGGACGTTTGTGCCAACTTGACCAGGCCGTCAAATGTATTTAGTGACACCTCCGACGATATGTCTTGCAATTGAGCCATAACCTTATGCTTCACCTGATCATACTGGATTATTTGGTTAGGATTCAACCCATAATTGCCTACCAATTCTTCCCTCCCTAACCATCTTGGCTCAGAAGGATGAAAAAGATGGGAGACCCTCTGTATACCTTTCTGCCTCCATTCTTCAAATAGCTTATTGCTAATTCCCTGGCTGAAACCTGGATTATCCCATAGGGGTAGATATTTAGAAATTTTATATGACAACTTGTAATGCTTCCTCACTGCCCTCCAGGCTGCTATTGTATCCTTAAAAAGAGAAGAATGCTTAATTTTTTGGGGTAGATTAGCTTGACTGGTGTGAAGAAGGGCCTTTTAAATCCCATGGAAACGCATAATCTCTCTCAACTCCAAGGGACACGTGTTTCTGTGAGCCATGAATCCAATCCATCCAATACCTGGATAAACAGGCCAGATTGTAACCCCTAACATTTGGTAGGTTTAATCCCCCATCATCCTTTGATGCAGTCAGCTTCCTTATACCAATGCGAGCTCGTTTCCCCCTCCACACAAACCTTGAGAAACTTCTATTAAGAAGTTCAACATCCTTATGTCTCAAGAGCAAAGGTAGAGTTTGGATATGATACATCAACTTAGACATGGACATCATCTTAATTAATTGTGCTCTGCCCATGGTGTTCAACGGGAGGTCCTGCCATCTCTGGAGGTCCTGAACTATTTGATTTATAAGAGGTGGGTAGTTTAGGTTATATAAAGAAGTTGGCCCCTTACCAATTCTAATGCCCAGATATGTAATGTATGATCTTGCTATAGAAATATGCTCACACTGGCCACTCTCCTGCAAATGAGCCTTCCCATTGCCCAGGAACAGCAATTCACATTTAGTTGGGTTAATTTTAAAGCCTGAGTAGCTCCCGTATTCTCGCAATATTTCCAATATAAGTGGTACCTGGGTTTTAGGATCAGAGAGAAACAACAGTACATCGTCGGCAAAGAGTGTCGCCTGTATTCGCATCTTATTTATGAGGATCCCTTGAAAAGTGCGATGGTAAGTTAACAGCCTCGCCAGGGGCTCCAAAGCCAGGTTGAAAAGAAGTGGTGAAAGGGGACAGCCCTGCCTAGTCCCCCTATGCAACTGAAAGGGAGTCGAGAGGAAACCTGGAATATAAACCTGTGCTCTAGGATTTGTATAAATCTCGCGTACCACATTGTAGAAAGACCCCGAGAATAGCATTGTTTCCAAAACTCTATAGAGCCAAGGCCACTCCACATTATCGAAGGCCTTCTCTGCATCTATTGTTAATAACGCTGGAGTCTCATTGACCAGATCCTTAGAGCTCACCCTATCAAGGGCCAATAAGACTTTACGAATGTTTTGCGTCGCTGATCTATTTTTAATGAAACCTGCTTGAGCTGGGGATATTAAATGGGGCAGGAATACCGCCAAGCGATTAGCCATTATTTTTGAGAGTAACTTTATGTCCAAATTAATGAGTGAAATTGGCCGGTAAGAGCCTGGGGATAGCGGACCTTTACCCTGTTTCGGAATTAATTTTATATAGGCTAGGTTACTATTGCAAAAAGATGCTTCACCCTCCCGGACCTTGTTGTATATTTCTAACAATATAGGAGAGGTCTCATCTACCATCGTCTTGTAAAATTCAGCCGTGAACCCGTCTGGCCCTGGCGCTTTGTTGTTCTGCATACTTTTGAGAATGCCAACTACCTCTTCCCCTGAAATTTTAGCGTTCAAAAAAATACGTTGTTCCTCTGTGATCCCAGGAAGGGTCACTTTAGTCAAAATATTGTTATCTGGAATTGTGACTTGTATGTCCCCCGTGTATAAGTCCTTGTAATATGCCCCCAATATTTCGATTATCCTCCCAGGATCATTGTGTACCTCACCTGTGCGATCCCTCATTTGCATAGGTCCTTGCAGAGTCCCTCTAATTTTTTCCAGATTGGCCATCAGTTCCCAAATCGATGAAGGGTCGCCTCCTGGGCTGTTTTAAATATTTGCTCCCTCCTTACTGCCCACCTGTTGAAAGACCCCTGCTCCAGCAACCAAACATCCCTATGGGCTTTGTCTGGGTTTTCCTGAAAGGACGTATAAGCCTGTCTCAACTTAAAGGAAGTTTCAATAAATTTAGTCTGAATTTTCTTCCTCATTGAGGAAACATAACCTATTATTTTGCCCCTTAGGACCGCTTTTGCCGTGTCCCACAATAGCATCGGAGTATCTCGATGTTGTCTATTGTGATCCACAAACTCGGACCACCACTCTTTCAGTCTATGTGAGAACTCCTCGTTTTCATAAAGGAAGGTTGGATATCTCCAAAGATAGTCTGAGCCTCTGGGGAAAGCATCTGTCAAATCAATCACCACCGGTGCATGGTCCGATATTACTAAGTCTCCCACCTCCACTGCCTCCAGATTGCGCATCAGCCCTCCAGAGATGAGAAAGTAGTCAATACGGGACCATGAATTGTTTGCGTGCGAGTAATAAGTATACTCTCTATCCTGGGGATGCAAGCATCTCCAGGCATCTTTTAGAGCTGTAGACATCAACAGAGGGCCCATGACCCTATCTTGACTACGGTGATATTTAGGATTTCCACCCGGGAATTTTCTATCCTCCTGTACAGAGGCCACTGAATTAAAATCTCCTCCTACTATTGTGTTTGGGAGTGGGTGCTCCAGAATTTTAATTTCAAGCTGGTAAAAAAATGGTTTGTTATTATCATTCGGAGCGTAGACATTAAAGATGTTTTACAACTTCCCTCCCGCTTCCAGAGCCAGATATAAAACCCTGCCCTCCTTATCCATACATTGATCCGTAACCAAATGTTGTAGTTTTTTATTTATTAGTGTTATTACCCCCGCTTTCTTTTTTACTGAAGGGACCCCGTAAGCTTTCCCTACCCATAACTTGCACATTCTCTGTATATCCTTTCCCTCGAGATGTGTTTCTTGCAGGAGTGCTATGTCAGGTTTGAAGTGACTAAGATGTCGCAATATTTTAAGCCTCTTTTGTGGGGAGCGTAGCCCCTTAACATTCCAAGTAATTATCCGCATATTTACCCCGAAGACAATGAGTATTACTGCTGTAGCCTTTCATTTTGCCAATATCGCCTACCACTGAACCAATACTAAACCTAATCTTAACAGAACAGTCTAAACCACTGTTTATAACCAACATACTTAACACTTTATGGTGAAAAACATTTCCCACTAGTAACCATTCAGCTGCTTCCCCACAGCCTCCCATACACTTCATGGACTTCACTTTTTTCCAACCATGACCCTGAAATCCGTCAAACCTCTATACTTTTTCATGTAACAACTTTTGTAAGAGTATATTCGCACCGCCAAGGAGAGAGGAAGAGAGAGAGGGAGAGAGCGAAAAAGAGAGGTAGAGAGGAAAAAAAATAAAATTATATACATATACACAGTTAGGTCCAGAAATATTTGGACAGTGACACAATTTTCACGAGTTCGGCTCTGCATGCCACCACATTGGATTTGAAATGAAATCTCTACAACAGAATTCAAGTGCAGATTGTAACGTTTAATTTGAAGGTTTGAACAAAAATATCTGATAGAAATTGTAGGAATTGTACACATTTCTTTACAAACACTCCACATTTTAGGAGGCAAAAGTAATTGGACAAATAAACCAAACCCAAACAAAATATTTTTATTTTCAATATTTTGTTGCGAATCCTTTGGAGGCAATCACTGCCTTAAGTCTGGAACCCATGGACATCACCAAACGCTGGGTTTCCTCCTTCTTAATGCTTTGCCAGGCATTTACAGCCGCAGCCTTCAGGTCTTGCTTGTTTGTGGGTCTTTCCGTCTTAAGTCTGGATTTGAGCAAGTGAAATGCATGCTCAATTGGGTTAAGATCTGGTGATTGACTTGGCCATTGCAGAATGTTCCACTTTTTTGCACTCATGAACTCCTGGGTAGCTTTGGCTGTATGCTTGGAGTCATTGTCCATCTGTACTATGAAGCGCCGTCCGATCAACTTTGCGGCATTTGGCTGAATCTGGGCTGAAAGTATATCCCTGTACACTTCAGAATTCATCCGGCTACTCTTGTCTGCTGTTATGTCATCAATAAACACAAGTGACCCAGTGCCATTGAAAGCCATGCATGCCCATGCCATCACGTTGCCTCCACCATGTTTTACAGAGGATGTGGTGTGCCTTGGATCATGTGCCGTTCCCTTTCTTCTCCAAACTTTTTTCTTCCCATCATTCTGGTACAGGTTGATCTTTGTCTCATCTGTCCATAAAATACTTTTCCAGAACTGAGCTGGCTTCATGAGGTGTTTTTCAGCAAATTTAACTCTGGCCTGTCTATTTTTGGAATTGATGAATGGTTTGCATCTAGATGTGAACCCTTTGTATTTACTTTCATGGAGTCTTCTCTTTACAGTTGACTTAGAGACAGATACACCTACTTCACTGAGAGTGTTCTGGACTTCAGTTGATGTTGTGAACGTGTTCTTCTTCACCAAAGAAAGTATGCGGCGATCATCCACCACTGTTGTCATCCGTGGACGCCCAGGCCTTTTTGAGTTCCCAAGCTCACCAGCCAATTCCTTTTTTCTCAGAATGTACCCGACTGTTGATTTTGCTACTCCAAGCATGTCTGCTATCTCTCTGATGGATTTTTTCTTTTTTTTCAGCCTCAGGATGTTCTGCTTCACCTCAATTGAGAGTTCCTTAGACCGCATGTTGTCTGGTCACAGCAACAGCTTCCAAATGCAAAACCACACACCTGTAATCAACCCCAGACCTTTTAACTACTTCATTGATTACAGGTTAACGAGCGAGACGCCTTCAGAGTTAATTGCAGCCCTTAGAGTCCCTTGTCCAATTACTTTTGGTCCCTTGAAAAAGAGGAGGCTATGCATTGCAGAGCTATGATTCCTAAACCCTTTCTCCGATTTGGATGTGAAAACTCTCATATTGCAGCTGGGAGTGTGCACTTTCAGTCCATATTATATATATAATTGTATTTCTGAACATGTTTTTGTAAACAGCTAAAATAACAAAACTTGTGTCACTGTCCAAATATTTCTGGACCTAACTGTATATACATACACATATATACAGTTAGGTCCAGAAATATTTGGACAGTGACACAAGTTTTGTTATTTTAGCTGTTTACAAAAACATGTTCAGAAATATAATTATATATATAATATGGGCTAAAAGTGCATACTCCCAGCTGCAATATGAGAGTTTTCACATCCAAATCGGAGAAAGGGTTTAGGAATCATAGCTCTGTAATGCATAGCCTCCTCTTTTTCAAGGGACCAAAAGTAATTGGACAAGGGACTCTAAGGGCTGCAATTAACTCTGAAGGCGTCTCCCTCGTTAACCTGTAATCAATGAAGTAGTTAAAAGGTCTGGGGTTGATTACAGGTGTGTGGTTTTGCATTTGGAAGCTGTTGCTGTGACCAGACAACATGCGGTCTAAGGAACTCTCAATTGAGGTGAAGCAGAACATCCTGAGGCTGAAAAAAAAGAAAAAATCCATCAGAGAGATAGCAGACATGCTTGGAGTAGCAAAATCAACAGTCGGGTACATTCTGAGAAAAAAGGAATTGACTGGTGAGCTTGGGAACTCAAAAAGGCCTGGGCGTCCACGGATGACAACAGTGGTGGATGATCGCCGCATACTTTCTTTGGTGAAGAAGAACCCATTCACAACATCAACTGAAGTCCAGAACACTCTCAGTGAAGTAGGTGTATCTGTCTCTAAGTCAACAGTAAAGAGAAGACTCCATGAAAGTAAATACAAAGGGTTCACATCTAGATGCAAACCATTCATCAATTCCAAAAATAGACAGGCCAGAGTTAAATTTGCTGAAAAACACCTCATGAAGCCAGCTCAGTTCTGGAAAAGTATTCTATGGACAGATGAGACAAAGATCAACCTGTACCAGAATGATGGGAAGAAAAAAGTTTGGAGAAGAAAGGGAACGGCACATGATCCAAGGCACACCACATCCTCTGTAAAACATGGTGGAGGCAACGTGATGGCATGGGCATGCATGGCTTTCAGTGGCACTGGGTCACTTGTGTTTATTGATGACATAACAGCAGACAAGAGTAGCCGGATGAATTCTGAAGTGTACCGGGATATACTTTCAGCCCAGATTCAGCCAAATGCCGCAAAGTTGATCGGACGGCGCTTCATAGTACAGATGGACAATGACCCCAAGCATACAGCCAAAGCTACCCAGGAGTTCATGAGTGCAAAAAAGTGGAACATTCTGCAATGGCCAAGTCAATCACCAGATCTTAACCCAATTGAGCATGCATTTCACTTGCTCAAATCCAGACTTAAGACGGAAAGACCCACAAACAAGCAAGACCTGAAGGCTGCGGCTGTAAAGGCCTGGCAAAGCATTAAGAAGGAGGAAACCCAGCGTTTGGTGATGTCCATGGGTTCCAGACTTAAGGCAGTGATTGCCTCCAAAGGATTCGCAACAAAATATTGAAAATAAAAATATTTTGTTTGGGTTTGGTTTATTTGTCCAATTACTTTTGACCTCCTAAAATGTGGAGTGTTTGTAAAGAAATGTGTACAATTCCTACAATTTCTATCAGATATTTTTGTTCAAACCTTCAAATTAAACGTTACAATCTGCACTTGAATTCTGTTGTAGAGGTTTCATTTCAAATCCAATGTGGTGGCATGCAGAGCCCAACTCGCGAAAATTGTGTCACTGTCCAAATATTTCTGGACCTAACTGTATATATATATATATATATATATATATATATATACATATATACACACATACACACATACATGTATACATACACATATACATACACATATACATACACATACATATACACACACATACATATACATACACATATACATACATACACACACACCTATATATATATATACACATACACACACATACATACATATACACACACATACATACATAATAGGGTGAAAGCAAAAGAACGAGAGGTAAAATGGGAAGCGAGGGAAAGGTAGAAAAAGGGAAATTAGGGAGTAAAAGAAAGGGAGAAAGAAATGGAGGTCGAGCAGGATAGGGAGAGAGAAATAAAAGAGAAAGAGGGAGGGACAAAGAGAAGGAGGGTATGAGAGATGAAGAGAAAAATGGGGAGCGAGGGAAGGGGGAGAGCAAGAGAGGGAGAGGAAGAGGGGGAGAAAGAGAAGAAGAAAAGGGGAGAGAGAGAGAGAGAGAGAAAGTGAGAAAAGAAAAAAAAAAAGAAAAAGATCACTCCCCCCCCCACACCGCGTTACCACCTCAATGTACAATGACTTTCATAACCGCCCCATAACCAATGGACAGTGTTCCTGTACAATTGTCCACATATATACAAAGGAGTACTCCTAACCCCAAATGTAATCGAAAACTCCGCTGGGTCAGAGTCTCTCTCAGCTAGTTTTGTGCTGCCTACCGGGATGATTCTTCCCCTTTGATGCTGCCGGTGTTGACCTCTCCGAAGCTCCTCCCGCTGAACCCTTCTCAGATGAGTTGTTATGGCCAGACCCTGGGGATTTTCTGGAACCAGGCGGACTGTTCATATGCCCCACATAGGTTTCTGCCTCCTTCAGGCTCGTGAAAGAATGGGAGAAACCATCTTGATGCCGTATAACCAAAGTAGCCGGGTACCTCAGCTGAAAACGGACCTTTTTCTTGAATAGAGACGAGCAGATGGAAGAAAAAGCTCTCCTTTGCCTTGTCACTTCTGCTGAGAAATCTTCAAATATCAAGATACGTGATCCCTGCACCTCCAGAGGCTGTTGTCTTCTCTTGTACGCCTGGAGTATTTCTTGTTTGTCCGAGTAATCCAAATATTTTGTAATTACTTGTCTTGGACGTTTGGCTTGGTCTTCTTTTGAATTATTCCTTGGCGGCCCAATGCGATGCACTCTCTCTATTTTTCTGCCCACTGCAATGCCCAAGGTCTTGGGTATGATTGATTCGCAAAGAGTACGCAATTCTCCATAGGGGTAGGCCTCAGGGAGACCCACTATACGCAGATTACTGCGCCTAGAGCGGTTCTCTAGATCGTCAATCCGGTCTCGCAATATTAGATTCTCCCTTGACAAGCGCATCACTGTAATGTGATCCGAACCCAGATCGTCTTCTAAGGTTGATATTCTGTTTTCAATGGCCGTGACTTGCTCTGCTGTCTCATCCAGCTGATTTTGCAAAGCCGTGAGTGCAGCCCTTACTGAATCTTTAACTGTGACAGAAATATCAGGTAGTATACTATTTGCCACCACATCCGCCAGTCGTTTATAATCAATACCTTCTATTTGTCTGAAGACTTCCGGAGTGTTCGGTGTCACGTTAGATGCTACCACCACCTCCTCTTGTGGGGCCAGAGTGGAAGGTGCGGACCCATGTGCAGACGCCATTTTGTCCCCCTGAGTGATGAGCTGTGTATTATTCTCTATGGCTTTTGTACCACTTCTCAGCAGATATCTTTCCGTTAAAATGGAGGATTAGCTTTATTTGATAGTAAGGAACAAAAGCACACTCAGAGGTTTACCCAGCAGGGCATCCCCTTATCTCTGCAGCCTGATATGCTTTATAAGGCTATGTGCACACGCTGCGTTTTTTTGACGCTGCGTTTTTGTGCGTTTTTGGCCGCGAAAAACGCACAAAAACGCACCTGCGTCGAAAAAACGCGGCAAAAAACGCACGCGTTTGGCCGCGATTTGGTGCGTTTTTTTGCTGCGTTTTGCTGCGTTTTTGCTCACTGCGTCTTTATGCGTTTTTTATCAGTGAACAAAAAAAAAAAAGGTCTGATGTCATTTCCTTCTTCAATGTGTTCTTCATTCTCCACTAGTGTATGCAGAAGAGCAGACAGCTGCAGAACTACAAGTCTCAGCATCCTTGATCCAATAGTGTATGCAGGAGAGCAGACAGCAGCTGTCGAACTACAAGGCTCAGCATATGCAGAAGAGCAGACAGCTGCAGAACTACAAGTCTCAGCATCCTCGATCCAATAGTGTATGCAGGAGAGCAGACAGCAGCTGTCGAACTACAAGGCTCAGCATCCTCCATCCAATAGTGTATGCAGGAGAGCAGACAGCAGCTGTCGAACTACAAGGCTCAGCATCCTCCTTCCAGGACTGTATGCAGGATTTCTTTGCCCCCCCCAAAAAAAAAATGACATGGGCTTCGCCATATTTTTGTATGCTAGCCGGGTACAGCAGGCAGGTACGGGCTGCCCCCAACCCCCAGCTGCCTATTTGTACCCAGCTGGGAACCAAAAATATAGGGAAGCCCTTTTTTTTTTAATTATTTCATGAATTTCATGAAATAATTTAAAAAAAAAATGACGTGGGCTTCGCCCAATTTTTGAGTCCAGCCGGGTACAACTAGGCAGCTGGGGATTGGAATCCACAGTGCAGGGTGCCCATGCTTTCTGGGCACCCCCGCTGTGAATTGCAGTCCCGCAGCCACCCCAGAAAATGGCGCTTTCATAGAAGCGCCATCTTCTGGCGCTGTATCCAACTCTTCCGGCTGCCCTGGTGACGGGTGGCTAGCCGGGTAATAATGGAGTTAGGGTTAGCTGTATATTATCAGCTAGCCCTAAGCCCGAAATTCATGGTGTCACGCCAATATTAGACATGGCCACCATGAATTTCTAGTAAAGATAAAAAAAAAACACAACACACAGAAAAATATTTTTATTAGAAATAAAACACAACACAATTAGTGACTCCATCTTTATTGAAATAAACCCCCCTCCGCAGTAATCCTGGGTCAGGGTCCCGCGCCGTCCAATCTGGATCCAATATCATCTGATCGGTTTGCTGGAAGGCAAAGCGATCAGATGATGTGTCAGGATCAAGTGCCTGAATCACATGACACAGCAGCTGATTGTATAAACGACTTTTATACAATCAGCTGATGCATCAGCGCAAAAAGAAAAAAAAAAATAATAATACTCACTTATGTGCTGAATACCGGCAGCTCCTGCAGCGATGGGGCGGGAGTCTGATCCTGTCCGATCGCTGCAGCAGCTGCCGGTTATCAGGGATGAAGTCTCCTGACGCATCCGCTGATACCGGCCGGGCGCCCGCGTCATCGCGATACTTACGATCACCTGATGCGTCAGGTGACTGCATCAGGTGATCCATCGCCAGGTCCTGCATCCATCGGAGCCGGAGGTTTCCCGGCCGTCTGCACACAGCCGGAGCGGGGGTGGCGATACCGTGAGAGGAGCTGGGAGCGGGCATGGCACCGGGAGTCTGCAGACAGGTGAGTATAACTTTTTTTTTTTTTTTCTACTGTTAACTTTTGTTTTCGCAGCCGCTTCCATCTCCTGCCTGTACATGGCGCCGCACGGCAGCTGACATGCACAGGACGGGAGGTGGAAGCGACGGTGACGGTACCGGGAGGATTCACGCTTCTGTCTATACTGACAGAAGGAATCCTCTTCCTGTACACGTCACTTTACTACCCACCTCCTGCGTTTATAGCTGCGTTTTTGGTCTTAGAAACGCACCAAAACGCACCAAAACGCAGCTATTTGCGTTTCTCATTGCGTCTTTCAACATCCCATTGAACTCAATGGATGAAAAGCGCAGTGAAAAACGCGGGAATAATTGACATGCTGCGTTTTTGTGGTCACCACAAAAACGCAGCTGAAAAAAAACGCTGTGTGGGGACAGCAAAAATGAAAACTCATAGACTTTGCTGGGGAAGCAAAGTCATGCAGTTTTGAGGCCAAAAACGCACCCGAAAAACGCGCAAAAACGCCGCGAAAAACGCACCGTGTGCACATAGCCTAAGACCTTCTGTTTACAGGCTCACTGATTACAAACAGCACAGCCCAGTCTCCTGCTAGCAGAGCCTTTAAGCTGGGTTTACACACTGCAACATCGCAAAGGACATCGCTGTAAAGTCACCGGTTTTGTGACGTAACAGCGACCTCCCTAAGTCTCTGGTGAGTCGCTGGTGAGCTGTCAAACAGGCAAACCTGGCCAACAACGCAACAGCGATCCGGACCTGCAGAGCGACCTAGCTGGTTGTTGGGGACGTTGATAAGCAGCTTTTTGAAAGGGAAGTTGCTAACAAAGTCGCTGCAAAGTCTTTCACACACTGAAACTTTGTAGCGATGCATGCTGCACAGCGGGAAACAAAGGACCTAGGAATGGTCCTGAACGATTTGTAGCAATCAGCAACTTCACAGCAGGGGCCAGGTCGCTAATGTGTTTCACACACTGCAACATCGCAAACGACATCGCTATTGCGTCACAAAACCGGTGACGTTACAGCGATGTCGTTTGAGATGTTGCAGTGTGTAAACCCAGCTTAAGAGTTAATTAGCTGAGCCTGTTATCAGTCCAGGAGAGCATTCCCTCTCCAGTCACTATTTTTCTTGGTGGGCGGTGTAGTGCATAATGAAACTGCCCCAGACTGTGCAGCAAGGGGTTAACCCCAATGCTGTTTTTGTCCAGCCCCCTCTCCCGTCCAGGCCCTGCTCTTCCTTTGTTTGGGAGGGGACTCCGTCCTGGCCCCTCCCGATTTCCCAATCCCACCAATAGGGTGTAATTTTTACCTATATATTGGGGTCTGGGCCGGTGTCCGGCCTCTTCCCCTGGTATCCCAGGATCCGGCAGCAGCTCTCCCTGGTGGAAGCCGGAGAAACCCGATGGACCTTCACATCCTTGAGACGCTGCAGGCCCATGCATGGCATGAAGGTTAGGGATGACTGGCTCATTTATTTGCAGAGCTCAGCTCTCCTCAGTCACAGCTAGGGGCTATGTTGCAGAGCGCTGCAGCACCTGCCGGGGAAGTGTTTCTTCTCCTAGGACCTAGGTGCTTCCGTCGGGCCCCTGCTCCACGTGCATCCCTGCTTTTCCTGTCCCTGCTTTTAGCACTGCAGGCAGGCTTTAATAAACATCTCACAACTGTTGCTCCCTCAGCCCCCCTCCCTGTTGTTTTCACAGCACAGTTTGCTCCACGCCCCCTTCATCTCCCCTGCAGCTCCCAGCACTTCTAGTGCATTAGTATCACAGCAGTATTACTTTAACCCCTCCTATACTGCCATGGAGAATGACACCACTTCCTCTTCTGCAGGTTTTGGGCAGTGTGTCTGCTCACCAGCCTGCATCCCTGGCTCAGAGCCTCCAAATAGTGAACACCACCCCCCCACCCCTAACTCCCCTCCTGTGCTGCATACCTGTGATGGTCTGCCACGTTCTCAATTAACCCTTGATGCCCAAGCTGTCCCCTTCTTCACATCCACAGCTACTTTCCCAATGTCTAAATCCTTGCAGACCACAGGGGTCCTGCTTATGTCCTACCAGTGATCGGTCCCACTTCCCCTATGCGTTGGGCTATGTGCCCACGTGGCGTGTTTTCATGCAGTTACGCTGCGTTCTGCACCGCAGCGTGGCTGCATGCGTCCTGCGTCCCCAGCACAATCTATGAAGATTGTGCATAATTCATGCCCACATGGCGTATTGGAACGCGGCGCTTCGGCTACTGCCGGGACGCTGCGTTCTAAGAAGTGATATGTCGCTTCTTTTGTGCGCTCTGCATGCAGCCCCCGCTCTGTCTATGGGGGGGCTGTGTGCGGAGCGCATGAAATCGGCTTTTCAGTACGGACTGTTTCTGCGGCGGTTTGGGGCGCACGTGTGCTGTTCAGATCGCTGCGGAAATTTCTGTAGGGATAGAACGCAGCGTGGGCACATAACCTTACATCGGTCGGATCGGCACGATCAGCGTCGCTCGCCGGACCGATGCAGGAGGCGCTTGAGGCATTCTTCACGGAACTCCTCCCGTACACACAGAAGCCGGCGTTCATACTCATCTGGTAGAAGTCGCCTTTCGAATTCCTTTTGAGGGCTCAAGCGTCTCGAGGGTGACTGATGAGTGTGCACGAACATCTATGGTGCAGCCTACGAGGACACAGAGGAATTGGTCTGCTACTGAACAGCCCGGGGATGTGAGGTATGCCCCTTCTCACGTCAGCGGTGGTGTATCTACGGCGAATTCCCCAGAGATGGCATCCACATCAACATCCGGTGTGTTCACGGAGGCTTGGGGGATTAAGGCATTACAGCTCCTTAAGCTGGCATTCTCCATTTTCATTGTTTGAGAGATCGAGCGCTTCGAGGATGTCTGGCGGTCTTGTGCTGTCACGTCAGCGGTGGTGTTTTGATGGATACTCCCCCTGTGATAGCATCATGTCGACTAAGTCACGTTTATATTTGTCCAAGTACTTATGATAAGAAACCCAGGGTCACGAGAACGATTAGTAATTGGCTACAGGTTTTTCAGTCCTGGGTCAGAAACATCCCGACCGTGGTCCTGAAATGTTCATTTATCAATACTTAATTTATAGTTCCTATAAACTCACGGTGGTTATGGGTGTAATTGGTATTATGAGGATTTTCAGCGTCGGCTTGCCCCTACACCCTGGCATTGGTTTGAGTGTCTAAGCCATGGATTTCTGGCTTAGGTTAATGACCGTACAGAAGCCAGTATACCACTTTTCAATCCACGGCCACTGTGCCGGGAGCTTCACAAGGTCCAGCCATGGTGGGCGTGCGCCGCCCAAGAGCGTGTTGATTGTTTAATGATTGACACTTCCAGTTCTTTGGGTTATGCAATACTAGCACGAGTGTTCTGCTTGCTGCGGAGCCATTTGGCTGTTAGATGCCCTCACCCTCCTTCCAAGGTCCTCGGTAAAAATGGTACAAATGTCTCAGACGACCCCGGTAAAGGTATCCGAGATGCCCCCTTTTGGCTTGACAAATATCCCAATAAGGATGTGGCTGGTCATATCAGTTTTGTATTTTTCTTTCACTTTATTTATTCTATTTAATTTTTCTAATCGCTCCCTTATTGTCCCTAAAAGGAACGGAACCGGGTAAATTTCAATTGATACACCACCTACTGTATTTCACCCACACGGCGGGTCTGTTAATCAGGGTATCCCTCCTGAGTAAGCTTTGATTTCTGTGTCTTTTTACAGTGTAATTTCTCTTATACGGGAGTTCGGACGCAGTGCACTTTTGCTTAATCTGATATCGAATCTGTGTTTTGTCCGTTACCTGTTCATCCGTACTGTTCCATAGTTTGGGTTGTTGCATGTATGGCAATTTTTATTACGATTCTTTACTTCCCATGGGATCCTTTATGTCATTCCATTATTTTGAACTCTTCAGTTCATTTCTTCAATGGGGGGTGGTGTGAGACGGTCTCAAAATTTGTCACTCACTACTTGATGATTTTCTTTAATTGCTCTAGTGACTTCGATGAATGCAAACAATTTTTGACATTTTTTCAGTTGATATTGAGTTTGTTGTCCCTTTGCCCCCAAACAAACGTAGGGCACGAAAGATTCAGACCCTGTTTCAATTGAGTGTGGGTTTTGTTTTTGTACGGTGCAGTCTTAAAGGGATTTTCTACATACCATGAAAATACATTCACTTTGTCTAAATGGTAATTTTGTTGGACAATTTTGTTGCTTATCTGATGTTATATATCTGAACCGCAGCATTAGAGAGGTCAGAATTACAGCCCGAGCTACTTAGAATTACAGGCATAGTATAGTTATAAGTATTTGTGTCTTTACAGGAAAGTTACATTGCGCCAAATGCAGTTCACCGCCTCTCATTGTCCACTAGGGGCGCTTCACCCTGACCACAGGATTCATGAGTCCACCAGAGGGGCGCTTCACCCTGACCACAGGATTACGTATTAATTCTGACTTACTGATTTGGTCTCAATTCCTTTTCACCTTTAGTGAGTGTATGTACAACATGTGTTCTGTGGTGTCTAACCAGGTTTTATTTTTGCTCACCAATGCGTCTTTTTTCTGATGGTTTTAGCGCTGTTTTTTGGCAATCAGTGTTGCCGGGGCACCTGGCCCTCACCTTGTTAACTTTTTGTTTGACTGCTAATTTTTCCCTTTCAGAATTGATCCCTATTGTCATTGCTGTGGAGTTTTGCCACAAGTCACTAGCCAACTGTAATATTTTGTTTGATGTTACGCTGCATACAATACACATTTGGATCCGAGCATGGGCTACGGGTTCTCAGAGTAATGCTCCATATTGATTGTCTCGTTTCTGTTTGCAGGATTTTTCAGCTGGTACCCAATGCCAGCCCGGTGGGTTGCCATTGCCACACCGCTGCGAGATCTTGTCGGGACCAACTCCTGACAGAGATTAGGACTTCAGATCCCCCTTCAAAGTGGCAACTTTATGGATAGGCGTGAAACAGTGGTTAGGTATAGGTATGCTGGTAGCTGGTCCCTCGGTTCTGATAACTTTACCTGTTCGGAGGTTACCCTCCAATATTTGATGCACCTTTATAACTTTGGTTCTTTCGCCTCAGTAGCCCAGAAGCATTTATTTGTATTTTGTTTCATTTTTTGATGGGATGTTCTACGTTACTAAATCTTTTGTTATTTGAAAATCCCTTTAATGGCTGGTTTATGTCCCACCAATCCGTAGATAAGAGGCATCCCAATTTTTTACCTGATGCTTCTTCAGTTAATTGACTATGCAGGCTGTTCGTTCAATCCCACGGGAGATATCCCTGTTGTCCACAACCTTTAACTTGGCCTTTCTGGGCCCTCAGAGTCAGCGAACTCGCCACACCGTCCAAGAATAGTTTTGTTGCCTTCAATTGTGTGCCATACTACTTATTGATCCTTCATGCGTATCCGCATTCAGGAGCCCAAACTGACCAAGTGGCCAGAGATTCTGGGATTAGACTGTTCCTTCCCCTGGCCCTACCTGCCCTTTGCGTTTGACGGAATTTTTGTTTGTCGGTCTACTGGTACCTCACTGTTAGTTTATTAGGATGGTTCCCCCCTTACTAGGTACCAGTTTACCGCTCCTTTTTTCGGTGCTGCCTCACCGCTTGCCGTTTTTTCACCCCCTGATCACTTTGGGACTCATTCCTTTTCATTGTGGCAGCCACTGAGGCTGCCAGGACGGGTTTTATCAGACTCTGATATACAGTGCATATTGGTAAATTGCGCTCTGCTTTTTTTTGGCAGATATGCATCGCACGATTTATTGCAGGAAGTAACCAATTTTATAGCACATTTACTTTCGTTAATTTCTTTAAAGGTTTTATTGCTATAAAAAAAAAAAGTTTTTTGGATTGTTGGCCATTTCTACGTGTTTTGGGCTGTTCAGAGAGCTGGTAACAGTCGCAATCTTGGATTCTACTCTGTCGAACTGCTTAGTGGTTGGGTTCGAGGCCTGAGATGGCTCAGGTCTTGTTGGAGGTGATTGCCATCAGCAGGCAGTTGTCTGCTCCGATGATTTTAGTTGGAAGATGACAACCGAAGGTTAATGCTTCAAGATGGTGTGCTCTTGGCAGATATCGGTCTGGACACAATTTTATCTATGATCCAGGGCGGCCTGGAGCAAGCCTTTTTTCCAAATGGTGGGGGTCGGAGTTCAGTTTGAGACTGGTCTCCTCCTTGGCATGTGTCAACAGCATTCTGGTGAGAGAGCGGAAGTCCTTGGTCCTGTGGTAGAGTGTCCCTTCTCACCTGGAGTCAAGTTATGTTTTACAAGTTCTAAAGAGTTTGGAAAAAGTTTATAAAATATGTTTTACAAGTTTTAATGAGTTTGTAAAAGTTTGTAAAATAATAATATATCAGTAAAGCTGTGACCGATATCTGCCAACAAAATGGTGTCTGTCTTTATTTCATTAGGATGGGCCTTTATTTGGATGCAATGGTTCTTTGTTTTTGTCTGTGCAGTCTGGTGGGCGGTGTAGTGCATAATGAAACTGCCCCAGACTGTGCAGCAAGGGGTTAACCCCAATGCTGTTTTTGTCCAGCCCCCTCTCCCGTCCAGGCCCTGCTCTTCCTTTGTTTGGGAGGGGACTCCGTCCTGGCCCCTCCCGATTTCCCAATCCCACCTATAGGGTGTAATTTTTACCTATATATTGGGGTCTGGGCCGGTGTCCGGCCTCTTCCCCTGGTATCCCAGGATCCGGCAGCAGCTCTCCCTCCCTCCCTCCCTATTGTTAATGCTTGGTTTTTTTTACTTGTTTTTCTTTTTTGGTAACAGTTTCTAAATGTTTGTACAGTGAAGTCACAGCAGCATGTGTCAACAGCATTCTGGTGAGAGAGCGGAAGTCCTTGGTCCTGTGGTAGAGTGTCCCTTCTCACCTGGAGTCAAGTTATGTTTTACAAGTTCTAAAGAGTTTGGAAAAAGTTTATAAAATATGTTTTACAAGTTTTAATGAGTTTGGAAAAGTTTGTAAAATAATAATATATCAGTAAAGCTGTGACCGATATCTGCCAACAAAATGGTGTCTGTCTTTATTTCATTAGGACGGGCCTTTATTTGGATGCAATGGTTCTTTGTTTTTGTCTGTGCAGTCTTACTTTTGTTTGTTTATTTACTTATTTCGGCTGTCCCAGGCTGTTACACTGCAGACGCTGCAGAGTTCTGATGCAGGGGGGCGGGCACAGCTCCACACTCACGGCTCCATGCTGCCTCGTGGCCGGAGAGCAGACTCTTACAATTCACCTGCACTGCTCCTGCAAGGATTGTGCTTCGAAGTCCCGATCACACACTGCTCCCAGGCATCTCCGGTAAGCTTGCTAGGTGGTCGGCAGCAGGCAGGAGCTCCGCTACATGTGTTTGGTGGGTGAGGAGTGACGGAGCTCAGGACAAACACGTCTTCACATGGCTGGGGCAAGAACCGGAAGTCCACAAGACTTTTTACCTTAGGCTATGTGCGCACAGTGCGTTTTTCGCGGCGTTTTTGCGCGTTTTTCGGGTGCGTTTTTGGCCTCAAAACTGCAGGACTTTGCTTCCCCAGCAAAGTCTATGAGTTTTCATTTTTGCTGTCCGCACACATCTGTTTTTTTTCAGCTGCGTTTTTGTGGTGCCACAAAAACGCAGCATGTCAATTATTCCCGCGTTTTTCACTGCGCGTTTCATTCATTGAGTGCAATGGGATGTTGAAAGACGCAATGAGAAACGCAAATTGCAAATATAGCTGCGTTTTGGTGCGTTTCTAAGAGCAAAAACGCAGCTATAAACGCAGGAGGTGGGTAGTAAAGTGACGTGTACAGGAAGAGGATTCCTTCTGTCAGTAAACACAGAAGCGTGAATCCTCCCGGTACCGTCACCGCCACTTCCACCTCCGGTCCTGTGCATGTATGCTGCCGTGCGGCGCCATGTCTGGGCGGGAGATGGAAGCGGCAATCAAAAGTGAATAGTAGAAAAAAAAAAAAGTTATACTCACCTGTCTGCAGACTCCCGGTGCCATGCCCGCTCCCAGATCCTCCTACCGGTACCGCCGCTCCGGGTGTGTGCAGTCTCCCCGGGTACGTATGCCTGCAGGATGCAGGACCTGGCGATGGATCACCTGATGCAGTCACCTGACGCATCAGGTGATCGTAAGTATCGCGGTGACGCGGGCGCCCGGCCGGCTATCAGCTGATCCTGCCGTCAAGAGACTTCATCCCTGATTACCGGCAGCTGCTGCAGCGATCGGACAGGATCAGACTCCCGCCCCATCGCTGCAGGAGCTGCCGGTAATCAGCACATATTTTTTTTTTTTTTTGCACCGATGCATCAGCTGATTGTATAAAAGCCGATTATACAATCAGCTGATGTGTGATGTGCTTCAGCCCCTAGAACCTGACACATCATCTGATCGCTTTGCCTTCCAGCAAACCGATCAGATGATATTGGATCCGGATTGGACGGCGCGGGACCCTTGACCCAGGATTACTGCGGAGGGGGGTTCTTTATTTCAATAAAGATGGAGTGACTAATTGTGTTGTGTTTTATTTCTAATAAAAATATTTTTCTGTGTGTTGTGTTTTTTTTTTATCTTTACTAGAAATTCATGGTGGCCATGTCTAATATTGGCGTGACACCATGAATTTCGGGCTTAGGGCCAGCTATACAGCTAGCCCTAACCCCATTATTACCCAGCGAGCCACCCGGCATCAGGGCAGCTGGAAGAGTTGGATACAGCGCCAGAAGATGGCGCTTCTATGAAAGCGCCATTTTCTAAGGTGGCTGCGGGACTGCAATTCACAGCGAGGGTGCCCAGAAAGCATGGGCACCCTGCACTGTGGACTCCAATCCCCAGCTGCCTAGTTGTACCCGGCTGGACACAAAAATTAGGCGAAGCTCACGTCATTTTTTTTTTTAATTATTTCATGAAATTCATGAAATAATTAAAAAAAAAGGGCTTCTCTATATTTTTGGTTCCCAGCCAGGTACAAATAGGCAGCTGGGGGTTGGGGGCAGCCCGTACCTGCCTGCTGTACCCGGCTAGCATACAAAAATATGGCGAAGCCTACGTCATTTTTTTTTTGGGGGGGGGCAAAGAAATCCTGCATACAGTCCTGGAAGGAGGATGCTGAGCCTTGTAGTTCGACAGCTGCTGTCTGCTCTCCTACATACACTATTGGATGGAGGATGCTGAGCCTTGCAATTCTGCAGCTGCTGTCTGCTCTCCTGCATACACTATTGGATGGAGGATGCTAAGCCTTGTAGGTCTGCTCCCCCTGACTCTCCCTCCAGCATACAGTCCTAGATGGAGCATGCTGAGCCTTGTAGTTCTGCAGCTGCTGTCTGCTCTCCTGCATGCACTATTGGATGGAGTATGCTGAGACTTGTAGTTCTGCAGCTGTCTGCTCTCCTGCATACATTAGTGGAGAATGAAGAACATATTGAAGAAGGAAATGACATCAGACCTTTTTTTTTGTTCACTGATAAAAAACGCATAAAGACGCAGTGAGCAAAAACGCAGCAAAAAACGCACCAAATCGCGTTTTTTGCCGCGGGTGCGTTTTTGTGCGTTTTTTGCCGCAAAAAACGCACAAAAACGCAGCGTCAAAAAAACGCAGTGTGTGAACCTAGCCTTACTGTCTCACTTTGCAGGAGAGCGAACAGTGTGAACAGGTGGTTAGTTGGATGGCAGAAAATACTTGCAGTCTGTTCCCTAGCACCACCCTGTCTTCTACACAGGCCAATCTCACTAGATAAGAGACCGAACCACATAATCCCCACTTTAATCCTCCATCCTCGCACCATAACGAGTCCCAGAAGACAAGTGACCCCACACTTGGACACTCTGAGAAGCTCTTTAAATTTACATGTATTGATTCTGGCCTCTCACCCTGCACATTTCAAGAGGGACATGAGGAGATTGTGTGCAGTGATGCCCAAATATTTTTTTTTTTTTTTTAAGAAAAGTGCATAGGCTTTACTAGTCTAGGAGTCCCATTCTTAATATTGGGGGGAAAAACAAATTTAAAACCTTCCTCTGCTTGTCTTCCAGGGTGTATTGGAGTACCACCATCTATTTTTTTACAGCCCTTGCATATAGTGCATAGGATTTACTAGTCTAGGAGTCCCACTCTTAACCCCTTAACGACCGCAGGCAGTAATATTACTTCCTAGCGGTCATAATGTTACTGCCCGCGGTCTGCTGCCGGCAGCATGCCGCGATCGGCGCATATCTCAGCTGATTTTCACAGCTGAGATGTGTGCCTGCTAGGCACGAGCAGAATCGTTATCTGCTCGTGCCGTTTAACCCCTTAAATGGCGCTGTTAATATGTGACAGCGCCATTATAACGGCGCCACTATAACGGCAGTAATCTTTTACTTACCTGCCGATACCGGAAGTCACGTGACGTGATCACGTGACTTCTGGTGGTTGTCTTGGTAGCACAGGGTCATGTGATGACTCCTGTACTACACATGAATTACTTTCAGTTTCACTCGGCCCGGAGCCGAGTGAAGCAAAGTGAGCGTATCTGCTGTTTACAGCTGTGATCAGCAGATAGGGCAGAGCAATCGGATTGTTCATCCATATAGCCCCCTAGGGGGACTAGTAAAATAAAAAAAAAAAAGTAAAAATTTTTTTAAATTAAAAAAAACAAAAACCTAAAAGTTCAAGTCACCCCCCTTTCGCCCCATTGAAAATTTAAAGGGTTAAAAAAAACTACACACATTTGGTATCGCCGCGTTCCGAAACGCCCGATCTAGCAAAATATACAATCAATTAATCTGATCAGTAAACGACATAGCGCCAAAAAAATTCCAAACGCCGAAATGACGTTTTTTGTCGCCACAACTGTTACGCAAAAATGCAATAACAAGCGATCAAAACGTAGCATCTGCGCAAAAATGGTACAGTTAAAAACGTCAGCTCAAGATGCAAAAAATAAGCAGTCACTGAGCCATAAATCCTGAAAAATGTGAACGCTACGGGTCATGGAATATGGCATAAAACGTGCGCCACTTTTTTCAGACAAACTTCCGATTTTTTTTAACCCCTTATATAAAAGTAAACCTATACATGTTTGGAGTCTACGAACTCGCACCGACCTGAGACATCACACCCACACATCAGTTTTACCATATAGTGAACACAGTGAATAAAATATCTCAAAAACAATAGTGCTATCGCACTTATTTTGCAATTTTTCTGCTTTTGGAACAAATTTTTTTGCCGTTTTCCAGTACACTATATGGTAAAACCTATGGTTTAATTTAAAATTACAGCTTGTTCCGCAAAAAAACAACCCTCACATGACCATATTGACTGAAAAATAAAAAGTTACGTCTCTCAGAAGAAGAATGGCGAAAAAAAACAAAAAACGGAAAGCGAAAAATCGGCCAGTTGTGAAGGGGTTAAAGGGAACCTGTCAGGTCCTTTATGTCATCCAACCCAGCAGCATTTATACCTGTATGCCCAAATTCCCTGACTAACCAGCCCTGTCTAATGCTATTCATTGATATGAAAAGACTTATAAACTGTGTTGTTCCTGTTAATTAGGGCCTTGACTAGTCAAAGTTACGTTGTTTCCCCAGACTAGGTGGCCCTCTTTCCATGTTGTTATCATACCCCTGTGGGCGTGATAACATGATTTCCATGAGCCGATGTCACCACTAGCTCCTGGAAATCTCATATATGCGGGTGGCTCATTTTGGCCACGTCAGTCGCCTTTGAAATCGAGTGTATGATTCCTAGCTTCATTAGGCGCATTGCGCATGATTAGAAGTTCAGAAGACAGCTCACAGCATACACGTCTTCTGAACTTCTAGTGACATTGTGCATGCTCAGCACTCTTCATTGCACTGACAAGTCTGCAAAAGAGAGACCGCATTAAGGGGATCTTCTTATATTCATTATGTGAGGCAGCAGAGCACTGTGCTTGGTACTCCATAAATTATGGAACGGAGCCAAGCATGCATACCTCCGCCTCAATGCTTACGGTACAATTTTTGGTATGTGAAATAACCCTTTAATATAACACTGACTACTGGGAATTATACATGTACTAATTTTATCCCTGTCTGCCTCTTATATACATATTAGAATACTGTTAAACATTCAGGGCAGCTCACTTTTACCAAATAGTTTTACTAGTTATATCTCAGGCTGAAAAACAACAGTAATTGGAAATACAGAATGGCAAATTATGGTTTGCCATTAAACATTGTTGTCAGATGACTATTCCACTGACACAGGGCCACTCTTTGGCTATGGCTGTTTTTGGTATTGCAGCTCAGCCTCTTCATTGTCATGAAAGAAAAGTGATGCATAAAATGTGTGAAGTTAACCAGAGATTCTAAATAACCGATGACACTTACAGATAATTTATTCCAAACATTCATAAAATACAAACCACAATTATGTAATTCAGAGATGTATATAGGAAACCAGATCTCATCGAAACAACCAATATTAAAAAAAGAAACCAACAATAAATCACAAATGTCATTAAGGCAGATATGTAAAAAGACACATTTAAACAATTGATCACATAAAATCAAGACGCACAGCGGTGTACCACTGGCTGAATAAAGCTCCCTCAATGCCTCATCAGAGGTGGAGTAAGGCACAGCCAGCGGTTTGGTAAATTGGTTGTCTTATCAAAAATAGGTTCCAGCCACTTTAATCCCAGGATTCAGCTATGGCCAGAGAAGCCACATATTGGCAGACTTTCCCTTCAGAGACCACTGCAAGGAAAATGTAGTATTACAGGGCAATCATTCCAGTGAATCTTTCACTTAATGCATGTTGAGGCCTAGACTGCCGGGTTTTCCATTCCAGCTCAATCAGGAAGGATGTGGTGGTGGGTGAGAGTCATCTCGCTGACATCTATATGCGTCAATAAAGAACATTTGTGCCCATAATAGCTCATTATTGAATTTAAGAACCTTGGTGCCAGAATCTTGCAACAGAGTAACAACCAGGATTACCGTATTTTTTGGACTATAAAACGCACTTTTTCTCCCACCAATTTGGGAAGAAAGTTATGGGTGCGTCTCATAATCTGCATATAGCTTGCTGGAGTGGTGGTGAGGGGTCGCAAAGGGCCGGGAGAATGGTGCAGCAGTTGTGCAGGGGCTCCAGTGACTGGGCTGGTGCAGGCTCAGCGGAGGCTGGTGCTGAGGCGGCTGTGCAGTGTCAGCAGCTGCTGTGCGGGGTCTCCGGCTGCTGCAGCGGCTCTGCAGGGTCTGCGCGTGGTCTTTGGCGGCTGGTGCTGGGGCTGCTGTACGAGGTCTTCGGAGGCTTTACTGGCACTGCGGGTTGGGTGGTGAGGATTTCAAATAATGCTGCCTGGAGTCGGCACGTGCGCAGTTGGAGGTCTCGGCTCAAGCTCTCATCTGCACAGGCACCGCCTCTGGCCCATTGATCTCCCTCTAGCGGACTTCAGGAAAATGGCGCCCGGAGGTGGCGCTTGCGCAGATGAGATCTTGGCTTGCTATTGAGCCTAGAGCTCAATCTGCGCTGACTCCGGGCACCATTTCTTTGAAGCCCTCACCGTCCTCAGCCACCGCAGTTGCAGCCGCCTCAGCCCGAGCCCCAGCACGGCAGCACTAGCCTCTGCCGTAGCCAGAGCCCCAGCCTCCACCGCAAGCCGAGCCCCAGCACAGGAGCCAAAGCCTCCGTTGCAGCTCGAGCCCCAGCCTCCGCCTGAGACCCAGCCTCTGCTGCAACCTTAGCCCCTACCGCAGTCCCAGGCTCTACCGTTGCACCAGCACTGCCTCCTCCACCACTGCTACTGCCCCCTCCAGTAAAACACCACCGGATTACAAGACGGATCCCTTTTTTTTTTTTACCTTTTCTTGCTCTGAATTTGGGATGCATCTTATAATCTGGTGCGTCTTATAAAACGAAAAATACGGTATAGCCAGCAAAATCTTGCTGCTCCATCTATTAGGATATTTACGATCTCCTACACAAGTCCGTAATGTTCTGACCCTCAAGCTGATTATAGTGTAATATGCAGTAATTGGAAGTCACTTTATGTAGAATATATTTGGCGGAATAATTTAGTGAGCAGTGGTTTGTACACTTGTTCCGCCAACAGGTATTTCTTTCACTCCTCCATTACAAATGAACACTTGGCCACATGGGTTTTCAAAGAAGAAGGGAATATTATGCTGCCAGACTCCAACAGCCCTACACTCATTTCCTTTGACATCTCCAGTGGGGACAAGTTGACATGGTCTTCTGTTCTATGGGTTTTTCCAGAATTACTCTAATCTGTCTGGCAACTGAACAGATGGGTCCATACATACAAGTCATCATCCAGCAACCCTGACCAGTCTGTTAATTATGTCCTTAATATTTATATTCTATTTTCAAGGAGGGATATTTAACGTTTTTACATGTGTTATCAGGCTGACTGGTAATTTCTAGGAAGATCATGGCGTATGTGGACATTTGTAAATACCCTTCTCTATTATGGAAGGAAATCTTCAGTATATGTTGGGCAAGTAAATACATTACTGTCTGATGTGTTGTACAATGGATCCAGTCATTGATGGAACCACCTGACGTAAATGGTGGACCCTCTAGAGTTCTGTCATTTTGACAGCAGGGATTACTCAGTTGCCTTAGTAAATTTTAACTTTTGTTGTGGTTTTGAGTAGCACCAGATACATTTTTTTAATGCTTTATCATGAACCACATATGCACGTAATAAGTGTTAGGCATGTCTTTCCCTATGCATTAAAAATATATAAATCTGGATGTGTATGGGCCCGTCTTCTTATATGGTGGTCACTCCGCTAAATTGCTGTTCATGTAATACAAGAACAGCTTGTGGGGTTCATGTAGTGTGACTCCTTTCTGGCTCATAGAAAGGGACCTAAAGCAATGGACCCCCTTTTTGCCAGCCATAATAATGCACAAGAACAAGAGACAACTCTTTAAATGCACAAATTATTTCCAGGGTGGCCGGTCTGTTAAGAAACCTCTCCTTGCAGTGAGTCTTCCCGAGCAGCTTGCTGATCGAGCACTATCATTCCTAAGTGAGCTCAGGCGAGCTTTGGCACTAGCTGGTGGATCACCCACAGAAGGGCATCCACCAGAGTCAGAGTCACTTTCTGGGGACTTCCAAAAATTCCCTTTTCCATTATGCGTCCCAAGATCACTGTTTCTGTCATCAGGAGGGTGAACAGCCCGAACAGGAATATGGTTGGTGTTGGTCTTGGATTTCTGGGGTCGCATTATTGTTGGGGGGCTCCAAATAAGGGGACGAATACGAATTGATTCTTCTTTTTTCACCCATGGTGCTTCCCAACTACAATCTTCTATTTTTGGTCCAAAAAGAGATTCATCACAATAAGAAGGCGAGCGGCTTTTCACCCTGAACAATGGAAGATGGAAAAAGAGCCAATATTAATTATATACGTATCTTATAGTCTTGCTCCAGAATGTGCTGTTTTCAGTATCTTACCACCAGTGGACCAGTAGCATATTTCCAATCATGACACATATTTATATCCTACATTCAAGAGTAATTCTTATTGGAATAGACAGCAACATCCTAAAATGCACTCATGGTGTGTAAATATAGAATTAGAGTTTTTTCCCCCCCAAAATAGTCAATGAATGTAGTGAAGGAGCGCAGTCTCAGCCTCTGTTCCATTCAGACAGGATAGCTGAGGGTCCTAACAATCAGTAGGCTATCCGCTATTCCATGGGCTTTGACCCTAAAACTTTCAATTTAGGTAAAACCCCTTAACAGTAAAATTAGGTAATTACAGCTTCTCCTGGCAATGAGGTGACCCTGGATATGCAAAGAGAATTGTGTCAAATGGGCACTGAAAGCAAGAAAAATATATATTAATAAAGCATTTGACTGCCTGCATTCATTTAAACAAAGAGAACACCGGAGTAATTACGCATTACAAAATTACAAATTTTATTACACATGTATTTTTGACACTAATAAAACCGAACATGAACATTAAAAATGGAGTGTTACAGTGTACAAAAACACACACAGATGCAAAGGACAAAAATACAGGCTGAATCTCCGTTGCAATAAAGTGATTAGTGTAACAAACAGGGAGGGCCTA